>NW_016107356.1:7736695-7776021 GCF_001604975.1 Cebus imitator
TGGAGCCGGGCACTGAGTGCTGAGTGAGAGCAAGGGGGGCTGGGTGGGGAACATGGGGAAGGCCGTGGAGCCAGGCACTGAGTGCTGAGTGTAGGCCAGGTGGCCGCATGGAAAGCTCCTTGCAAACGTGCACGGGGGTGGCAAATGCCTGCCCCGTGTGCAGCTGTGCTGAGAAAGGCAGCTCTGGTCTCTGAAAATCTGCAGGGGCTTCCAGATGCCTAGAGTGACCAGAAGTACAGACTAAGGCTGTCAAACAACCCGAGTGAGTGGACAGGGCCCAGATGGCATTTCCTGACTTGGGGGCCAGCTGTGATCCTGGACGTCCCCTAGTACCCTGGTATCAGCGTGTTTGAAGGCCCGTCTGCATTTCTTCCTGGGAAACACAGATCTCTGATGCAGATAGACTACAATGTGAGAAACTTCAGCCAGGTGTAAATTGCAAAGGGTAGTAGAGTGTTCTGTTCACACAGCAAGAATGTATCCCAGCCTTAGAAACAAAATAGAAACAGTGCTGAATCTAGAGAGCGGGACAGTGCGCTGCCTGGTAAACACCAAGGAACATGATGTTCTACAGCCAGGCCCTGCTCCTACTGGGCAAAGGGAAGTCTGGAGATAGCAGGTCAAGATCCACTTGGAATGGACAAGGTTAAAAAAGAATGCGTTTGGATGGCCCTCTGTTCTCTTTCTCCTTTTCCATCATTTGTTAGCACCTGTTACCTGCAGATGAGGGGACACTGTCACTAATGTGATGTTTTACAGGGGAGCCTTTGCCGAGTAAGAGACTACACTCAAAAGAACCACTAGGACCCTCCCGATTGCCAAGGCAGGGGGCAGGTCTCAGTCCCCACACTCCTGGGTCTCTGTGATATCAGACACCATGCCTCTCATTCCCATGGGATGCTCTCATTTTCTTTGGCTAGGTTTATTCCATTGGAAACAAGGCTGGACCCTTGATCATGTGCTGAATGACTCTGTAGAGCATGGGACAGCTTCCTTGTGGGGTCTGAAATCAAAGACAACATGCCTGCGATAGTTTTCATGAATTTTTGAAGCCATCTGGGGCCTGGGCCACACATAAGACACTGCAAGCAGCTAATGATTAAACCTGGATGCCACCTGCCAGCTCATGCGCCAGGTTTTGCAAAGGAAACACATATTACCAGAGCAAGGCCATCTTCAGGGGATGGAAGGTCCACCTCTAGGGCAAGCTGCATCCCTCATATTTTTAGGACAATGAGGCTTCCCCAGAAAGGAGAGCTTCTGAGACCCCAAGGAAACAAAGTACTCTGACTCTCAAGTGCTGCATGCTTGAGCAAAATGCAGCTGACCTTCTAAGAAGCCATGAGATTTCTGAATAAGGAGAAAGAGCTTTTATCAGGGTTTTTCTAGCTCCATAGTTTGTCAGCAGAACAGAGTTGGTCATGATAGCTTGAAGCCTGTGGTAGGAACTGATGTGTCTTTCTAGGGTTTTACACTTAGTAGACACCCCACAAATGTCACCCAGTTAAAGAATTAAATTGAAGGTTTAAAATGAAAGAAGAAACAAACCGCAACTTTATTTCCTGTGGCTCTGGCTGATCCAGGACAATGGACTGAATGCCACCACGAGCCTCAATGGACTCACCTATAAGAAGGGTTACATGAGATTCCAACACTAATGAGTGTGAAAGGGTTTTGCACACACGAACTGCAGCATAAGGGAAAGGCAGTATGCTGCTGTGGGGTGAGGTGTCCTGGCTGGGCTTGTTTTAACCCTTAATCTCGGTACATTTCCTGTCTAAGATATTTGTGATGGTGGAAGAAAGCCCTGCATTTCTTCCTTCAGGATTAGGAGTGGCTAGTTTCCCTTTTGGGGGCTGTTCCTAGTGTTAGATATAGTGAACCCCAAGTTTCTCTTCAAAGAATCAGCGTGTCAGGATGTTCAGCTCTCTTATTCTGTAATTCTCTATTTTAAAGTTAACTTCTTTGTCGTTTCAGTAAATAACCTTTTCCACCAGTTCTAATCAGTAGTTCACATCTGTTCCCCCAGTCCCCTGCCCCGTCCTGACTCATCCCGGTCACCTGCTCTAGTCACCTGCTCTGCTCACCTGCTTTGACCCCTGCTTACCTGCTCTGACCTGCCCATAACCATCTTTCCCACCAAACTACCCACCCTGCCACTCCAGCTCATACCCCTGCTCCCTTTAAAATAGCCAATCGGAATTAGACTAGACTGTGCGGTCTAACCCTAGCCAATAGGGGAATGACACAGCAGTAGGGGTGACCTCTGTCAGGCATAAGGACCCCTTCTGCTCCTTGTCCAGGTGTGCCCTTGCCACTGTTCCATCTGCGAGCTGCAGCCTTCTGTAGAAGTAAATTGCCTTGCTGAGGAGATTTATATTTGAGTGCTACTTCTTTTGCAGCATCGAAAATTCTACTTATAACACTAGGACTTGAGCCCCGGTCTCAGCGCTGAGGAGTAAGCAAGGCTAAGCAGCAGTGCAGCTGGACAGAAGGTGGTCGAGGTATCACAGGGCCTCTGGAGCTTCTCAATAGGTAGCAAAATGACAAACTTGAGACAACTTTAAGATGTGTTCAGTGATAAAACACAGACACTGGAAGCTGGGCTGAGAAAGAAGTCCTAATTCCTTAAGGACCCAAGCGAGACCCAATTCTAAATCTAAGAAAAGAGGTTCGCAAGCGTCTTTAGTGGATCCAGAGTCAAGATAAACAGAATTTTCTAGTGCCGTGGAAGAAACAGAAATTACAATAAAGAAGAAATAGAATCAAAAGGAACTTGGTTGACTTTTACAGCTTCTGGTTGTCTATTTCTGGGACATCTATGTTCAGTGGCAAAATGAAAAACAAAACAAAAAAAACAAACAAAAACCACAACTACACAAACACACATGCAAAAGCTCTCAGAGAAGGCAAGAAAAAGCCAAAGCCATGCCCCAGGGATAGACGGCTCTTTCCTGAGACTTTCTTTGTTATCCCAAGTCCTGAAAATCTTCAAATGTTACCTGAGAGCATTTCATCTGGAATTGAAAGTCAAAAACAAAACAAAACCAAAACCCAAAAAGAAAGGTGGGAGAGGACCGCTAGTCTTGAAAACAGGCAGACTTGCTTGAGGGAAGCAGATCTATGTGTGCTTTGCCATGAGGGGCATTGAAAGAAGAAGCCTGGACTATCTGTGATTTAGACATTTGTAATTGAGGGAACGGCAAAGATGTCCTGTCTCTGCATTTAGCCAGCAAGGGAGCACAGCTGTGTTGCCTTGAGCTCCTGGCCCTATCATGAGAAGCTATGAAGGTGTGAGGTGAGTGCTACCGTGGGCCAGCCTTGAGGCGAGAAGGATGGATACGAGGGTGCGGTACAGGCAGCAGGAGCTGGGCTGAGCAGAATGGAGGCTGCCCCAGTGCCCAAGCACATCTCACACTGCACCTTGGCCTTTGGTGGAGCCATTGACTTCTGGAGAGCCACGTGCTGGGTGAGTGTTAAATGCTGAATGCAAGAATGCAAGAATGCAGGCACTGTGTGACATCTTTTTTTTTTTTTTTTTTTTTTTTTTTTTTTTTTTTTTTTTTTTTTTTTTTTTTTTTGAGATAGAGTTTTGCTCTTCTTGCCCAGCCTGGAGTGCAATGGCAAGATCTCGGCTCACTGCAACCTCTGCCTCCCAGGTTCAAGCAATTCTCCTGCTTTAACCCCCCAAGTAGCTGGGATTACAGGCGCGCACCATCACTCCTGGCTAATTTTGTATTTTTAGAAGAGATGGGGTTTTACCATGTTTGTCAGGCTGGTCTTGAACTCCTGACCTCAGGTGATCTGCCCACCTCAGCCTCCCAAAGTGCTGGGATTACAGGCATGAGCCACCGTGCCCAGCCATGAAGACTTTACTCGGTGGCTCAAAATGCTCAGAGCTTGAGAAGAAAAATCTAACTTCTAGATGCTTTTGGATGAAAGCTCTTCCGGGTTCTGTGGAGGGATGGATGCCAGCACAGCACCCTCGTTTGTGAAGCAGGGCTGGTGGCATCCACCTGGAGGCTGGCACAAGTGTTGTGTGTGATTTCCCTGCCCACCAAGCTCCTAACCCTTGACTCAGTGTCTCTGGTTCCTTTAGGACCTGTGCTAGACCTTCGTTAAAAACCAACAAAAGCAGGAAAACTGATGTAATAAAAGAAACGATACCACAGATAACTACGCATTCCACGTCAGAAACAAATGCCTGGACATTCTTTTTTTTTTTTTCCATTTATTTATTTTATTGCATTTTAGGTTTTGGGGTACATGTGAAGAACATGCAAGATTGTTGCATAGGTACACACGTGGCAGTATGATTTGCTGCCTTCCTCCCCATCACCTACATCTGGCAACTCTCCTCTTGCCATCTCTCCCCAGCTCCCCGCCCCCCCGTCCCTCCCCTATTTCCCCCCAACTGACCCCAGTGTGTAGTGCTCCCCTCCCTGTGTCCATGTGTTCTCATTGTTCAACACCCGCCTATGAGTGAGAACATGCAGTGTTTGATCTTCTGCTCTTCTGTCAGTTTGCCTTGAAGACTGTGTGGGCCACAGACCCCATGCTCGGAGAACGAGTGGTGGGAGCGGGGCTGGCATGCGGGCCCAGGAGAAGGCAGAGGTTGTGCGTGGAATCAGAGGCACAGTCTGGGTGAGGCGGCCAGACCTCAGGCAGCACCGACATCTACCTGCTATTCTCATCTGCACCCCGGCCCTGGCATCCACACTCCAGTCCTGCTTTGCGACTGTGGGCCCTGCAAAGCACCGAGTGGAGTGTCCAGCCCGGAGTGAGCACTCCTTCACAGCGTGATGATCTCATCTGTTGCCAAAGCAATCACTGCCTATGACAGAGAAGAGAAAATGACTTCGACTTCCACACGCCTAGTCACTGGCTGGCTGGAGCCCAGGTTATCTGACTTGAAATCAGATTCCCACAAAATGCCTTCTTTAGCAAATGATTCCTAATGAATACAACAACAGAAAGTCCTCACAATGTCAAATCTGAGAATGAGATCAGGTTTCCAGCAGATGTCCCTGCATTTGCCTACCTCCCGTGAATGGCCTCCCGGCATTAGGTCCCAGGGTGTCATTGGGTGTGTTGGAGTCGGGGGGTGAGGGAGGAGACCCTGGGCCTGGTTTGGTGGAGGGGAAGAGTCTTCACCCAATTTTCAGGGTCCAGCTCCAGACGACTTTCCTCTTTGTGCTCCCGGGTATGAATCCTGGAGTGATTTAGACAGTGAGAGTGACGGGGCAGATTCACCATGGAGGTGGGTGTCTGCAGATGTCTGTGAGGCTGATGGCCTGTGAGTTCTTTAGGGGCCTGTAACTTTGTTATCTTTAAACTCAAGAGGTGTTCTGGGATCATCACATTTGCACTGTTGAGAGTGTGTGTAGAATAACAGCAGTTGTTTTGGGAGAGGTTACCATGTGCCAGGTGCTGTAAATACTACCTCCTCCTTCCGTTCTTAAGATGGGAGTATCCACAGTGGTAAGCTGGTAAACCAAGCATCCAGAAAAATAAATCCCTCATTTGTGGTGTTTGCTGACTGCCATCATGTGAATGCCTTTACCACTGCTGATTTCAAGACTGCTGACCATTCACAGTATTCCTGAATATCTACCCATCAGCTCTTATGAGCCGGAAGAATAAGCCAAGTAAGGGATTGTACAGACATAGGAGTAAGCATTAGAGATTTTTTTTTTTTTTTGAAACAGGGTCTGGCTCTGTTGCCCAGGCTGGAGTGCAGTGGTGCCATGATGGCTCACTGCAATCTTGGCTTCTTGGGATTAAGTCATCCTCCTGTCTCAGCCTCCCAGGACCACAGGTACGCACCACCATGCCTGCCTAATATTTTTGATTTTTCGTGGAGATGAGAGCTTGCGATGTTGTCCAGGCTGGTCTCAAACTCCTGAACTCTAGTGATTTTCTTGCGCTGGCCTCCCAAAGTGCTTGGATTACAGGTGTGAGCCACCATGCCCTGCTGGCCTTAGAGATTTTTATAGGCAAGGAAACTGAGGATTAGAGGTCACATGGCTTGGCTCTGCTCCATGGGTTGCAAGAATTGCCCTCAGTCTGACCCCCAAGGCCCTTGCTTCTAAGTCTTCCTCTTGACAGCCTCCTGGCCCCTATCTGAGGCTCAGCTGAGTGGAGACTGTTCCATGTTCAGCGCTGGGGAGGAGATCAGCTCTCAGCTCAGCTTCCTGTCCCCCAGGTGAGGTGGGGTGGTCCTGGCTGGGAAGGCTGATTTGTCTGGGCTGCATCTGTCCGACTCTTGCCAGCTTTGCCACAGCACGTCTGCCTTTCCCTTGGGTTTTGAGGTCTCTCTGGGTGCCTCATCCTCCTCTCCTTGTTCTCGGACACGCCACTTTGAAATGAGCAGCAGAACTGCACTGAATGGCAGAATGTTTGACGGTTTGGACATACAGTTGGAGGGAAGAATGTGACCAGGAAGGGCTGAAACGTGGCCCCTCCGTCCCTTCTCACCAGGCTGCAGGCACCTGACTGCAAAGGTGTTCTCACAAACCTGTGGGACCCTGCTCACACCTGTGGGACACCTGGCAAAGGTGTCCCTTTGCCACCGAGCTTGCCACTCTGTCTGCCTGGCATGCTCATCCCTGCCATACCCACCACTGGCTTCCCATTGTCCCTTAGGTCTTATCCTGGAGGAAGCTGTGTAATCATTCCATCTCAGTAGCACTGTTGGTCTTCTCCAGAGAGCCCTCGCTTCCTTTCCTGGCATCTATATCATCCTGAAACAATTTTACCTGTGTGTTCACCTGTCCAACCACATTGTGATGGTTTTAAAATATGCTCTTAATTCTTAGACCCTCCTTCCTTCCAAAGGCAGAGCTTCATTCCCCACCTTTTGAGTGTGGGCTGGACTTAGTGAACCTCTTCTGAAGAATAGAACATGGCAGAAGCCATGCTGTTAGGACTTCCATGGCCGAGTCATGGAAGGACAGCTGCTGGCCAGGCTGCTGTCTTTCGGATTGTTCTCCTGGGGGGCGGCCAGATGCTATGTCATGAGGACACTCAAGCAGCCCTGCCCAGAGGCCCATGTCAGAAGGAACGAATGCCTCCCACTCACAGCTCACCGGCCATGTTTGTCTAGAAGAACCAAGTCCCTGATTGACAAAGTGAATTACAACACACTTGTGTTTAACATGCAGGTGAGTTGTAGACAAAATACCACCTATGGAAACTGACAGTCGATGCTGTGCCTTCCTTGGACTATGGTGAGTGAGGCTGAGGGTCTGGTAATGCAAGAGGTATCTTGTCATGGAAATGAATAGAGAAGCAGTTGGTTTGAAGGGACTTTCTCTTTCCAAAGTCATAAGCTGAGAAAGTGGAAAGGTGTGAGCCATCAGCAGAGTATTTAGGAAGCATGACAGATGGAGAGGACAAAGCAAGGGAGAGACTCTAGCTTGAGATGATCGGAAGAAAAATTTGAAGAAACTTACTTTTCTTTCTTTTTTTTCTGAGACAGAGTCTCGCTCCATTGCCCAGGCTGGAGTGCAGTGGCACAATCTCGGCTCACTGCAACTTCTGCGTCTTGGGTTCAAGCGATTCTCCTATCTCAGCCTCTCATGTAGCTGAGATTACAGGCACGTGTCATCATGCCCAGCTAATTTTTGTACTTTTATGAGAGACAGGGTTTCACTGTGTTGGCCAGGCTTGTCTTGAACTCCTGACCTCAGGTGATCCGCCCACCTCAGCTTCCCAAGTGCTAGGATTACAGGTGTGAGCCACTGTGTCTGGCTAGAAATTTACTTTTTGATGGTGCTTTCCAAAATGAGTTTCCAGGCAGTCTGCAGCCAGCTGTATTTTTAAGAGTGAATGGGTGCTTGGCCATCCCGTGATCTTACAGTGCTTTGAAAGTGCTTTCAGTAAGTGCTGCAACTGAGGGGAGAATGGAGGGTGGTTGATGGGGGAGATGCAAGTCAGCCAAAGCAGCCAGAAGCCTTGCTCGAAGATGCAGGCCCAGAGGCACTGCAAATATTTCATTTCCAAGCCAAACCTTCCTTCTCAGGGGCTGAAGCAGTGCTGTGCCGAGGTCAGCTGTACCGGCTTGCGAGAGCCAATTGTAAGGTTTTCAGGAGTTTTATAAGCTGGTTGTTAAACACGGCTATTTTCAAAATTAAATGATATAAACTTAATAATTAGTTATATTAAAAACAAAGGAAATTAATACTCAGCGCTTAAAACCCTCCTACTTATTCTGTCGTATTTTACTGTGTTCTCGGGGTTATTTCCATCTTTTGTGTCTACATGGTGGAAACACTTCATATGACACGCTACTGCACAACTCTTTTAAATTTTGTGCACATGACATCACTTTTGTAGCTGGAAATTGGCCATGGTGGGATATGGATATCAGGGAGACTGTAAAACAAAACCAGTTGGGCTTGTTTATTGTTCAGTTGATTATCAAGATCAGTGGTTCTGAACTGGGAGGATTTTGCCTTCAGGGATATTTGGCAATGTCTGGAGGCACCTTTGGTGATCACAGATGGAGAAGGTAGGGGTGCTCCTGGCGTCCAGTGAGTGGAGACCAGGGAGGCTGTTGAACCTCCTACAATGCACATGGCAGCTCCCTCTGCCCCCCAACCCCAGACACGGAATTCTCGGGTCCAAAATGTCAATATTGCTGAAGTTGAGAAATCCTGAGATTTAAGGAAGTGATGAAGTTTTAAAATAACTTGACTGTGTCAAGCTCATACCTGTTACATTGTAAATACTACAAAAAAAAACCACCTGAAATCCCAGCACTTTGGGAGGCTGAGGCGGGCGGATCACAAGGTCAGGAGATCAAGACCATCCTGGGCAACATGGTGAAGCCCCATCTGTATTGTATTTTGTAAAAATACAAAAATTAGCTGGCTACTCAGGAGCACGAGGCAGGTGAATTGCTTGAACCCAGGAGGCAGAGGCCGCAGTGAGCTGAGATCAGGCCACTGCACTCCAGCCTGTGTGACAGAGTGAGACTCTGTCTCAAAACAAAACAAAACAAAATAATAATTAAAAAAACCCTGAAGCATTCTTTCAGTATTTGAAAGCTATTATTTGATTCATTAAAGAAGTTGTTCAAGTCAATGATTGAGTCGAGTTTTAACACATTTCTTTATCTTGTTTCACTAAATGAAGATATCAATCAGCATTTGCATTGCAACTATCCACATTTAATTACAGAATCAACAAAAGCATTCTGTAAGAATCAATTGTCTATGTAAATTTATAATAAAATTATGCATATGTTGTATTGCATATATACAAGTATGCATATTATCTATTTTGCATATTTGTAAGTTGAGTGCTGGACATCCTTCTTATCAGTAAAATGTATGTGTGTGCATAATTTTTCCTGAAGAGCCTGTTGATAAACATTTACCAGCATGCCACAAGTTAGAAGCTACAGAGTTATCAGATTTTAAATGTAACACTCATTCTGCATCCTACACAACATGTTCATGAATTTTATATCTGGAGAAAGCTCAGTACTGTATGATTCTGGGAAACTTTTTTTGGGAAGAACTGGGGTAAGTAAGAATGGTGGCTCTGTGCGCGGGTGGAGTAGGATGCCTCTCCTGTCATGTGATTTGGGCGTGCTGAAAGGCTACCACTCCCTAAATATCCACTCCAGAGTCCTGTCTCCAGGGTTTGACACAAACCCCTTCAGAGACAGGTGGGTTGTCACTAGGCTATAAAGGAATGGGTGCAGGGACAGAAGGGAAGGGGGTGGGTAACACAGTAACTGCCTGGAGTTTTGGCAGGATCTCGATCACGCATTTAGTCTGTTAGATCCCATTGTAGCCCATCTACAGTTGAAGGCAGAAAAAATAACCGACAGGCCTGGGAAATTTGGATAGCAGGAATGAAATGGGAACCCCCCACAGGTTCTAAGTCAGTATGGGACACTCTGATGAGACCCCAGGCAGTGGAAGCACATGGTGCTGACTGGCTAAGGGTTCCAAAGGAAGGGAAGGGGAAGGCTTCACTGACTTTGCAGTTGCACCAAAGGAAACGAAGACTGAATCTAGACCAGGGTTCCCCAAACCCTGGGCCATGTACTTGTCTCTGGCCTGTTAGGAGCCAGGCCACAAAGTAGGAGGTGAGTGGCAGGCGAGCGAGCATTATCATCCACCTGAGTTCCACCTCCTGTCAGACCAGTGGAGGCGTTAGATTCTCATAGAAGCATGAACCCTCCCGTGAACTGCGCATGCAAGGGATCTAGGTCGTATGCTCCTTATGAAACTCAAATGCCTGATGATCTGAGAAACGGCTTCATTCCCAAACCATCCTCGTCTACCCCCACATCCTCTGATATGTGGAAAAATTGTCTTCCACAAAACTGGTCCCTGGTGCCAAAAAGCTTGGGGACTGCTGATCCAGATTAATGAGATGCAACTCTTAGGAAGCCAACCTGGATAGTCCAAGGGTCTCCCCATTCTCAACGCACTGCATTAGTGCTGGGCACACTGCACAGGGGATCGGAATTGTTCTGTGTCTTGTTATCTGATAACTTCAAGGACTGGGGAGCACACATCACTGTCTAGGTGGGAAAGATGGGAGACAGAGGGCTTCCAGCTGCCTTGTCCTCACCTCAGGGAAATGTTAAGCAAGTCATCATTTGTGTTCACAGTTTGACGTTCAAATTTACTAATAAGAACTTAGGATGGGTGGAAGGGTCAAAAGGGCAGTAGAATTGTGGTATGCAGGATCTGCAAGGGACCTTAGAATACTCTAGTTCCAATCTCATCCTTCATGGAGCAGGAGGCAACTGGAGCAGTAAAGTGACCTCTTCCAGGGAAGAGGATGTGCCACACTTGGGAGGCTCGCCACTACCAACCCTGAACTCCCACCACTCCCCAGCCCCAGTGAGAGTGATGGGGAGAAGGCAGGAAAGTGAGAGATGCAGCAGTCCAAAGTGTCAATACTGGGGAAGCTGAGAAATCCTGGTCTAGATAGCAAAGACCTGGAACCAACCCAAATACCCATCGATGATACACTGGACAAAGAAAACAGGGCACATATACACAATGGAATACTATACAGCCATAAAAAACGATGAGTTCGTGTCCTTTGTAAGGACATGGATGAACCTGAAAACCATCATTCTCAGCAAACTGACACAAGAATAGAAAAGCAAACACTGCATGTTCTCACTCACAGGCGGGTGTTGAACATTGAGAACACATGGACACAGGGAGGGGAGCATCACACACTGGGGCCTGTTGTGGGGGGGCTAGGGGAGGGAGGGTGGGGAGGGATAACGTGGGGAGAAATGTCAGGTATAGGTGATGGGGGGATGGAGGCGGCAAACCACCTTGCCATGAAGGTACCTATGCAACAATCCTGCATGATCTGCACATGTACCCCAGAATCTAAAGTATAAAAAAAAGAAAGGGATGGGGTGTTAATTTAAAATGATTTAAGACCGTGTAATGTCTGTACCAGTTACATTGTGAATACTACAAAACACTGAAGAAATATTCTTTCAGTATTTGAAACTATTATGGGTGAAAGGTTTTTTTCTCTCCTTCCAAAAGGCCTAAAATTGCATTTTGAGAAATCATGAGAGGATAATTTAAATTTAATGTTCATGTTTCCACTACAAGAGTGTATTGATTAGATTTTAGCTTTAACTGGTGTTTGTATTATACACCTAAGTTCGGAAGACGATCTGTACTTAGAGGGAGACACAGAGTCTGCAGGTCTGGGAAATCATATGTGAGAACAAAGATTCTTTTTAGACATGTGGGCTTTCATGCAAATTATATTTCCAAAGGACTTGGGTAAAATTTTTAAATTAAAATACTGTAGGTGGCTGTGTATGGATTTTTTTTTAATTTTTTTATTTTTTTTTATTTTCGAGCATCTGTGTGAGTCATCTTGAGCTGTCTGACTTTTTCTTCTCAGCCATATGTCAGCCTGTTTGTCCTTCCCAAGCTGCCAGGTTAACAGAGTTGATTCCTTGAGGCCACTCCGTATGGGTCACTGTGACCTGCCGGTCAGACCATCTCTTGTGTGATATAGTGGTCAGGGACATCTGGGGTGTTCATGGGACCCTTGGAGGGGAGGTGCAGTTCTATTTCAGCTTCTGAGTTTTCACATTAGTACTAACATAAGAGAATAACATCCAAGCTCCTTCCGGAGCTGCTGCACTCACATCTCTAAAATTTCTGGCAGTTCCTCCTTACCAAATTATCCAACTAAAGGAAAAAGTAGGGAAGAAGAAAAAGGAAAAAAACTGAGCAACCAAAATACAACTGTTGAATTTGCAAGACAGAGGATGACACTGGATGTCAAAGTGCATAGATTCATAAACCCTCTCAATTTCCCCTGCTGCTTTGTACAAGGTGGGAACAGATTTTTGCCATGTACAAGAAGCACTGTTATGAGTTTGTCACACCTGATTTACTTAATACATATACACTCTTAGATGTAGGTATCATTATCTCCAATAAGTACAAGAGGCAACGGGCTTGTAAGGAAACTGTCCCCATACTCTTAAAATGAAGTTGGCCTGGAATTTACACACAGCATTTTTCTCTATGCTTTTCTGTTCACCTGTATCTTAGTACAAGATTGAATAACACAAGTAAATGGCAAAACATAATTGAATGGTAAGGGGCACTTATTTTTTAAGTTAGTGTAGAAACGTGTGTTTGGGAAGCCCACCTATTTAAAGGGAGTTTACAGCTCAGATGGAAGTTTACCTGTATGCAGGTGTGCTTAGGAGAAAGTACCTACTTTGATGAATTAGCCTGAGGAAGTCCAACCTAGGATGTGATTTTGAGCATTGTACACATGGTAACGGATTGAACCTCAGCTCAATTTTGGATAGAGACATTGTTCAGCTCTTCAGATGCTGCACATGGGGTGATGCGGAGTATCGTTAGGGCACTTGGCTGTGGTTAAGCTGCATTGATGTATTATGTCAGTGTGGGCAGGCAATTTCCCCTAAGAGCTTATTTGATGTTCCAGATGAAAACTGAACTCTCTCCTCCTCCTGAAAATGTGAGGTCACATGCAAAAGGTGGCTAATGTGTGTATGCCAGCCTCTGAACACGGTGTATGTTGTGTACTGATACCTCCCGGGGCTGTTAGATTTATACAGCTTTAGACTTCATTGGCTGAGAAAGACTTAGGACCTGATCTGGTCCTGTAGCCTTCATTATTATTATTAATAGTAGTAGCAGCAGAACTCTTTATTTTCAAACTCAACACATGCAATAGATAAAAGCCAGGCAGCTCTGGATGCAATGGCTGCTAGGAACCACACGCTAACATCTTACCTCCTTTCCCCACTGAGATACATCTAAGAAATCCCAGAGGTCTAGAGAACAGAGCTGAAAAAATGCTTCAAGTTACAGAAATGGTTGGGAAGTGATGGGGTCCTGGCATTTGGAATGAGGACTGCTATGGTTTGAATGTGTCCCCTCAAAAATTTAGGTGTTGAAACTTAATGGCCAATGGGATGGTATTCAAAGGTGGGGCCTTTAAGAGGTGATGAGCTCCTGAGGGTTCCTCCCCTCATGAATTAAGGGATTTGGGCCCCTGTTATAGAGGCTTCCTGCAGTGTCAGGCCCTTTTGTTCTTGCCCTCAGTCCTGCACTGTGAGGACAGTGTTCCTCCAGAAAAAGCATCTTGGAAGTACAGAGCCATCCTCACCAGATACTTGAACATACTGGTGCCTTGATCTTGCACTTGTCAGTCTCCAGAACTGTGGGAGCAAACATGTCTATTCTTTATGAATTACCCAGTTTCAGGCATTCTATTATAGCAGCACAGGTGGACTGAAACAGAGACATTTTGGCGGATCCTTATGAAACTAGGGTTATCAGCTCCTGTATTCTACCCAGTTGTCTTTGCCGGTCGGAACTGCACTTTCACCCTCCCTGAGAAGGTTTACTCTGCTTTGGCTGAAGAACCTGTAATGGCCTCCCCTGGGACAGGTGTCTTGTAAGACACTGCCAATTCTCCTCAAGTCTTTCACCTCCTCAAGTCACAGTGGGTTCCAAAGCATGAGGGGCAGAGTATGATGGTGCTCTATACTCTAAAAGAGCTGCATGATTTTTTTTTTCCAATTTATAGAGAAGGAAATTTGGGGAATATGTGTGAAAATGGATCTTAGGGAGATGAATTCATTATGGAAGAAACACAAAATAGGATCAGGTCAAATTTATTTTTATTGATATCGGCCTTCTAGGCAAAAATGCTGGAATCAATTTTATCTTGGGGGGGGGATGTAAAGAACTCTAAAAGTTTGGTTGAACTTGGGTGCAAGGATGGCTATTCTAAATGAAGTTTGAGATGCCAGGGTTGCCTCAGTATGCTATAGAGGAAGGTATCCAAAGGCTTAGGGGAATTAGAAGGTTAAAGTGGAATTACCATGTCAGTCCTGCTGGGACACTCAGGGAGGGTGCAAGACACATCTTTCTCAGTATGAGAAATAAATTTGTGAGGGAAGTTTAAAGAGCTCTACAGTCCCTCTTATCTGTAAGTCACAAATTACAGTAGGAACTGTTATCATTGAACTGGGATCCCTAAATGCAATAAGGATAATTGGATCTCAAATTGGCAGGGGCCAAGAGTTGGCACTTGGTTACAAAACGCAAGGTGGGCTTAGTTATCGTGATGGACAGTGGTGCCAAGGCAGTGAACATTATAGTCTGACTCATAGAGACCTATGGCATTAGCTTAACTCACTAAACAGAGAGTCATGGCCTCTCAATCAATTTCTACACTTGGGTGAGTTTATACACCTAGAATCTTTTGAATGAAGAGGAGGTCAGGTTCCCTTGAGGAAGGGGCTCACTACATTGCCAAAATTTTATATTGTTAATCCTTCTCTCAGTCTTCTCCAGAGGGACCCATATCCAGAGTTATTATTCACTGGGGAAAGGAAAATAATCAGACAGTTTGGAACTTAGTAGACTCTGGCTCTGAACTGACACTGATTCCAGGAGACCCAAACACTATGGTAGCCCACAGTTAGAGTAGGGGCATATGAATGACAGGTGATCAATGGAGTTTCGGCTCAGGTCCATCTCACAGATGACCCTGAATATTCCTAAACTTAGTCTTTATTTCCCTAGTTCTGGAGTGCATATTTGGAATAGATATGCTCAGCAATTGGCAGAATCTTCACATTGGTGCCCTGACCTATGGAGTAAGGGCAATTATGGTAGACGAGGTCAAGTAAAAGCTGCTACAACTGTCTCTACCTACAAAAATAGTATATATATATAAAAGTAATATAGTGTTCCTGGAGGGATTGCAGAGTTTTATTCCACCATCAAAGACTTGAAAGATGCAGGAGTTGTGATTTCCATTACCCATTCAACTTGTCTATTTGGCCTGTGCAGAAGACATATGGATCTTGGAAAAGAACATCAGATTATCATAAGCTCAATTAATGGTGATTCCCACTGCAGGTGCTGTTCCAGGTGCAGTCTCCAATTGCTTGAGCAAATGAACACATCCCTCATACCTGGTGTGTAGTTACTGATATGGAAAATGCTTTATTCTCTACGTTTGTTAATAAAAACTATCAGAGGTACTTTACATTCAGCTAGCAAGGCCAGCAGTACGCCTTCACTATGCTACCTCTGGGTTATATTACATCAACTCTCCAGTCCAGTGTAATAATATAGCTTTTTTTTTTTTTTTTTTTTTTTTTGAGACAGGGTCTCTGTCACTCAGGCTGGAGTGCACTGTGACCCAGGCTGGAGTGCAGTGGCATGACCTCAGCTCACTTCAGCCTCAACTTCCAGGGCTCAGCTGATTCTCCTATTTCAGCTACCCTGAGTAGCTGGGACCACAGGCAACTGCCACCATGCCCAGCTAATTTTTGTATTTTCAGTAGAGATAGTGTTTCACCATCTCTAATAAAAATATGCCCAGGCCACTTTGGGCATCTCATGTCTCTGAATTAACAGGCAAAGAAGGGGATTAATATACCCCAATTGAGGTTATTGATCCTTATCAACAATAGGAAATCGGATTGCTACTACACAATTGATATAATGAAGAGTGTGACTGGACTACAGGAGATCCTTTAGGGTGTCTCTCAGTACTCTCAAGCCAGTGCTGAGAGTCACAGTGGAAAATTATAAAGCTACCTCCTGCAGGACTGATAATGGCCCCGGCCTTTTAAGAATGAGGTTTGGGTCACTCCACTAATCAAAGAACCATGACTAGCTGAGGAGTTTGTTGAAGGCAAAGGTAAAAGAAAATGAGTTGTGGAAGAAGGTAGTTACATCAGCTACGATCATGAACCAGTTGCAGAAATAAAGATTGTAATAGTTATGAGTATTTTTTCCTAATTTTGGAAGGCTATATTTGTGCATATATTAAATAGTATTTTTGTTTTTCCCCTTCTTTAATCTCCTATCATGTATTAATGCATCTGTTATCACCTATTAGTATAGCTATTAATAAGATATATTAATAATAGTTAACTTTATATCTCAGTATTTAAGGTGTAGACTATGAAAGGATAAGCAGAACATCACCCAAGGACTTTGTATCATTTTCTAGGAAAAGAGTTGGTGTGTTTTTGCTTGTACACCGGATATTTGTTCACATAAGGAGGAATTATGACTCAGATATTGTCTTTATTTGGTGAAAAAATGTGTTTTAAGGAGATTGTGTGGTTGCCCAGTTGATAGGCATGGTCTGTGTTGGTCTTTTAGGTATCAACATGGCTTAGCAGTAGTCCCCAGTAATTCACTCACCAAACACAAATCTAGATGGTGCTGTGAAGTATTTTGCAGATGTGATTAAAGCCCATAACCAGTTGACTCTGAGTGTGAGAGATTATCCTAGATAATCTGGATGGACCTGAGTCCTTAAAAGCAGGGTTGAATCTTCTCTGAGAGAAGAAGACATTCTGCCTGTGGACTGAAGCTTCAGCTTGCGCCCAAGAGTTTTGGTCTGTTCTTCCAGATGGCTTATCCTATGCATTTCAGACTTGACTAGCCAGTCGCCACAATTACACAAACTAATTCTTTGCAATAAATCTCTTACTATATTTCTCCTACTGGTCCTTCTCTGGTAAACATTGACTGATACACTTGAGCTGACTTTCTAGCGGGTGTGGGTGGATAAGGTATCTGCTGATCAGTCCACGGTCGACCAGAGCCCCTGTAGGTGGTCCCAGAAGTGAGGCTACAAGCACTGCTAGATCCAAGGAGATGCTCCAGATAGCTCCTTCTGATTTACAGAAAATGATGTTTTAATGACTACTTAATGTCTAGTGAATGATTTTTGGTTGAGGCTGATGTAGTTTTACATGTATTATTTTGAACTTCTCAAAGTATGATTTTTTTGGGGGAAAATAAGGGCAGGAATTTCTTTGGGCAAATAAGTCTGAGATGTGATGTTAAAGATAATTCATGGCCTCTACAATGCTATTGGGCATGAGAGGTCCAAAAAAGGAACAGAATATGCAGTTTCTACACATCTTCTCTGAATATGGAATGATATTTTCCCCTTCAGGGTACTGCAACACTAGAATTGCATGAAAGATATTTTAGGAACACTTATCCACACATCTATGGCCCATAAATAAGATTATCTCATCTGCATCTTATCTTATTAGCTTGCCTTTTACTTCACCCACGGTAACTCATAATTAGACAATGGTCCTACTTATTAAAATGTTTTATAGTAAAAACAAAGAACCAAAAATTAAACACTGCCCCGAAATTATATTTGAAAACAGGATTTTCATGACCTAATCTCAAAAGGTTACCCAATGGAAACAGAGCATGCTGAGACCATTTATTATTGGTTGCACATGTTATTATGTTTATATTAGTTGGTGAAGTGAAAATCTTCTAGTTTTCTCACTTAGGGTTCATTGACAGACACACACACACACACACACACACATACACACACACACATATGCACATTTAACATCAGAAATTTAACCAGTTTGCAGATTACAGCAGATGGAAATTACCTGTTTTTTATTCAGGCACTTAATATTTATTTTAGAATCATCATACTTTCAAATTCTACTCTGTAATTTTTCCAACAGTGAAAAAAGAAACTAAAGCAATGCTGTAACATTAAATATTATAAATGGGTTTAATTTTAAAAGACAAAATTATAAAGCTCAAGAGACTCGAGTAGAATGTCTTATGATTATGCTGGCACCTGAGTATTTTCTCATTTTTATCCATATAGCCTATATTGCTCTTGCTATTTACTCTCTTTCAACCAAAAATTTGGGGCAGTTCACTTGGCTTGCTTACCATGTTTACTTTTACATTACTTGTAAACATTTTTATTCTTCACTAAATATGATAAGGTACATGTAAAATCTAAATATGTAATTTACAAGTTTCGGTAGTATGAAGAAATCTGCCATTATTTCTTTATGCTGTACTAAATGTGCGATATATATGTTACACTATAGTATTAACTCAACAAGGACACTGTGAAATAATTGAATTCTTTTAGGAAACCTGATGAGTTCATTTGAAAGGTCTTTTTCACATGAAATACATCAGGGAATTCATAATCAGTGGGAAAACCTGTCTTTTTCTACTTCTCTAACAAGATAGCCATTCCAGGGCAGTTACTTAAGGGTGTAACTTAAGGGTGTCTGTATCCCTGGGGTATTATTATACTGTGGCCTGTATACAGTAGGTGCTCAATAACTGTTTGTGGATGAGATCCCTGTCCACTGTTTTCTTGAACTCATGTTGCCTAGATGGGTTGCCCGCATGGGATGGCTGTGAAAGGTTGGGAGGTAGCTCTGAGGTTTCATGGCACTGCAGGAGGCTCTCTGGACATTTCTGTAGTGTGCTGGGTTCCAGCCTCAGCCCCGTCAACTGGCTGCGTGTCTTGGGCAAGTCACTCCACTTTCTTGTCTTAATTTTCAAGGGCAGGCACCATGTCCTATTTATCTTTATCTCACCAGCACCAAGATAGTTCCTGGTAAGGAAAACAGCTGCTGCTATTTTCTCCCTCTTATGAGTAGGGAGCAGAGGGAAGGTGTGAAGGCTCTAACTACGGATCTCCCTTCATCAATCCCCTTCGCCTCCTGCTTCCTCCCCAGACAACACATAATTGTGCATCCACGTTAAAGTGGGCCTTTTGGAGAGGGGGATGAAATTGTCGACTTTTGTTTGCAATTGCTTTCTTAACATGGAAACTGAAATTTAACACGTTGCACGTTGAATTCATCATCTCTATTTTTCTCTAACTGCCCCAATGTGGGGACCACATGGACCCTCTGCCCCATCCCTGCACCAGGGCTGAGAGTACTAAGAAATATTATTCTCTTATAGTCCTGGGATTACTGTTATTCCATCCCTCTTGAGTCCTCCAATCTTGCCATGAATTTTTGAAGATCCCTTTTCTAGCCCCAGTTTGAAGCATCCATCCCCACCAGACACATGGCCAGTCCCTTGGGCTATGCCCTGCTCCATTCACACCTGGGCTCTCTACTTCTCATGACCTCTATTCCCTCTGGTGACCTTGGTGTGACGATTTCTAAAACACTGTTTTTATCACATCATTCCCTCAAGAACTTAAAATTGCTCCCTATGCTCATCACACTGAATCTTACCTCCCTGGCCTGACCCTGAAGATGGAATCCATGTCCTTTTCCTACGTTTTCATTCATTTTTCTTGTCTTATCCTTATTGATAGCATAACAGATAAGGGTGAGGGTTCTGGAGTCAGGCTCTGCCCCTTGCTAACTGTGCGACCTGAGGCAAGTTCCTTAATTCCTCTGGGCCTTAGTTTCCTCAGCTGTAAAATAACAATGAAGCATTTACTTTACCCAACTGTTTGGGGTGCTGAATAATTTTTTGGGGTGAGAATTTTAGAAGATAATCGCAGCTTTTCCCTAGAGAGTGTTTACCTTAGGGCTATTCTTAGCATGCCTCCCATACCCTTTATCAAACAAGGGTCATTGCTGTCTCCCCTGCCCCTATCTGCTCTTTTCTCTCTTGTCCTTTCCCCAGTGGCCAGCCTCGCTTTCCCTAGATTCCCTCTAATTGGCCTTACTCAGCAACGATTCATTTCTTGCTTTTTGACTCTGAGGGCCTCTTCCTGGTCTGTTTTCCTTTACCCTGAATTCCTATGTTTACCACTGGCCTTTTGTCTTCTCCCAGACATTGTGCCATGTTTTCTAGCACTTAGAATAGAGCTAAGCTCATGGCTAGTATTTTTTATTAAGAACCAGATACTAAGTATTATGTTCAGTTGATTCAAGGTAGAGAACTGAGATCATTTTTGACAAGTTAAATTGCATTTTCAAAGAATAAAGTGGTTACTGGCCACCACATCGGCCACCACTTCCGGGAATCACGTAACACAAGTCTTGCCTATTCACTGGAAGGAAATTAAGCATCTGGTGCAGACTTTTCAATCCGGCTCTATCACCAGTGTTCCCCGTACCCGTTAATAAAAAGAGGTGCTTTGTGAGTGCTTGGGAAAGAATCTTAGCTTCACAGAAGAAATGGTAGCAGGGAGCTGGGAACACCACTCTTGACTGTGGCTCACCACACCTGTAGCCCACTGAGGCAGGAGCCTAGGACATCCTTCTTTCTGTAGGTCAGAGACCCAGGAGTGTTGCCTGTTTTAGAAGAAGAGGAAAGTGTTCCTGATGTTCTCAACCCATCAAGCTGGGAGCAGATGTTTAAAAAGGAGAGAGAAACACATGACCTGAAGTGTTCAGGCCATTCTGCTTTTTTCCATGTTAGAAAAAGAACCGTGTTTGATCTATAGCAGAGTTTTTTATTTGAGCAGAAGCTATCTAGGGATGTCTACTGACACATGAAGGTGACTAGGGTAGGATTTTGTCCTCAATCAGTTCTTACATGTAAAAGGATCTTCAGAGGAAGGATCTCTTCCCCAACCCATTGCTACTTTGCTTTCTGAAAGGCATTGTTTCCATAACCTGACTTTTGAGTCTCCCGTATTTCTAAGATTGTAAAACTGCCATGTGTGTACCTATGCAACAATCTTGCATGTTCTTCACATGTACCCCAAAACCTAAAATGCAATTAAAAAAAAAGATTGTAAAACTAGCTCTCCAAATGTAACTACCTCTTCCTAGAGAACTGTATCTTCCTAGAGAATATGGAAAGACAAGATATCACAGTTCTGGAGGTGTTTCTCTTACACTTTTTTGTATTTTTCCAATTTTATAGGATGAGCTAATATTATTTTTTTGTAAGGGAAGATAACTTATGTATTTAAGCAGTAGCAGAAGGAGCAGCAGCACTGCCTCTGTTCATTAGTTCTTGCTTTTGAATTGACATCAGATAATTCTGTTCCCATCTCCTGTACCTTCCCTCCCTCAGCCTGCATATCCCCTCACTTACTCCTGGAGCACCCCCTCCTTCCTTCTGCCTCTGTAAACCTGACCCGTTTGTCAAGCTCATGAGCACCTGGGGCCACCCAAACACAGCCCTTTTTTCTCTGAATTGTTAACTGCCCTTATCATCTGCCATAATCATGTACTCAGAATACATGTGAATGGGCACTGGAACAGCTCTTTGCAGTTTTCAGAGCAAGTGCACATCTACTGCTTCATCTCAGGGCCATTTCACAAACAATGAAACCCATCTCTCCCACTGGCTTTCAAGCTTTGGGAGGCAGTTCTGTAGTTCACACTCTTCTAGCCTTCCCAGGTCAATATGGTGCTACCTGTTGGTTCATTTATTTCAAGGTATAGCAATGAGGTGGGGAGAGGCTTATTAATCAGCCCTTGTGGGGACCATGAACTTGTCAAAAGTCCAATTATTACCCCTAACTCGTCTGACTGCATCCATCCATAGACCCCATTGCACTTCTAGGAAGCAAATTTTCTCTGCTTTAGAAATTTAGTGCTCATCTGATGAGAGAGTCACAGAGGCTGTCAGAGAATTTGACTGAAGGAAAGCCACTCGGGGAACCTGAGGGAGTTCAAAGATTGACTGGTCCCAGGAGCCTCTGTTTCAAGTAGGAATGAGTTCCTTGAGACAAGGCTGATGTCTCTCTAAAAGTAATGTGCTAGTGATTCTGAGATGACTGTAACATTTGAAGGTTTGCCTATATAATCGTGTGGCACCGAGATGAACTTTTTGGAGTCACAAGTGAGGCTGTGTGTACTGAAAATCTTCTACCCTTGAAATAAGAATGCAGCAGTGTATGTCTCTGGATGTGATTCCATTTAACTGAGTGCAATTCAGGTGGGCAAGATTTGTCTCTGACACCAAGACGTGGAGACTTTCTTGTCATCTCATTGCACAGATGGGGGTGGGATGGTGAAGTGGTAGGTGGTTATCCTTGACTGCCAACTTTTCCTTTGTTGGTCTGAAGTCATTCTGCCTATTTGAGGTTGGGAGACAGAGCATGGATGAGAATTATTACCTTGAAAGTATGAGGTAAAGAATGTGAATATTATTCAGCAATAAAAAGACATTAGTTCTTAAGCCACAAAAAGACATGGAGGAGGCTTAAGTGTACATTGCCAAGTGAGAGAAGTCAGCTAGTCTGGAAAAGCTACGTGCTGTGTGATTCCAACTATATGACATTCTGGAAAAGGCAAAACTATGGAGGTACTAAAAGGACCAGTGGTTGCAAGGGGTCCAGGGAGATAGAGGAAGTGATGAACAGGTGGAACCCAGAGGATTTCTTGCGCAGTGAAACCATTTTGTATGATATTGTAATGGTGGCTACTTAATATCAGGTATTTGTTCAAACCCACAGAATGTACAACATAGAGTGAACCCTAATGTAAGCTATGGACTCTAGCTGATAATAATACATCAATATTGGTTCATCAATATTCTTACAGTCATATCAAATGTTCCACACTAGTGCAAGGAGTAAGTAACAGGGGAGACTGTGTGTGTGTGTGTGTATATACGTGGCAGGGGTGGGGGAGGGCAGGTAGCAGGGGAATTCTCTGTACTTTCTGCTCAGTGCCTCCATAAACCTAAAACTCTTTTTAAAAATAAAGTTTAGCATGAAATACTAGGTTTTATTTAACTGTACATTTCAAAATCACTAAAAGACTATACATTGGATTGTTTGTAACACAAAGGATAAATGCTTGAGGGGATGGATACCCTATTTTGCACGATGTAATTATTATACATTGCATGCCTGTATCAAAACATCTCATGTACCCTATAAATATATATACCTACTATGTACCCACAAACATTAAAAATAAAAATAAAAAAGATAAAAAGTATAAAGTTTGTTAATTAGATAGAAAGATATAATGAAAGAAAAGGAGAAAGAGAAAGAAATAACAAACATGGCCTACTTGTCTCATCTTCCAGCAAAGGGTCTTGGCTCCAAAATTCATGTTAAGGGAATGGAAAAGACAAGTTGGGACTGGCTGAGGCCTGGCTCCTTCCTGTGTCAAGTGTGTTGCATGGCACATGCTGACTGCTTCCTTCAGCCAGGCTGGAACAGCAGAAATCCATCTCCACCCCACCGCCCATCCGGCATCAGTCAAATGGAGCCTTTGATAGTGTGAGTCGTGACGGAACATTCTTGACATGGTGAATGTTCCCCTGGGATGTCAAGTGTGATCCCTTTCCTTTGCAGAGCATATGAGCTGCCTTGATTGTGTGACAAATATTTTCCTGTACCAGCATAATCCGAACTTTGGCAGCGGCTGGGGTGAGGGCGCAGTGACAGGAAAGTGTTCTCAGAACCTGGCAGTGTTAGATTTAGAAAGAAAGGAAGCATTTTTGC
Source organism: Cebus imitator (assembly GCF_001604975.1). Lineage (NCBI taxonomy): Eukaryota > Metazoa > Chordata > Mammalia > Primates > Cebidae > Cebus > Cebus imitator. The sequence goes on from NW_016107356.1 coordinate 7,760,414, forward strand.
ATTCTTGACACAGGAACCCTAGGAAGTGACTCTTCTTGCCTTAGAACCAGGATTTATCACTAATGACAAAGAGATAACTCATACCTCAGAGAGGCTTGCAGTATACAAAGCACTAATGATGACAACAATTATGAAAATTTGATGATGAGGGACATGATGTTAGCAACATGCCTCTAACGTTTACCATGACACAGTCACTGGTCCAGCCACATTATAAACATAAATGTATTTAATCATCATAATGGAGGTAGTATCTATCATCATCCCATTCTACAGAAGAGAAATCTGACACTAGAAAGATTAAGTAACTTGGGTAAGATTGCATAGTCTTCTAGTTAAAGATTCTGTGGCCCGTCCCTCAACCATGTAGCCTCTGATCATTCCCTGGTCATAGCTGACTGTTGAAAGCCCAGTATTGTTACAGTCCCAGAGGTAGAGAACAAATAACTATCACCTGAAAATACGTACCTACATATAGGTAGGTAGGCTGAATAAAGTCCTCCCAAAGACGTCCACATTCCAATCCTTAGAGACTGTGAACATGTTACTTTACATGGCAAAGGGACTTTGCAGATGTGATTCTGTAAATAACCTTGAGATGGGGAGATTATCTGGGATTACCCAGGTGGGCCCAGTGTAATCACAAAGTTCCTTACAAGAGCAAGGCAGGAGGGTTAGTGTCAGAGAGAAATGGAGTGTGCAGGGGGAGAGAGAGTGAGAGAGAGAGGGCAGAGACAGAAGTCAGAGTTGATAGGGCCATGAGCCAAGGAATGCAAGTGGCCTCTAGAAGCTGGAAAAGGCAAGGGAAAGGGTCCTCCCTGAGAACCCCCAGAAGGAATGCTAGCCCTACTGACACCTTCATCTTAGGACTCCTGACCTCCAGAACTGGTAGAGGCACAATTTATGTTGCTTTCAGCCACAGAATGTGTGGCAGTTTGTTATAGCATCAACAGGAAACTAACATACACACATAACAGCACGCTGCCACCCCGTGAATGCTTACCACCTGCAAACCTCTTTACATACACTTAGTGCCCACTTGCTCCCTTAGGGCTGTGCTTGCTGACTGCAACCTCTCGGTCCTATGTCCTTCCTCCTGGGGCTGGTTCCCCAATGCGGCTTTCCTCCTTCATGGCCACAATGCCCCCAACCCAGAAGACCCTAATTCTGGTTCTCCAGCCACCCTATTCATGTCTGGCTCATATTATAATCTATGCAACAGACATTCTGTAATGTTACTAACTTTATCAAGGAGGAAGAGGGTGGACAAGTCAGGTTGTGGCCCTGTTGGGGAAGCTGGATACCCTCTTTTCTAGTTCTTGCCTCTTCCCTTGTCCACCTAGGTGTGAAGTTGGATATGTATCTACAGTTGGGGTACCCAGGGCAGTCTGTATTATGTCTGTTGTCTTGGTGTAAATATTAATATTACAAGCTCTCCCTTTCAGTCTGAAATGTGACCTGGTTTGCACGACAAATTACATGGTTGCCCCATCTTGACTCATCTTCCAGTTGTCTAAATTTGTCTTAGTCCCTGAACATTTTAATTCCAGGCTGACTTCCTCCTGCCACCTGGCCCAACTCTGAAACCACCTCCCTGAATTAGAGGATGCCCAAAAGACTGTCAAGCTCAACTCCTTAGTTTTACAGAGGAGGAGGCTGAGTTCTCAAGAGGTTAGGATCACACAGGAGTCAATGCCATGACCAGGCCTTGAGGCAAGAATCCTGACTTCACCCAGCAATGCTTTCACAAGACCCACATGGCTTGGTGCATGCTGAGGAAGATGCAGAAGCTAACCATGGGGGAGGACGTGCATCAGCAAAACATCTGTGTGCCCTGTGATAGGGTTTGGCTGTGTCCCTACCCAAATCTCATCTTGAATTGTGCTCCCATAATTCCCACATGTTGTGGGAGGGATGTGGTGGGAGATAATTTGAATCATGGGGACTGTTTCCCCATCCTGTTCTCGTGGTAGTGAATAAGTCTCATGAGACCTGATGGTTTTATCAGGGGCTTCCACTTTTGCATCTTCCTCATGTTCTCTTGTTGCCACCATGTAAGAAGTGCCTTTTGTCTCCCACCATGATTCTGAGGTCACACCCCATGATTCTAAGGCCTCCCCAGCCATATGGAACTGTAATTCCAATTAAACCTCTTTTTCTTCCCAGTCTCTGGTATGTCCTTATCAGCAGCGTGAAAATGGACTAATATACCCTGCCAGCCTGCAATCTGAATACTTGGAATTCTGTACTCTCTTATTAGAGGATATCAATTCTCTGACTGACAGTCTTTGCTACTGTCATGAATTGAATGGTCATTTTCTCTCAAATTCATATGTTGAAGCTCTAACCTCCAGTGTGGATGTGTTTGGAGATAGGGCCCCTAAAAACGGAATTAAGGTTAAGTGAGGTCACAGGGTGGGGCCCTTATCATTTAGGATTAGTGTACTTTAAGAAGAGACACCAGAGAGCTCTGAATCTTTCTCTCTCTGTGTCTGTGCACATGCACTGAGGAAAGATCATGAGAAGACATGGCAGAAGGTGGCTGTCTCCAAGCCAGGAAGAGACTACACACCAAAAAACCATCAGCTGACATCTTGATCTTGGACTTCCAGCCTCCAGAACCATCAGAAAATAAACATCTGTTGTTTCAGCCACTCAGTCTGGGCTATTTTGTTACAAAGGCGTGAGCTGACTCCTACAGCTATCTCCCACTGAGTTCACATCTTTGTGGCATTTAAGCCCCTCAGCATGCACTCCCTCCCTTTCCTGTGATCTCTCACGCTCTGCATGCATCATGAACTCTTCTCACTACTCACTCAATAGGGCACTGATTTTTCCAAACTGTGTGCCTGGTTGCATGGGTCTTGCTGACTTTTTATGACTCTTTGCCCTGGAGCCACCTCTCACAGCCCCACAAGTTAAAGTCCCACCCCAGGCTAAGGACTGTTTCCAAGACTGCTTTGTCCACAGGCCTTCCCCTGCACTCAGCCAGATTGAGCCTTCTGTCTTGGAGGCTAGAGTAGGCTGGGTGTCACAAAGCCACAAGCAGCAGGATGCACAGTGTCCCCCCAAAGTTTATGTCCACCTAGAACCTCAGAAGGTGAACAGAGCAGATTCACTGGAAATAGGTCCTTTGTACACATTATAGGTATTTGGTTTCACATCTGTCCCTCAGGACAGGAACCTCATCCTGGATAGCATAGGGCCTTCCGTAGCTCCTAACACCCCATGAGCTTGCAAACTGTCACACTGCACTGAGTTGAAGTGGATGTCCTAGGCAGCTCTCTTTACCACCCCTCTGCTCGGAGGCCCAGCGGCTGGGTCTGTGTTTCACATCATAGAGTGTGTGCCTGCCTGGCTCCTGGGATGTGTGAATTGCTGGCAGCGCAATGTTAGAATTCCGAACCAGCACACCGGTTCCTCCATCTTCTTGTTATAACTTGTCTCTTAGAAATGCTCTCAGGATTCTCATAAAATGGTTCTTCCAGGACAATTTAATATTTTCCTCCAGAATCTGTCAGCTCTTTTGAGCCCCAGACCTCCAGGGGACAGGTGGCTCCAAGCACAGTTTGGAGACTGTCACAGAGATTCATCTCTTAGGAGCCCCCAGACTTCTGTCTACCTGCTTTTGAGAGCAGGTGTTTTAAGTAGAGCTAGAGGAGCAGATGAGGGACCTCAGGCCACTGCAGAGCCTCGGGAGCTGCACAACAGCCGACAGGAGCGGATTCACTTGTGAACAACGTTGCCTAAAAGATTTCCGACAGTCTTCTGGGAGCTTCAGAGATGTTGATGGAGGTTGAGATCCAGCACGGGCCCATGAGGATGAGAACCTGAGGCTTCAGGTTATCACTGCTAATGTGACTCTTTGTGCCCAAGAAGGGGGAGGACCAGGAAAACTTCCACAAGTGAGTTCTGAGCATTATAGAAAATGTTCAAAACTCATTTAAAAGGAGATTTTAGACAAGCACGGCTTAAGCTAAAGGAGAACCACCCTGTTTATAAGTAAACCATGTGGCAGCTTCCAAGGGCTCACTGTGATCCTGCTGTCACTGACAGGTATCCATGTTTTAATGTCTGGGAATCACATACGTGGAAGCTGCATTCTCAGTGTGTTGGGTTTTCATCATTGTTACATGCTGTTGATACATCATTAATACAGGATACAAAGTGCATTAGCCAGGATGCACTATTAGCAAGTAAAAACAATACCTGTCCTTCAGTTAGTGCCTGCTCTCCGAGACAATGCACAAATGCCTTATCAATATTATTTTTTCTAATCTTCAAAACAAGTCTTTGAGGAAGATTTGTCCATTCCACAGATAAAGAAACTGGGGGTCAGAAAGGTTCTGAACATCTATGTCCTTCCCCAGTTCGCATGTTGAAATCCTCATCCACAAGGTGATGGTACTAGGAGGTAGAGCCAGAGATGATTGGATAATGAGCTTGGAGCCTAATGAATGAGATTAGTGCCTTTATGAGATAGGCTTAAGGGAGCTGCTTACCTCTTCTATCATGTGAGGGCACAGTAGGAAGATGCTACCTCTGAGTCAGAGAGGTGGCCCTTTTTAGGTAAAGAATCTGCCTGGATCTTGGACTTCCCAGCCTCTGGAGCTGTGAGGAATAAATCTGCTGTTGATCAGTTATCCAGTCAAAAATATTTTTTGATGGCAGCCTGATTGGGCTAAGACCTGGTGAGGCCTGATCTGGTCCTACAACTTTTCAGCCTAGCCCTCCAAGCAGTCAATATTAATCAGATGAATTTGGTGTTGACACAGAAGATGGAGCCTCTTTGTCCTCCTGGTGATATGATGCTTCCTGTCTTGATGAGAGATGCGGACTCCCTGGCTGCTTAAACTAGAAATATGAGCTTCCACAGGGCGGAAGGGTTAGAGCAGGGAGCATTCTAGAAATGTGCTTAGAACTCAGGTGGACCAAGTGAGAGGGGTTGGCACTTGAACCCCCTATGCTCCTTCCTGTTGGGGCATCCACTTGGGGATCCCAAGACAGATCGGCAGTGCCAGCCTCTTGGATATGCCACCTACAAATTCCATGAATGTGGCTTAGAATGGAGAAGACTGTCAGAGGCCATCTCCTTTCCTCTGTTCAGAGTTACTTTCTCTTTGTCTATATTTTATTTTTCTAAGTAGACAATAAATTCCTTTAAAGCCAGAAGAAAATAAGGTGCCTCTGGACACTGTCGTGTGCCCCACAATTCAGCTGAACAATAGGCCAAAAGTTATGAGTGCAGCTGTCCCAACTGGTGACCTCAAAGACCGCATGCACCAAATGCTTCCACTTTTCTGCTCTTATCGTCGCCTGGCTAAGGCCACCTGTTGTTCTAGGCTGGAGGAAAGAGCCTGAGTTTTAGAGTGAGAGTCAGCAGAGTCTGGATTTGCTGCTTACTAACACCATGGCCCTAGACATCTTATCTAATTTCTCTGAGTTATGGTATCTTCATTTTAAAATGGGGCTGTTGTGACAGATACACAAAGTTCCTAACACAGATCTTGGCAGAAAACAGGGACTCAGAAACCACAGGTTCAAGTTTTAACTACAATTACTTAGAGTTACTTTCTCTGTGTCTACATTTTATTTTTCCAAGTAGACAATAAATTCCTTTAAAGCTAGGCACCCTTCTGAGCCCCTCACAGAGATTGCTTTGCACATAGTAGGACCTGATAAACACATCCCTCAAATCACAGTTGATGCTACTCACTTTTACTTTTGGTGTCAGTTGACCTGGATTCTGTGCTCTTTTGTCCTCTGAATTCAGGCCAGCGTCTCAGAAAAGAGTTTTAAAAAACAGCAAATGAGCAGGGAGTTAGAAATTTGACATCTCCCGTAGTCTGTGAAACTAATTTGAAATCTCTCGTAGTCTGTAAAACTAATTGACCAGAGCTGTATAAAAACTTGCCTGGAAACCTTCTTAGGAAGAGCTGAGACTGGAAGGAACTTGGGGTGGAGGGGGCTGAATAGCATAACAGCTTCACATTCTCCAAGGAGCTCTACATCCCTGGACACAGTGATGCCCCATGACACCTTTTGGGAGGCGAGCCAGGGGGATACTCACTCTTCCTTTAATGGGGATCTCATGATACATGCTGACTGATTTTACAGTGAGGCATGCCAAAGAAAGGCAAGAAACCTTATTTTCTTCTGAAAGGAGATAACTTTTGACAGTCTTCTCAAGTCTAAGCCACATTCATGGAATTTGAAAGTGGTATATCTAAGAGGATGGGTCTGTCAATCTGCCTTGCGATCCTCAAGTACATGAATATATTTGTTTGGGAACTTGAAGTGAATTTCAATGGACGCAGTCATTCTGGGAAAAAACACACAAGGTGCTGACTAATGCCAGGGAAATCTAATACTGATTACTTTTGAAAACATCAGGGAATGGGCCTAGAAAAAGTCAGTATACAAATCTGAAATGGAGTTAGAAAGAATTGGAAAAGGAACTATGAGAAATATTAACTAAAGTTACAAATTTGAGACTAGTCATGGAAAGGTCAGAAATGCTTTCTTTAAGGTTATGTTTCCATCAGCAGTGACTTTAATTAAGAATAATAGGGTTGGAGAACCTCCACCCTCATCCCTGCACCATTACCATCCCGGATAGAGAGACATCTTCTTTAAGGTCATGGCTAGAAAGCTAATGGGATTATGAGCTGGCTTTCATATTTTTCAAGTACCTATCGTGTACAAAAACCAGAAGTTGAGAAGGAAGATCTGTTATTGCTGAAGGCATTTTGCTCATGCAGTTTTAATACCAGTCAGCGATTATTGATCACTGAATGAAGCAGTCCATGGATTTCTAGTTTTCCTCCAGAGTTCTGCATTAATTTTAGACAAATAATATTCTTCAAAGTACTTGTCATTCTTGCCTTGATGAAAGGTGAATTTATGAAGATTTTTTAAAAAATTTTACTTTTGGTGCATACCATATCTGGCATTTCTCCCCATGTTATCCCTCCCCACCCTCCCTCCCCCCCGCTGTCCCTCCCCTACCACCCCCCCACCAACTGCCCCCAGTGTGTGATGCTCCTCTCCCTGAGTCCACAGAGTTTGGGCCCAATTCCAGTAGCTAGCCATGGAACATGGAACTTCTTTTTGATCTTTCTGATACGGTATATGATGTTCTAATTTTCTTTGGGGGTGGTTATTAATATAAGTCAATAAAATCCTGGTTATAGTGCCCTTCTTATTCTTATCCCCACATTTGCTCAGCATATTTCCTATAATTTGACCAACGTGCCTGTGATAGATTGTAAAAATGGCCACAATGCTCCTATACCATTCTTTATGTTCATGACCTGTGCAATGTGACTTTACGGATGTGTTCAATAAGAGACAGTTATGCTTCCCCATCCCTTGGCTCTTAGCTGGCATTGTGCTTTTCTGACCAACAGAATGTGGCAGAAATGAAAAAGGAAGGTGTGCCAGTTCTCTTCCTTTCTCAGAAATCTGGCCAGGTACCATGTGTATCAGCCCAGGCTAGGCTGCTGGAGGATGAAAGACCATGTGGAGCAGAGATAAGCCATCCCATCTAGCCCCAGCTAGCTTGATCATTGACCTAGATGCATGCGTGAGTCCTGCCAACTCTAGAAGAATCACCAAGAGGAGCCCAGCTCAAACTGCTGACCATTGAATGACTCACTTTTGGGATGGTTTTTTATACAGCAACAGTACTAACAGTACCTAAGAGGGGTTTTCTGTTCTCTATCAAAAGCCCCTTTAAGAAAAAAAGTGACCTGTGTTGTAGAGTCATCATTAAAAAGATCGAAGCTTCTGGAAGTTTATCATTTCGATACTCTCAAGGCTCTTCTTCCCCAGTCTCCTCTCTCTCACTTCCAAGTCTTCCTTGTAGCTAGGGATGGCCATGGAACGTAAGTAGAAGTTGGTAAAAAAATTCTCCTTGAAAAAAGGACATGTATTTTTTTTTGTACTAATTTTCTCCTTCTTTCTACTAGCGATTTAATGCCTAGACTATGCAGTGACTTTATACCCTATCTATGGAGTGAATGTGTTCTCTCCAAATTTACATGTGGAAGCTTGAAGTCTCAACCTCCAAAACTCTACTTGGAGATAGAACTTTTAGGAGGTAATTAAGGTTAAGATTAAGTCATAAGGGTGGGGTCCTAATCCAATAAAATTGGTGGCCTTATAAGAAGAAGTAGAGAGATCTCTTTCTCTCTACCCATGTGTACATACTTAGGAAAGGCCATGTGTATGTAGCAAGAAGGTGGCCATCTGCAAGCCAGAGAGAGAACCCTCATCAGCACCTGACTATGCTGGCACCCTGATCGTGAACTTTCAGCCCCCACAGTTGTGAGAGAATATATTTCTGTTGTTGAAGCCACCCAGGCTATGGTATTTTGTTATGGAAGCCTGAGCGGGCTAAGACACCTTCTTAGATGACACACTTGAGGATGAAAGGTTGTTAAGGTTGGCATAGATGAAAGAAAGAGTCTAGGTCTTTGATGGCATCTTTGGACAGCTGAATGAATACCAATCACTCCCACTACCAATTTTACATTATGCATGGATAGCATACTCCACCCTGTGGTTTAGTGTACTGTCTACCAGTGTCTCCAATTACTTACGGCCAAAAGTCCTCCTAAGTTATGCCAGTAGATATAACTCTCCTCTAGGTGAGAACTTCAGGTGTCTTGGGCCCCTTTGGGCACATATGCGTTAGTCTGTGGTTTGAGGGAAGGGCCAATGGCTCTAAGCACTTGATAGCACATGTGACTTCAAAGGTCACGACATAGCCAGGTGTGTCAGTGATAGGGTCGGGGAAGAACCAGAGACCTGTGCAGGATGGGGAAGGATCACCTCAAACTTCCAGTGAGTTTGGGATAAAGTCGAGTCGAGTCTCAGCTCTGAGCAGCCTAGTCTTTCTGTCTTTGATGGGTCAGACTCAAGCGGTACACAGAACTCGTCTCTCCAAGGCTAAATATGTCATTCCGTGTTTAAAGACTCCGTTGCATTTGAAGTTAGCATCAACCTTTGTGTTTTTCACAATTCACCTTGAATTGTGACTAGGAGATATGTGTTCTTCGGCTTTGGCTGCATGGAGGAGAAGATACAAATTTCTTAGATGCTGTTATCAAAGGAAGATGAAAGGGAAATGGAAAAAGCAGGCAGTAGGGGGGACATCTGTCTGTCATTTACTACCACATAAAACTAAAACCCAACACTAACCAGCATTTATTGTTGCTCTTTTTTTTTTTTTTAATCTAGTTCTCAAAATAACCCTACGTTCCAGGCACCATTATTATCCCCATTTCATAGATAAGGAACCTGAGGTTTAGAGAGATTAAATCCCTTGCGTAAGGTTTTGCAGGCACAGGGAGGCAGAGCCAGAATTAAAAGGCCAAGTGCCTTCATTCTGCATAGGTTTGTATAACAAAACCAACCGACTTAGAACCAGCGTGAATTTTCTGCGACCTCTAGGGGACTTATATATGACTAAGGGACTGTGATTATAGTTTCTGCAAAATGCAAGAGTGGTATCTTGCCATATAATGTCTTCATTTCCGCCCCTCTTTTGCAAGGATCTGGAGAAAACTTTGTAAACAGGACTGAAACAGTAAAGCTAATCACATCACAATGACATGCCCAGTATGATCCTCCCAAAGGATCATACTGGTGTTTGCTAATGTGAATCCTCCCTGTTCAAAGTTTAATACCTCATCCAAGGACTCCACAATTACATTTCCATTACTTCCCACTGTTTATCACAGTTGGATTGCAAAAGCCAATTTACGTTGTGATTTCTCCTCTGCTAGATCTTTACTATCTATTTTTAAATTTGTCTCACCATCCAGTTGGGCACTTCATCCCAAAGTGTTGGCTCCACGGTGCTGTTGGAACGTTGGCCCTGGGAGGAGGGACCTTGTCCTCCAGCCACTCTGAGTCCTCTGGACCAGGCACGAGGTCACGGGAGGACCTGTGTCCTTGAATATGCCTCCAGCTCCTTCTCTCCTTACATTTGGGGGCATTTAATAGAACAGATTTCCTCATGTATTGTAAAATGAAGAAAAATGATAGTGTTACTCTTCAATGCCTGTGGCCTGGGGTTTGTGAACCAGATTCACCCTGAAGAAAGACAAGCACTTTCATCATCTGACTGTCTCCCATCATAGCTCTTGTGGTCCATGCAAGGGTGACCTGTGCATTGAGCTGGGGCCAGGTTTGCCAGGGCTCTGGGAGAACAAGCACATTGTCCCCTGACAAGAGGAAAGAAAGGTTTCAAGAGCCCTTTAGAGATGGGAGGGCAGCCTGGGTCAGCAATATTTTTACTGGCACAATCTTAGTTCTAATAAAGGAGGGAACCAACATACATAAAAGAAAATATAATTCTAGAATGATTTTGACCATAGCTGACTAATATTTGAAGAGATTTTCTTGATGGGTGATTTTATTGGCCACCTGTCTTCCTTTCTTATAGTTCTCTAAGGTAGCAGGTGAATAAAATATGCCTACCAGCATTGCTTTTCTAATATATTGGCAAAGATTGATGTGATTTTTTTAAGCCTGCTTTAAAAATATTCTTTTTTATTGATGCATAATGGGTGTACAGAATTTCAGGGTACATGTGATAATTTAATGCATTCATATAATTCGTAAAGATCAAATCAGTGTACTTGGAATATCCATCACCATAAATATTTGTCTTTTCTTGTTGCTAGAACTGTTCCAATTCTTCTCTCCTAGTGACAAAAATGTTATTTCCTCCCACCTTATTCCCTTCAAGGGAATTGAGCAGGGTTTTTAAATTGATATTGGAGAGGTGTGACTTTCTCCATCAGTGGCCAAGTTGTAATGTTGTCTGTCTAATTGCTAATGAATACACAGAGGTGCACATTCTCCTGGGCCAGCAGGTTTATCCCAGGACAGAATAAGAGAAAGAAAGTGAAGAAATACTTCAGTCCACAGGCCACAAATGCTTGTGCACCAACTACAACCCTTGCATGGGCTGCTTTGTGGTCAGTTAGCGGTGTTTTGGCATAGACGTCAAGTCTCCAGCAAAGCCTGCCCATCTCTAGTTCAGTGGACCTCTGTTCATACGCTAGCTAGGCCACCAGCTGCCCAAATCCATCACCACACTAATTATTTTGTTTCCTTTAAACTCCGTTCCCCTCTCTGCATTTATCCCTGTGGACTGCTGTGAAAAGCCAGTTTCTCTCTTTGCCTAGTTCCTTGAAGATCAGGATGTTTAAAGTTTACAAGCAACAAAGCAAAACTTTATGCAATATTATGGGAAAAGCGTAGATTCTGGAGTCTAGTAGGGTAGGAGAGGAAGTAGAGGGAGCAAATGGCTGAGATTTATAGAGCACTTACTATATGCTGAGGGTTATATGCTTATGGTCTCATCCACTCCTCATAAGAGGGTTGGTTTCCATCTGATTGTTCTGGATAAGAAGTGGGAGTCTCAGCAAGGGGAAGTCACCTCCCCAATATCACACAATGGGTCTAGGGACCAGGCGCCAAAGCCCCTACTCTACTTACTGTTTCCGAGTTCTGTTTCATCCTCTTGATTGTGATGACATGTGTTCATTTTAATCAAGGGGTGTTTTCCAGTAAAGATTACAGGAGAGAAGGCACACAAAACCCCCCTGGTAAGTTCGGAAGCACTCCATGAGAGCTAGTTGCTGTTGCTTGCTATGTGTACACTCTGTTGGTTCTTGGAAGTTCTGCTACTTCCACTACGTAGACTGCACAAGGCCCTGTGTTGCGTGAGGCTTGGTCACAGGGCAAGTCAGTAAGCCATGAGGCCCTTCCTCTAAAGGTGCACCAGGTATAGGTGCCCCAGGACTTTAATACTAGGGCTTGTCAACTCCATGTTGAGACCTCATTAGAACCTGGACAAAGCCATTCTTTATGTGTATCAGAGTAGGATGGCCTACCCCTGATGAAGCTGGAAGGAATTTAGAGTTAGAAAATCTTCATGGTTGAAGTGTTATTTCTAGAATGTTCCTTATCCAGGTTATTTCATTTATATGTGAAGGGATGAATAGGTTGTAAGTAGGTGTTAATACAACCAGAGGGTCCACCCTATGAAGACAACCAGGCCTGTGATACCATGAGTCACCTCTCTCGCCCAAAACCTTTAGCCTTGGGCTGAGATGCCTTTGGTGGCACAGGCAGACACAATGGAATTCAGTCATTCTTTCTTGGCACATCTGTTCTGGATTGAAAGGTGTGGTTAGAGAGCTATCAAGCCTCCGAAGCTCTCTAAATACCGAGCTTTCTAGTAAACATGTGATATTATTATTGCTTTTGGTCTTGGCAAGAACCATGCAAGAGAGGTGCTAGTTCCATGGTAAACTGAGGCACAGGGGGTTTAAGCAGTTGGCCGAAAGTATTCAAGAGCTGGGGTCGAAACTCAGGCTAGTCTGACTTCAGAGCTTCAGATCTCACACACATGGCCACACAGCTTCTGCCAGGGCCGGTGCCTGACTCACCACGTGAGGTAAAGTTTGCTTAAGGAAGTTAATACATTTGCCTTTATCATAAATGGAAGGCAAGAAATCACACAGGGATGATGAAAGTAAAGGATCATGCATCGATTTCAAAAAATGCCACGTAGTTTAGTGCATTATTTTTCAAACTTTTTTGATACTATCTCGCAATAAGAAATATATTTGTTATTGAGACTCAGTAGAAACACTTATGTATTTGTGCGTACATGCACGGGTGTGTGTGTGTGGACCCAAAAGTTTCATGGAAGAGTTCTTTCTTCTGTATCATGTACTCTGCACTGAAAGATTTTCTGTTCCACATTTCTCTACTTCACTGTTTTAAAGTGCTGGTTAAATTCACTTTATTTCTCAATCTGTTGGTTGGGACCCTTTATCATACATAGACAGTGGTTAATGGGGGCCATGTCTCTGGACCAGGCTATCTAAATGGGAAGCTTAGATCTTCCACTTCTTAGCTGTTTAACCTTTAGATAATTCCTTAACCCCTCATGCCTCAGTTTCCTCGTATATAAAATCGGCATAATAAAAATAATACCAGCTCAATGAGGTTGTTGTGTGAATTAGGTAAAATAAGGCATATGAAGTGCCTAAACCAAAGACTGGCAAAAGCAAAGGTCTTTCTAATGTTAGCTGTTTCCTCTTTATCATTACACGTGACTTTCAACAGTGTATTTATTTTATTAGGTGAGGTACTCATAGCTGCTGTATAATAACCTTTTAAAAAATTATTTCTCTAGCAAACTAACACAGGAACAGAAAACCAAACACCACATATTCTCACTCCTCAGTGGGAGCTGAATAACGAGAACACCTGGACACAGGGAGGGGAACATCACACACCAGGCCTGTCAGGGGGTGGGGGACAAGAGGAGGGAGGCATTAGGACAAGTAACCTAACATATGTGGGGCTTAAAACCTAGGTGATGGGTTGATAGGCGCAGAAAACCACCATGGCACATGTATACCTATGTAACAAACCTGCACGTTCTGCACATGTATTCTGAAACCTAAAGTAAAATAAAAAAAACAGAAAAAAGAAAAAAAATTAAAGCAGTGGACATCTTTGAGAAGGATGGAATTCTGCCTGTGAATGAGTTAGAGGTCTGGGTAAAGATCACGTAAAACTCCACTTCTCTAGCTCTTAGAGACAGTGAGCCCGGTATGAAGTAGATAACAGAAACCCTAAAATTCAAACATTGGCTCATGTGTTAGTTTAATGTATGTTCATAACACAGACAAAAGACCATCAAGAGAAGGTAAGATTTTACTTAGTCTAAACTAAAGAAGTTGAGGAAACAATGCATTTTAGAAAAACTTCCATCAGGATAATGAAACAAAACCAAAGTGTTGGCACAGATAGGGGTAAACTTCTGTTTTCTGGAAGACTGATTTGTGTGGAGGTGTCCTCCCCAGCATGCCTTCAGGTGAAGGAAGGTCAGTTACAATTAGTGTACAGCAGGAGGTGCTGGGGTGAGAAAAATTAGGGCAAGAGGAGGCTTAGCTAACCCTCAGGGAAGTCTTCCCTTTTTAAGAAGGATACGGGCTTTCCTGGAGTCAAGTCCTAAAGAAAGTTAAGAGTGCCATCTAGAAGGCAACCACAATTTTGTGAGGTTTAAAAAAGAAAATAAAGAAAAACAATCTCTTTAGGGCTTCAATAATCTTTTTGAGGTGGGTATTGTTTTTATTATGCCCATCTTACAGATGAGGAAACAGGCATGAGGGGTTAAGGAATTTTCCTTAGCCACAATCCTGGGCATGAAACCCCTGGGATTTCTCCTAGTTTTGATGTATTGTAATAGAGTCTCATCCTGCCCCTTGCAATTGAGATGCAGAAAAATAACTCACTCTATGGGAGACTGAGGGAAAGGACTGCCCAGGGAGGCCTGGAGTCTGCTGGGAGGGAGCAGTGCTATGATTGGCCCCCATGCTCTGGGTTTGCGTTTGCCGTAGCCCGCGGTTGCATCCAGCGCTTTCTCCCTGCCGTTTTTTTATGGCCCTGTGTGAGGTGAAAAGGCGAGGACAGTGCCAAGATGAATGAGTAAGCCTGAAGTCACTGTTCTCAGCTGGGTCAACGGCCTTCGCTCTGCCTATTCTTAGGAGCTCGGTGTGTTGGAAGCAAAGCAAAATTAGAGTGATATTAAAATAGATTACTCCATTCAAATGGATCAATCCCATAGGCCAAGGAAAGACTGACTTCATTTTGAAAGGGGCAGAGTGGTTGGTGATTTTGGAAGCTTAAGGTGGCAGGTTCCAGGCCAGTAGCCTGACCTGAAGGATGGCAGACTGGACCAGGCCTCATTTCGTTTGCGAGTTAGTTGGATCTGACTCACTTGTTAGTCTCGGTTTTGTCCTATTCGCAATCAAGTGCTTGGATGAGACTTTCCTGAGGTCTCTCCTGGTTCTCATACTGAGATTCAAGGTGGTCAGGGTGGGATCCTCACCTCACTGGACCTCAACTGGGTCTCCTGGGAGACCACCTTCCCAGATGTGGCCCTGTTACCATAACTTGGGGGTCCCTGTGGCCCTGTGTTATTTGTCAATACGGTTGTAGGCCAACTGCCTCTCTGAGGTCTACTTTGAGCTTTTTAGATGGAGTCTTGCTTTGTTGCCCAGGCTGGAGTGCAGTGGCTCAATCTCAGCTCACTGCAACCTCTGCCCCCTGGGTTTAAGTGGTTCTCTTGAGTAGCTGGGATTGTAAGCACATGGCGCCACGCCTGGCTAATTTTTTTATTTGTAGTAAAGATGGGGTTTTGCCATGTTGGTCAGACAGGTCTCCATCTCCTGACCTCAAGTGATCTGCCTGCCCCGGTCTCCCAAAGCACTGGGATTACAAGGTGTGAGCCACTGTGCCTGGCCTTCTGTGTCTTTTTGTAGTTACCATGCACAAGGATTTAGTGTGAGTTATAAACAATGAAACACATCAAAAAGCTTATCCACCATGATCAAGTAGGCTTCATCCCGGGGATGCAAGGCTGGTTCAACATAAGCAAGTCTATAAACGTAATTCGCCACATAAACAGAACCAAAGACAAAAACCACATGATTATCTCAATTGATGCAGAGAAGGCCTTTGACAAAATTCAACAGCCCTTTATGCTAAAAACCCTCAATAAGCTAGGT
>NW_016107356.1:7777931-7789368 GCF_001604975.1 Cebus imitator
ACACTGGGGTCAGTTGGGGGGAAATAGGGGAGGGACGGTGGGGGGTGGGGAGCTGGGGAGAGATAGCAAAGGGAGAAATGCCAGATGTAGGTGATGGGGAGGAAGACAGCAAATCACACTGCCACATATGTTCCTATGCAACAATTTTGCATGTTCTTCACATGTACCCCAAAACCTAAAACGCAATAAAATAAATAAATGGGGAAAAAAAAAGATTTGGTAATAAATTATTCACATTAGGTATTTCCCAAAAACCCATTAAATATTACGTTGACTTGCAATTTCTCCTGGACTGCCATTTTGTCTGACATGGCATATTTCTGTGTATGGAATAAATGCTCTTTGGTGGATTCAAAAAAAAACAAAAACAATGAAACGAAGGTAATTCTCGTGTAATCATGACAATCCGTAAAACCCAGTGTCTGGAGTGAATGGAATGACAGAATACCAGGTTTTAGAGTCTATCCTTATGTGGCTGTATTTCCCTGACAGAATTATAACACCAATAAAAACATGATGGTGACACTGTTGACTCACTACCAACTGACATTTTCCTGTCTGTGGTTTTCTTTCTTTCTTTTTTTTCTAACCAGTCTACCACCTACAACAGAGATGAGTGCTAGACACTCATTTCTCAACTTCCTCAAAGCTCGGGGTTGCCTGTGTTTTCCAGTCCTGGGGGAGGTCAGCAGATAAGTGGGTAAAGGTAAAATGAAAGAAGAGATTCTCCTGCTCCATCCCACCTTTGAACCTGGCTGAGGCAGGATATGATGTATGGAGGTATGGCAGCCTTCTTACCTCCAGGAGGGGAAGGCCAAAAGAAGAAATGAAGGGAAAAGGGTCTACCCTGGCTCTGATAATTTTGAGCTACTAAACTAGATGAATTATCTTTGGATTTCTTGTAGTTGGGATTTATTAACAATCTCCCAGTATTCACGTCACTTTAGCCTGACATTCTCTCAGTTGCAGTCCAGAGCTTCCTAGTTGATAACCTATAGCAAACTCCTTAAGTCACTCCTCTATACTGGGCATGGTGCTAAGGGCTCCCTGTTTTATCATTTAATAGTACAACAATCCCAGAAAGTACATTTATTACAAGTCTTTCTTTACAGACACAGAAACTGAAGCCTAGAAGTGGGAAGTTGTAGGGGTTCAGTCAGGTGATGAGAGAAATTATAAGAGAAAAATTATAGAGAAAAGGACACAAACCTTCTCAGAAGGCTGGAAGGTTTTTGCAAAAGCCTGGGGAAGGAATAAGCCAAAGGCCGTGGTTCTTACTCAGAGGCAATTAGGCAGGAGTAGGTACAAAGGAATGTGGGGGAGTTTATCTAACGGGCTTGTTTACTCGTGTGGTCCTAAGGCTGACCTTGAACATCCATGGGCGCATGACTGCTCTCTACTTGGGGGGTCAACAATGTTATTACCCACAAATGGTGTTTGCTTTAGGCCTTGGAACCTGGCCTTTAATCATTCGTAGGAATGCTCTCTCTGGGGAAGGCAACCATGCTAATTATCCACAAGTGTGTTGACTCAAAGCCTTTGTCATTAAATCTATACTGAATAAATGCCCACAGCCCAGCTGGTGAGGTCATGGCTGCCAACTCTTTACAGCACCCTTCCCTAGTCTGTGAGCAGACTGGATCCCTAGTTCACTCTTTCACTGTATATCTGTATCTGAGTGCATTTGTTCATCCATTGCTGGGTCAGGGTCTGTGGGTCAGACCCGACAGGAAGTACCTGGCCTTGGAACATGTGGTTGGTAAGTGGTTGAGGCAGGACTTGAGCCTGCGCTTTCAAACTCCTCACTCTATGCCTGGGACACAGCGGAGCAAGCCACCCTTCCACATGGGCTCTGGAGAAGCCCAGGAAGGGCGCTGGCTCTGCTTTGAGTCCTCTTTCCCACTAGCCTCAAGTCCCATGAGTCTCATTCCTAGTATCTCCTTAGGAAGCCTGTTGGGGAGCTGCGCATTTGAGCATGGTTACCCCATAGTGCTGCCCCAAGAGAAAGAAAACATATGCTCACACAAAAACCCATACACAAATGCCCAAGACAGTTGTTCACAATAACCAAAAGGTGAAAACAACTCAAATGTTCATCAGCTGATCAGTGGACAAACAAAATGTGGTCTGCCTCTCCAGAATGGAATATGATTCAGCCATGAAAGGAATAAAGTACTGATCCATGCTACAACATAGATGAACTTTGAAAACAGCGAAAGTTTGAACTAGCGAAAGAAGTCAGACATGAAAGACCATAGATTGTGTGGTTCCATTCATAACAGGGACATCTGTTGAGACAGAAAGTAGATTTGTGGTTGCTTGGGGCTGGGGAAAGGGGCAGGAAGGTGATAGCTGAAGAACACAAGGTTTCTTTTTGAGGTGATAAAAAGGTTCTAAAATTGATTTTGGTGATGGTTTCACATATCTTTGACTATACCTAAACCACTGAATTGTACAATTTAAATGGGTGAATCGCATGGCATGTGAATTATCTCAATAAGGATTTTGTTTTTAACTTTTAGAGTCAAGGGTACACATATGCAGGTTTGTTATATAGGTAAACTTGTGTCACAGGGGTTTGTTGTGCAGAATATTTTGTCATTCAGGTATTAAACATAGTATCCACTAGTTATTTTTCCTGGTCCTCTCCCTCCTCCTGCCCTCCACTCTCCACTAGGCTCCAGTGTATGTTATTCCCCTCTACATGTCTGTGTGCTCTCATCATTTAGCTCCCACTTAAAAGCGAGAACATGTGGTATTTGGTTTTCTGTTCCTGCATTAGTTTGCTAAGGATAACGGCCTCCAGCTCCATCCATGTTCCTGCAAAGGGTATGATCTTGTTCTCAATAAGGATGTTTTAAAAAGATCACAGTGCTGCCTTGGAGCGGAAATGCCTTAGCAGCCATCCAACACACGTAGGCTCAGCTTCCAGCAGCTTTGAGGGGGGCAGACGGGAGGATGAAAGGCGGGAAGCCTAGGAGAATCTGGGGTCAGTGAGGCCTCTTAGCTCAGCGTGACCCAGGAGGAGAGGAGCAGGCAGGAAAGGAAAGGGTGAATTCCTTTCCTTTTTTCACTCCCTTGAGCGAGTGAGTCTCCTCTACACAGTAATTATGGGACAGCAGGCAAGAGCAAGTTCTCCTGCTTGAGATAAAAAAATAATGCCTCAGCAAACTGCAGCTTAGTTCACAAAACTTTGTGTGAATAAATCAGATAATCCCATTTTGTAGAAAAGTATAAATACCCAGGAAATACCTACTCAAATATGAGTTCCAAGTTCTCTTGAAAAGTTTGAGGTTTCCAGAATGTCTATTACATTTCTTACATGACATTTGGAAGCCTCACTGATTATCCTTGACTTAAATATTTTTAAAATGTGGCTTCGTTTGGGGATCTTCCCAGAAGTCCTAATTTTGAGAGAGCACTTTTACAGAGGATTTGTCTTCCTGGTTATTTTTCCTGTGGATTCTATTTTAAAGTTACTATTTTAAAATTATTATCTATGCATTTCTTTAAAAATTCCTACCAAACAAACTATGAATATGTGGTTTTTAGTAAGAGAGGCACCCAAATGCCTCTGTCTGTTAAATCTCGGACTCCTCAACCCCAGGATAGCATCAAGAGCTGCAGGTAAATGCATCTGAGACATTTGTAAAAAGTGGCTCCTTCCATAGCTATACTTCTCAGCTAAAGTCCTGGAAGAAGTTGGAGCACTTATTAAGAGCAAAAGGAAGACTTTGCTGGAACAAACTGTGCCCTATTACCCTGGAATGGAGACTTCCTGAGAGGCAGCTGGGCAGAGGCTGAGCTAGCATGAAACACCAAGGTGCCCACTGTACCCACACTGGGTTCTAGACAGAGAGGGGGTGGTATGGGATGTCCTCAGGGTGTTGGAGAAAGGCCATGAAGAAATCCACTTAAATAAAATAGGGACCCAAACTTTATGCTGGACGATGAAAATGTCCAGTGTTACATTGTGGGGACTTTTTCCTGAAAACGGAAACAAAAATTCTGAAGATAAGTTATCTGGTAATAAACATAATTTTGGATGTAGTTCTAACTAAGCTCCTGTTCTTAGAAAACAAGCAGGAATTAAGTGTTGATTACTTTTCATCTAGGTGATTTTTCTGGCAAAAATCCACATTAGTACAATCAAATAGCCTCCCTTTTACACAGCAAGCTTATCAGCAAGACCGTAAATAAGGTCAGTTTTGCAAAGACACGCAGGGGCCTTATTTCCCCAAAGGTTGCTGATAACCCCTGCTACCCATATCATTCTCTCCAAAGGCACGTCCTGTTTGCTATTTTCCTGATCATTTTCTCTTCCTCAGTTGTCAGAGTTCATCTCTGCTAAATCATCAGGGATGTCCCCTACCCCAAGATGGGAGGAGGTCCCCAACATCCCAGCCTACGACTTTATGAAATCCCAGATCTACTGCAAGATTTCACATCTTAACTTTGCAAGGCATTTGCACTGGATTATGAGGCAAGATCATGACTCAGAGAGAGCCTAACTGCAGGGAACTGGTGCCTCTGTGGAGGCTGCTGAGGGGTAGGGAAGAGAGATGTTGGGGATAGGGTACAGGGGAACTAATTGTTAAAGGTGGCCAGTTCATAAGGAGTGTCCTTGTTTAGGACAACTTTTACCGAACGTACTCAACCTTCTGACTTCTCAGAATCAGATAGCTGGGATTCCCTGCATATCATCTGGACATTTGAACCCAAGCCTTTGGCCTCATCTTCTTGAATATTCTGGATAAAAGCACACCCCCATTTTGCCTGAGTCATCTTGCAACCAGCCCTGATTTTTGGCTTTATTTATTGCCTGGGTTTTGATACCAAATGAACATTTTTGGAGCATCCACTGTGTGTAAAACTCCAAGGAGCCACCGGGGCTTCTGCAGCATCCCCACGGCATGCTCTTCTCCGAGGTGCTGTCTAGAGAACACCACCTTGCGCGGATTCAAGCATCACTACTGTGAAGCTTGGTGGTCCTGCCTCTCTGGTGAGCCCAGTTCTTTTTCATCACTTTGATTGCCACGGACAACTGCAGTTATCTGTGTGCCAGTCTCCCTCCACCTTACCGTCATGGGCAGCCCCAGGGCATGGGCTCACCACCCTCCTGGGCTCTCTGCTTGTGCTTTTCTCCACCACTGGGTAACATGGAGCTAACACGTCTCCCTGATCCCAGCTTCTCCCAGCCCTCCCACCTTTCATCCTCTCCTTCTGCCCAAGAAGGATGCTGTTGGGGGCCAAGCCTA
This sequence comes from Cebus imitator, assembly GCF_001604975.1. NCBI lineage: Eukaryota > Metazoa > Chordata > Mammalia > Primates > Cebidae > Cebus > Cebus imitator. The sequence goes on from NW_016107356.1 coordinate 7,783,190, forward strand.
CATGTGTTGGGTGACTGGCTGAGGCATTTCCCCTCCTAGGCAGTACTGGGATTTTTTTTTAAAAAACATCCTTATTGAAGTGGAGGCGTGGGCCCCTTTCCCGACTCAGAGGGCTGTGGTGAGGACCAAGAAGATGACATCTAACCGCTTGCATTTTATTTGGTATTTTCTCAGGGTCCCTTCACATCAATTATCTCAACATCATTCCCCATCTATGGTAGGCATGAAAGATATTGTCCCCAAAATGGGTTAATGAAATAGTAGTTAGAGTGACTGTGCTCAGAGACGGTGTAATTTGTCCCAAATTATACAACATGTGAGTGGTGAAGCTGGAACTGATGCCAAATTCTTAGTTATTTCCATAGAAACAGGGCACGTCACCACCTTTCAGAGCCTATGGCTACCTATGATGAGAAGGATGTACCATTGTGGGGGTGAAGGATGCAGGTGTCCTTCCATTCATTTCCTCATCCTGTGGTCCTTTCTTAGCCTCCCCCCTAAGCAAGAAGCAGTTGCTGCAGGGGGAAACACCCCTAAACTCCCTAATGTCCAGGCCTGAGAGACTGTGGCAGGCTAAACAACGTCCTCCCAAAGATGCCCGCTTCCTAACCTCTGGGACCTGGGAATTTGTTACCTTACATGGTGAAAAGGTGTTGCAGATGTGGTTAAAGGAAGGCTCTTGTGATGGAAAGATGATCCTGGGTTATGCAGAGGGCCCAACAGAATCACAAGGGTCCTTATAAGGGGAGGGCAGGAGGGACAGAAAAGAAAAAGAGTGATATGATGATGGAAGTAGAGAGAGAGAGATTGGAAGAGCTATGCTGCCGGCTTTGAAGATGAAGAATCTGGCCAGGAGCCTCCTCTAGAAGTGAGAGGAGACCAGAAGATGGCCCATTTCTTAGAAACTCCAGGAGGAACCCATCCAGGCCAACCCATGTTAGACTTCTAAGCACAAAAACTCGAAAGGAATACATTTATATTAGTTTTTTGTTGATGCTGTAACAAATGTTACAAACTCGGTGGTTTGAAAGAATACAAATTTAGGTGACTTACAGCCATCCTTCTGGAAAAGAGCATTTAAGTCATTTTGAGGGTGAGGTGAGACCATGGCCAAACATACCTGCCCTGAAACACATCAGTGGGGAGCAGAGGTGTTCGCATAATTAAGAAATCAAGTCAACACTGCGGTAATGGCTTTGCAGGTATGGCTACTCCACCCTCCTGCCACTGGGATCCTCTGCCCTAAGCATTTTCACTTAGATCCTCCACTCCTGACCTGTTTTACCCACCAGTCTCAGCAATGCTTTCAGAGCCGGTACGGATTTTGTAGACCATGATAACCTGGTAAGTTTCAAATAGTTGATGTTCTTGGCTCATTGTTGTCAAAGCACAGCGAACTGGTTAAACTCCAAGCCGTTGAAAATGACATTTGAAAATTGTGCTTTCCTCTTTAGGGCTGGTTGGAAGAACAGGAATGTGGTGGGCAGCAAATAACGCACCAATCATCTGTCTCAGTGACCACAGAACTGCGGAGGAAGCCTGGAAGCTGAGTTTCCTATTTTAGTGACTTCCTTCAGAGAAAGTGCTGGCCGAGAATCTATGACCTCAAATCCACATAGCACAGCATCTATGTGATCTTGAAAGGTACTTAGTAGAACAAGACATCAATCCACCACAGAAATAAGTCTGTGGTGATGCTGGGCCTGGAGTGGGGGCAGGAGATTCATGGGTTAGAGTGAGTCTGCCAGAATCGTAATTAGAGCATTTGTCATAACTCCTGACACTCTAATTGGCTTAAAAGTCTCTTCTTAGGACAATGTTGGACAGTATTTCATTGTAGGAATTTGCTTCTCCAGGTGATTTTGTAGCAGACATCACCACTGTCACTGACGATTATTCCCTCAAATTGGCAGAGAAGTGCCCTCCTCCCTGCCCCACTGTGGCCCATGGTGGGCACACACCAGCAGGCATAACAATGAGGCAGTGCTGTCCTGTTTGCCTCAAATTAAAATGAACACATGACACCTACCTTCCACATGAAGAAATAACACTATCCTCCCTCCATCTGTTTCTCTCTAGGCATGACTCCATCTGAGTTGGGCTCACCTTTTGACCGTGTCCTCATCATTCACTCCATGGGGCCAGGGACACTAGATGGAGGGGAGGGCTCACAGAGGGGGCCTCCATTTGCTAATGTTGCCTGCCCTTTGCTTCTGTCCAAGTCTCTCACTTTGAAATTTATTTCTGAGCTCAAAATCTGTGTGAACAAAAATATTCTGCCCCCAATTAAAAAAAATGGGGAAAGGATTTGAATAGAGATTTCCTCAAAGGAGTTATTAAAATCTGCCATGAGCACCAGAAAAGATGCATCGTTAGTCACTGGGGAAGTGCAAATCAAAACCACTTTCATACCCACTAGGATGACTCTAATCAGAAAGACAGATAATAACAAGTGTTGGCAAGGATGTGGGGAAATTACAACACTCATTGTTTGTAAGACTGTAAAATGGTGTAGCTCATGTGGAAAACAGGTTGGCAGTTCCGCAAAATGTTAAACATAGAATTACCACATGACCCAGCGATTCTCCTAGATGCATACCCCTGAAAATTAAAAACCTATGTCTACACAAAAATTACCATGTGTACAACACTACTCTTCTTTTTTTAAAATTTTTATTTTATTTAACTTTAATTTCAGGGGTAAGTGTGTAGGTTTGTTATATAGGTAAACTTGTGTCACGGGGGTTTGTTGTATAGATTATTTCATCACCCAGGTATTAAGCCTAGTACCCATTAGTTATTTTTCCTGATCCTCTCCTTCCTCACATCCTCCTCCCTCTAATAGACTCCAGTAGAGGTGGATCCCCTCTATGTGTCCATGTGTTCTCATCATGTAGCTCCCACTTATAGGTGAGAATGTGCAGTATTTGGCTTTCTGTTCCAGCATTAGTTTGCAAAGGATAATGGCCTATAGCTCCATCCATGTTACTGCAAAGGGCATGATTTCATTATTTTTTATGGCTTTATGGTATTCCATGTACCACATTTTCTTTACCCAGTCTATCATTGATGGGCATTGTTGATTCTATGTCTTTGCTATGGTGAATGGGCACTACTATTCATAACAGCCAAAAAGTAGAAACAACCGAATTGATGAATGGATAAATATAATGTGGTACAATAGAACATTATTTAGCTATAAAAAGGAATGCACGTGGAAGAACCTTGATAACATTATGCTAAATAAAAGAATCTAGACACAAGAGACCATCTACTGCACAATGCCATTTATACGAAATATTCATAACAGGAAAACTGTAGAGACAGAAAGGAGATTAGGGATTGCCAGGAATGGGGGCAGGCAGAATGACTGCTAATAAAGACAGTTTCTTCTTGGGGTGATAGAAATGTTCTGCATTAGACTGTGGTGATGGTTGCATTAATTTGTGAATATACCAAAACACACTGAATTTTGTACTTTACAAGTGTGAATTCTGTGGTATGTGAATTATATTTTAATGAAAATAATTATATGAGAAAAATATCACCTCTGGGGAGCAATACTGGGGTTCCAAGGTGGTCCTGTTTCCTGATTGAATCTTAAAATTGTATTATTTTAGTAAAGATGATGATAAAAAGAAAAGAATATGCTCTGTCAATCTGAGCTGCCTCTTCCTTTCCCAGTTGGTGTTTGATGCTATCACTTCCTGAGCAGCTGGGGCAAGAGTCTCTTGCTACCCTCTGCATCCTGAATTTTATTTATTTGCTCTCTGAGCCTGTTTCTCTGGACATGAGCCCCCTGAGGGCTCTAGTCCCTGCTGTATTCCCCTCTTGTTTATTGATTTGTGTCAACAGAAAGGATGTGACTTTATTTGGAAATAAGGCATTTGCAGAAGTGATCAAATTAAGATGAGGTCAGACTAGATTAAGGAGTGTGCTAATCCAATGATTGGTGTCCTTATGAGAAGAGGTAAATTTGGGCACAGAGACAGGCACAGAGGGACGATAATGTGAAGACACACAGGCAGATGTGTGGTGTGTGATGACAGTGGCAGAGCTACACTGATGCGTCTGCAAGCCAAGGAATGCCGAGGATGTCTGTCAACCATGAGGTGTTGGAAGAGGCCAGGAAGGACCCTTCCCTAGAGCCTTCAGAGACAGCACGACCCTGCTGACACCTGGGTTACAGACTTCCAGTCTCCAGAACTGCAAGCGAATACATTTCAGTTGTTTTAAGCGCCCACTTTGTGATAATTTGTTGCAGTTGCCCTAGGAAACTAATATATCATTCTAACACAGAATCCGGCACACGGAAGCCCAAACATGTTTTTTGAGCAAATTACTTTTCTGCTTCTATGTGATCTGTGACGGCTGAGATGGAGAGAAGCCCCAGCGATTGGCTGATAAAAAATAGAATGGTTAGTCCCTGCTTTTGCAAGTGAGAAATTCAGCAAGAGATGAAGTGGTTTATCCCAGGTAGACAGGGGACTGAGGATTTACTTCAGATCTTTCAACTCCGAGTTAATGAAAAGAGATAGGAAAGAGAAATGAGCCTCTCTGAGAGTCTACTATGAGTCAGGCACTGTGTATTTGGTCTAATTTAATTCTTTCAAAGACCTTGTGTTATGAGCATTCTTATCCACATTTCTGCAAGAAAGACAATTGACATGAAAACACAGATGGGCCTCTGGGTCTCAGATGTCCAAGGTCACGTAGCAAATAGCAAAGCCAGAATTCCGCCCCAGCTCTTTATGACTTTAAGGTGTTGCTTCCCTTGATCATGCTAAGTAGATTTATTGATCAGACAGCTTTCAAACATCAGAAGGGCCTTTCAAGTTTATTTAGCAAGTGATCAGGATCTACTTAGCTTAAAAACTCAAGTTGTGAATGAAAAATTCAACATCTTCATTTTCTAGTCATTAGCTACACGATCTTGATCTAAATTCACAAATATAAACATTCTATGATCAGTAGAACAAAGATAATATTTTAATATGTGCAGTGTATTTTTGTTCTTTTGAGAGTAATAAATTGCTGAGGTGAATAATATAACTAATAAATGAAACATGAAAATAACTAAACCTTAAACTTAACTAAGGAATTTTTTACATTCAGTTTTTTCAGTGAAGTGGCTGACAAACATTTCTGTAAAGGCATATAAAATACTTACAGATTATATTGTTTTATTATTTTGGGAGTGGTAAATGGAAATGACTTTTAATTGGACATGCAAGTTGTTTTCTTTCTCAGCATAATTTCTCTTAAAATTTTTGTAACAATTTAGAAAGGTTGTTTTTCAATTTTTCTCCATTTTCTCAGGAAACTGTTATGAAGATTGGCTTATTTTTAAGTTGCTAACCTATTTGAGCATTTGGGGACAGCTTTCAACAGCTAATGACCTACACTTACCCCATATGTCGGGAACATTGAGTGTAGTTAGCTAATGTTATATAATCTTTGGAAAAATTATTTTCATTAGAGTAATTGCTGCTATGGTTTGGAATGATTTATTCCATTTTCCCATGGTTTTGAAAAATATGAACAGAAAAGCACATGCTATAATTAAATCAAACCATTAAAAAGAAAGGCAACAGTTTAACCCTGGAGTTAGTTTCTAAAATGTAAAAGTCATGTATTTCCTGAAGTTCAAAGACTGTGAGAGATTCAATATTCGTTGTCACATTTAAGAATACAGTCATGTGCCCCACAATGTTTCTGTCATTGATGATGGACAACAGTGGTCCTGTAGACTATAATACCATATTTTTATTGTATTTTTCTATGTTTAGATTTGTTTAGATACACAAGCACCATTGTGTTCCAGCTGCCTACGGTATTCAGCACAGTAACAGGTTACACAGGTTTGTAGCCTAGGAGCCACAGGCTGCACCATGTAGCCTAGGCATGTAGCAGCCTATGTCATCTAGGTTTGTGGTATCTATCTCAACGTATCATCTAGCAACTTAAACTTTCTCAGAATGTATCCCTGTCCTAAATCAATGCATAATCTTTTTCTTTCTTCCTTCAATGCATAATCTTTTTTTTCCTTCCTTCCTTCCTTCCTTCCTTCCTTCCTTCCTTTCTTTTTCTTTCTTTCTTTCTTTTCTTTCTTTCTTTCTTTCTTTCTTTCTTTCTTTCTTTCTTTCTTTCTTTCTTTCCTTCCTTCCTTCCTACCCTCC
>NW_016107356.1:7789561-7836770 GCF_001604975.1 Cebus imitator
TGGCACGATCTCAGTTCACTGCAACCTCTGCCCCAAGGGTTCAAGCAATTCTCCTGCTTCAGCCTCCCAAGTAGCTGGGATTACAGGCACCTGCCACTGAGCCTGGCTAATTTTTGTATTTTTAGTAGAGATGGGGTGTCACCATCTTGGCCAGGCTGGTCTTGAACTCCTGATCTTGTGATTCACTTGCCTCCCAAAGTGCTGGGATTACAGGTGTGAGCCACCATGCCCAGCTTCAATGGTAATCTTATACCCAATTCATCCGGCATGTCTTTGCTCTGCAGGCCCAGAGCCCTGTTGGGAGAAATGGATGTGTCTTAGAGCCTTCGTTAGGACTGACAAGTAGACATGGCAGTAGCCTACACCTCCATGTTATGCCAGGGTCTGGGAACCAACCAGTCGTCCAGGGTTTAGGTGGAGTGTGAGCATGCTCTGGTGTGACAAGCAGGGGAAGATGGCAGAGGATATCTCCTGGGTGCTACCAGCCACTTAGGGCCAATTGTGACCCCCTCTTCTAGAAAAATATTTTCTCTGCAGAATTCAAGGTAGCCACACATCTGCTATATAAGATTATCATTAATTGCTTAAATTCTTCTACGACTTGAATAATAAACAGCAACCTGCTAGTGTGATAACTCCTAAATACATTTTAACAGAATACCTAGTGAAATTCATGGAATTTGTTGTATTGGAGGGCACAGAAGCAAAGTGTTAAAAGCATCAATCACAGCGTTGTGCATGATCTCAAATGGGCTGATTATTTTGGTCATGGGCTATCAAGTTAGCTTTGCCGTATTATTCTGCAAAAATGGAGCTAAAGAACCATAATCTGCCTTAAATAAAAGTCACAGGCAAGAATAACACTAAAGTTTAGATGGACTGTTGAAAACTTGAATGGAAAACCTTAGCAAGCATCCTACCACCTCTTCCCAGAAATGCACAAAGATACATGAATCATTTACTTGATAAGATTATACCTGGCCTTGGGTGTACTTTAAAAAAGATCGCAGCTAATCCAATAATAATGCTATTGACTTTTCCTTGTGTTAAATATCAAATTTAATAATGTTCTACTTTAGGCCTTATATATCTAAGATGTTAGAACAGAAAGATTCATTTTCAAGGGCTAAGATTATTCCATTCTCCAGTTTCTTATGAGCTGATGTTGGAGGTATGATCACCCAGAGACAGAAGCCACTTATCCCTGGGATAAAAGAGCCACAGACAGAAGGGCATTGGCTCTGCAAGACTTCAAGCTTCTATGTTCTCTTGGGCTAGCTCTCCCAAAGAGAAGGTTTTGATTTCTTTTCTCTCTCTCTCTTCTGCTAGTTTTACTCCCCTTTTCATAGATATTACTATTATTAGAAAGGAAATTTGCTGTAATTTTTTTCTGATTATAAAGAAGATGTAAGCTTATTTGGAAAATTCAAGCAATATAGTAAACATATAAATAGTAAAAGATCTCAGTATATCTGGGATTTGGGCTATTCATCAACTTCATTTTCTCTTCCTGTGGGGACACAGTTGTACTGGTGTCTCAGCCTCCCTTGTAGTAGGTAGCCATGAGCATGGAACGCGCTGCTGCTTCTGGGCTTGATTCATTTGTAGCCTTCCTTGTGATACTGCATAGTCTTTCTCTCTGTTCTGTTAGACTGTCATGGACAGGTCCCCCAGAGTGACACTGGGATCCACACACTGGAGATGGTAAAGCAGAAAGTGGCAGAAGCCTGAATTCGCTTTCCAACCCACACCCCTGTCACTGAATTTTATGCGAGTGAGAAATAAACTTTCACTGTATTAGATCATTACATGTCTGTGTTTATTTTTCATTCAGCATAGCCTATCCTACCTAACTGGTACAATATCTTACCACCAGAAATAATAATGTAACATTTTAGTGAGTGTAATTCCATATCTCTTTATAAATAACACCTGTGCATGCACATGTGCACACACACACGCACACACACACAAACATACATAAGTTTTTTCAAGTAGGATCATATTATAGATGATACCCTTTTCACTTAACTATATCTGGTGCAAATATTTCCATATGTTGTGTCCATATCATCCTTACAAATGAGGTCATGCTATTCCATTTACCGATTATGCCATAATTAAATAAGTAAATTTTTTACTGATAGAAATTTAGTTGTTTCCAACAACCTTGGAATGAACAACCTTGCATACATCTCTTGCTGTAAATGGTCAATTACAGCTTTAAGAGGCAGTGCTAGAAGGGGATTGTAAGGGCAAGAGAAGGTTTGATCACATCGCTAAGCTTCTCTTTAAAAAGATGATGGTAATCCACTGGTCCATAAACAGTCAATAAAATGTACATATTTTTGTCACATTTACCCACCTGGTGTTGTCAAGCTATAGAATCTCAGCCCATTTAATAGACCCATTTAAATATGAGTTCATGGCAGTGATTTCACTGCATTTCTTCCTTTGCTTTTTTTTTTAATTGTAATTTAGGTTCTGGGGTACATGTGCAGATCATGCAGGATTGCTGCATAGGTACACACATGGCAATGTGGTTTGCTGCCTCCATCCCCCCATCACCTACATCTGGCATTTCTCCCCATGTTATCCCTCCCCGACCTCCCCACCCCATCACTGTCCCTCCCTTGGACCCCAACAGACCCCAGTGTGTGATGCTCCCCTCCCTGTGTCCATGTGTTCTCATTGTTCAACACCCGCCTATGAGTGAGAACATGTGGTGGTTGATTTTCTGTTCTTGTGTCAGTTTGCTGAGAATGATGGTTTCCAGATTCGTCCATGTCCCTACAAAGGACATGAACTCATCGTTTGTTATGGCTGCATAGTATTCCATGGTGTATATGGGCCACATTGCTTTTAATATTGACTTACTTTTCACATGTCTATTAACCTTTGATCACCTGTGTTTCCTCTTTTGTGAGTGATCTCTTTGAATGTTTTGCCAGTTTTTCTACTGGTGTGTAATACTGGAATTTATAATAAGATATACACATTGTATTTGGCCTTTGTTACTGGTTCCTGGCACAGAGCTCCTTAAACTTTTGTAATTTCCTGAGTAATAGGGGTGCTAAGGTGCATAGTTTGTCTTAATATTTGGTCTTTGACTACAGTTCCTGACACAGAGCTCCTAATCCTCGTAATTTCCTGTAATTTTATTTTAATAAGGCCACTCTTGGTGGATTCCTGGATGGGAACTGATCATCAGAGAGATCAAATCATGATTAAAAGCTTGGAACTTTCAGCCCTAACCCATCCATCCTCCAGGAAGAGGCCAGAGATTGAGTTAACAATCAATCATGCCCCCATTATGAAGCCTCCATAAAAATTCTTGAACTACAGTGCTCAGGGAGCTGATAAATATAAGTAAAGTGTTTTCCTGAGGACTGTGAGCCACTCCAGCAAATTATTGAACCTGAGAGAATCAGAAGAATCCTCAGTTTATAGCCAGTTAGTCAGAGGTATGGGAGGGTGGCCAGGACTTGTGATTGGCATCAAAAGTAGGGGGTAGGCTTGAGGGGCAGATGCCATAACTTGTGGGAGCTGACTCCAGGTAGGTATGTCAGAATTGCATTGAAATGCAGGATGCTGAGCTGGTGTCAGAGAATTGGTGGATGTGGGAAAGAGCCTGCACATCTGGTGTCAGAAGTGTTCTGTTGGAGAGTGGAGATAAACAGTGCTTTTCCAGAGAGAGTCTGTCTTGTTCATACTAATTAGCTAGAGCTTGTCCTCCCTACTTCATGTTTGTAATTTTTTTTTTTTTTTGCCAGTGTAATATCCTCATAAAACTGACACAACTACCAAGCTCTAGAATTTAAGTGATCTTTGAAGACTTAGGGGAGCTTCTTTTCAACCTCAGACATGCCAGAAAGCAACAAATTCTATAGCAGCTTTCTGGTTAATATGGCAATAGAGAAGATGCAATGAAAGGGGAGACATGGGAAGAAACACACCAGAAGACATAACATTGAGAAAACATTTGGCAAACATACAAGCATCCCAAAAAGATAAATAGCAACATTGCCAGTTGGGCAAGATGATTAAATGGCAGAAATATTTATATTGCTTAGGTAGAAAGAAGGGAGTAGTCTCAGACATGGAATAGCTAAGCTACTGAAAGAATTTAGACCATTTGGGGTCCTTCTGTCCCCCTTGAAGTTGGAAGCCATGTAAAATTAGCTTATTAATTATAAATAAAAATGCTTTGGTCACACCACACTTTCTGAGGAAATCATAGGCCTGTTACCCTAACGTCTGGGGACTCCTCCTGGCTAAAATCACTCCCTTTGCCCCATCACCAGCTGCAGTGATTCAGGGGAGTCCCACGTGGGTATTGCTCTTAGAACTGAGAGTGCTGAATAAGGCAAGGCATTCTTGAGTCCTAGAGAGTCCCTATTTTCTAGAAAATGGTAGCTGGAAAAAGAAAAGTGGCCATCTAACCTGGCACTAGCACTGGAACTTTGACCAAAGGGTTATCTTACTCTGTCATTAAGAAATGGATTTGAAGACACGTTAAACAAAAAGAAAACTACAGGCCAATATCTTTGATGAATATTCATGCAAAAATCCTCAATAAAATACTAGCTAACTATATTCAACAACACATTAAAAAGATCACCCATCATGACCAAGTGGGATTTATCCCTGGCATGCAAGCATGGTTCAACATAAGCAAATCAATCAATGTGATACATCATATAAACAGAATGAAGAATACAACCATATAATCATGTCAATTGATGCTTAAAAAGCATTTGATAAAATTCAACATTCTTTCATGATAAAAACCCTTAAAAACTTAGTATAGAAGAAATATACATCAGCATAATAAAAGCCATATATAATAAAAGCACAGCTAGTATCATACTGGATGAAGAAAAACTGAAAGCCTTTCCTCTAAGATCTGGAACAAGACACAGATGCCCACTTTCACCAACGTTATTCAAAATAGTACTGGAAGTCCTAGCTGGAACAATTAGACAAGAGAAAAAAATAAAGGGCATGTAAATTAGAAAGGAAGAAGTCAAATTATCCTTGTTTGCAGATGATATAGTATTCTATTGGGAAAAATCTACAGTTTCCACCCAAAAGCTATTATAACTGATAAACAAATCCAGTAAAGGTTTAGGATATAAAATCCATATACAAAAATCAGTAGCATTTCTACATGCCAACAGTGAAAAATCTGAAAAAGAAATCAAGAAAGTGATCCCATTTACAATAGCCACAAATAAAATTAAATTACCTAGGAAATAAAGAACTCTATAATGAAAACTGTAAAACACTGATGAAAGAAATTGAACCAGACACCACAAAATGGAAATATATTCCATGTTCATGGATTGGAAGAATCAATGTTGTTAAAATGTCGATACTACCCAACGCAATCTACAGAGTCAATGCAATCCCTATCAAAATACCAATGACATTCTTCACAGAAATAGAAAAAACAATTCTAAAATGTATGTGGAACCACAAGAGACCCAGAAAAACCAAAGCTATCCTAAGGAAAAAGAACAAAACTAGAGGAATCACATTACTTAACTTCAAATTATAACGCAGAGCTACAGTAACCAAAACAGCATGGTACTGGCATAAAAATAGACACATAGATCAATGGAACAGAAAAGAGAGCTCAGAAACAAATCCATAATACCTGCAGTGAACTCGTTTTCAACAAGGGTGCTGATAACATACACTGGGGAAAAGACAGTCTCTTTAATAAAGAATTCTGGGAAAACTGGATATTCATATGCAGAATAATGAAACTGGACCCCTATCTCTCACCATATACAAAAATCAAATTGAAATGGATTAAGGATTTAAATCTAAGACCTCAAACTATAAAACTACTACAGGAAAAAGTTGAGGAAAATCTCCAGACAATTGGTCTGGGCAAAAATTTCCTGAGTAATAACCTATAAGCACAGGCAACCAAAACAAAAATGGACAAATGGGATCATATCAAGTTAAAAAGCTTTTGCACAGTGAAGGAAACAATCAATGAAGTGAAGAGACAACCCACAGAATAGGAGGAAATATTTGAAAACTATCCACCTGACAAGGGATTAATAACCAGAATATATAAGGAGCTCAAACAGTTCTATAGGAAAACAAATCTAATAATCTGATCAAAAAATGGGCAAAAGATGTGAATAGACATTTCTCAAAAGGAGATACACAAATGTCCAACAGGCATATGAAAAGATGCTCAATATCACTGATCATCAAAGAAATGCATATCACAACTATAATGAGATATCATTTCAGCCCATTTAAAATAGCTTATATCCAAAAGACAGACAATAACAAATTCTGGTGAGGATGTGGAGAAAAAGGGAGCCCTTGTATGCTGTTGGTGAGAATGCAAATTGGTACAACCACTAGGGAGAACAGTTTGGAGGGTCCTTAAAAAACTAGAAATTCAGCTACCATATGATCCAGCAATCCCACTGCTGAGTATATACCCAAAAGAAAGGAAATCAGTATACCAAAAGAAAATCGGTAAACCAAAGTGATACCTAAAGTGATCAACGTTATAGTGCTGTTCACAACTGCCAAAATTTGGAAGCAACCTAAGTGTCTATCAACAGATAAAGGGATATAGAAAGTGTGGTACATGTGCACAATGGAGTACTATTCAGCCACGAACAGAATGAGATCCTATCATTTGCAACAACCTGGATGGAACTGGAGGTCATTATGTTAAGTGAAATAAGCCAGGCATGGAAAGACAAACATTGCATGTCCTCACTTATTTTGGGGATCTAAAAATCAAAACAATTGATCTCATGGAGATAGACAGGATAATTACCAGAGGCTGGGAAGGGTAGTGGGAGGCTGTAGGGAGATGGGGATGGTTAATAGGTACAAAAAATAGAATGCATAAGACCTAGTATTTGATAGCATAACAGGGTGACTTTAGTCAATAATAATTTAATTGTACCTTTAAAAACAACTAAAAGGGCATAGTTGGATTCTTTGTAACATAAAGGGTAAATGCTTGAGATAATGAATACCTCATTCTCCATGATGTGATTATTACGCATTGCATGCCTGTGTCAAGCATCTCTGTACCTCATAAATATATATACCTATGATGTGCCCATAAAAATTACAAATAAAAAATGGAAAGCCCTGGGAGGAAAGAATGGGTGTGACCACTGGAGTGGTGATGGCTCTGCGCAGTGTAATCACCAGGTCTTGTCAGTGTCAGTCCCACAGTGACTCCGGGCAGGTAGCAGGGCTCAGTTCCTAGAGTGGGGTTCTAGGGACTTGGTCCTCTATGGGAAGTTCTGAAAACCTGGTGCTCCAGGGAGACCATCTAATCCAGTCCACTTGGCCTTAGACAAGCTAGTCTATGGAACAACTCTAGTGGAGCAGAGAGAACCCCTCTGACTATGTCAGGTGAGTGTGATGAAGGCTCAGACTCAGAGGAGCAGGGATCTTACAGGTTTCTGCAGCTCTTTCCCTTTGGGAGACTGATCAAAGCTTTGAGCCCTTGACTTTAGGCCCTGCATGTGAATAAACGTGAGCACACCCAAGACATTTCAGGTGCTTCACAGAGGCCAGATGTATGCTCCAGGCATGACACGGGAGGCAGTGACGTTCCGCAATAAGTGCTAAGGCTGCATCTTTTGAAGCAGAGAGTAGAGGGGCAGGGTGTCTCTGTGAATACAGGCTCTGCTCGCTGAATACCTATTTTCAGTTTCCTCATTGGAGGTGGCCACAGGAAAGGGTGTTGGCCATGCTGGGCTCTGAAGGGAACCTCTGATGCAGAGGCGGAAACCAGAGCAATGCTGATGGCGTCCCTGTTCTGGAAGGTCTCCGAGGAGTATCCAGGACTGGGGACTCCAGTGCTGGCCTTTTCTGGAGCACTTTATTGGCTTTTGGCTGTGTGCTAGGCTCTGTGGTGAGTGCTACAGGGGCCAAGGATAGGTAAGGGTTCTGTGTTTCAGGAGGACCGATTACATTCCTGATGTTCAACTCGAAAATCCCCAATAGGGAATCTGGGAGAAGTTATCACAAGGGCTTGGAGTTGCTTCTATGCACTAGGCATTGCCTGCAGATAAAATAAATCATTTCTCAATTCATGTCTGTGTTGCTGTTATCACACGTGAGTACATGCTGCTGTGCTAACAGATCACACATTTACGAACCAACTGACTTTAACTTTTTGTCAATATGTATTTTCTCTCTTCCTCTCTCAATCTTTTGTGTAAGTCTGTGACTTGTCTGAGGTTATAACATCATCCTGATGCTGGGAAAGTTGGACATTGGCCTAGATTTTTGCTGGGCAGGGTCATGGTGATTGGTGGAGGGGGCACCTCCGTGGTTACAACGGTGAAACCTGCTTGCAGTGGATTTCTCGGCAGAGAAGGAGCTTGGACAGGTGCTGCCTCTGCTGAGTGTGGAGGGTGGGAATGCATGGGTGTTTGGGGTTAGATATGCTTGTACAATTGGTCCTAACCCTACTTGAGGGTAGCTGGTGAACCTTCTGATCCTGCTTCTCTTAGGCTGGCGCACAGAGAAGCAAGACCCCTGACCCCTATCCAGCCTAACTCATACAACATCCCTGAATCCGAGATGCTGCTCTGATCCTGACCACATATGCTCCTACAGGCTGTCCCCTTTCTGGGAGTTTCTCTTGCCATCTTTTGGATCCTTGATGATTGTGTCAGAGCCTGAATGCATGAGCTCGAATTCCAGTCCCCTCCCATTGTAGCTGGGTTGCTTTGGACAAGTTATTTTACTTATCTGTGTCTCTGTTTTCTCATCTGAAAGTCTATTAGTACCAACCTCATGGAACTGTTGTCAAGATTAAACCTGGTAATACACATAAAGCTATTAGAACAAAAATGGCTCTTAGCATCATGGCGAGGTGCTACAGCATGGCGGTTAGGCAACTGGGTTTGCCGCCAGGTGGCCTGGGTTGCAGCCTGGGTTTGAAACACCCAGCTGTTTCTTCCTAGCTGGGTGCTCTTGAACAAGTTTCTTGACCTCTCTGTGCTTAAGTATCCTCCTGCACAGCACAAGGATAATAACTGTATGCATCCCAGAGGATTATTGTGAACAACTAATGAGAAACAAAATGGTTAGAGAGGCCCTTGATGCATACTAAGTGATAGGCAAATATGTATTAATTTTGTTTTACAAATGAATGAGGAAACAGAGAGGTTAAGAAACTTCCCTGATGTCACAAAGCTAATAACTGGGGAGACTAGATCCCTGGATAAAAGGGGAAACATTTCCACGTTTCTCCAAAGGACTTTCCTTCTTCTGAGAGGCAGAGGGAGTATTGTGAGATTCACCTTAGTCTGTGCATGACCCTTTCCAAATCAGCTGACAACAGCACCCTCATCCTGGTTCAGAAATAACCGCGTGGGAGTGCTGCTGTTGCAGCTGTTTTGGTCTGATGTGATTTGCTGATGCACACTGACAGTTACTCTGGGAGGTGTTTCCACTGTCTTCCTGGCCCACTTGGAAGGGTTCTGGCTTTTAGCTTTGCCTCAGATCTGACCTACTCAGGTACAACAGTCTTTTCAGAAGCCCCATCTGCTTTGTACCCAGAATGCACATGGAGATGGTATTCTCCTGGTTCTCAGCAAACCACAATTCAAATGCTGTAGATGCTTAAAAATACTCTCTCTGCTCCCAAATGTTCCCCAATCTTGTACTTATTTCCCAAACCTTAGGAACCCCTCTCATGTATCTTACATTTCCTGCTATATATAGCCAGTTGGCTTAAAAATGCATAAATGTGTGGGTGTGAGTGTGTGTGTGTGTGTGTGTGTGTGTACTCTGAATGCTGGGGCAGTTTTTCCTTCCTTTCTAAAGGGAATACCAGCAAAGCTGCAAAATATCTCCATGGAAACCAGCCTCTCAATCCATCAGGCTTCTGCAGTATCTAATACATTATCTGAAAGGCAGGCAGGGACTAATGAGGCAACTTAATAGAACTCACAACATGACATTTTATAACACAATGCCCATTCCTAATCAGCTAGTGGCACCTGAATAATGAAGGAATCCCACATTTTACCCACTCAGGCTTCGACTGCCATGCAACTTTGCTGGATTTACCACGTCCCCTCCTCCCATGCCACGAAATACAGGTCTCTATAGTAACCTACAATGTAATTTAAAATGATAATTTCTCCATAATGATAAGACTCTTCTCCCCCAACCCGACTGCCTTTCAGGTTTATGTTGTCATAATGTGTTTACTCTTGTTACAATGATGTTTTTCAATTCACTGAGAAAACAGAAGTGATTTCAGGAGAAATATTCCTTATGTTTTTGGTTTATTTTCCAACTTTCCCTCATGCACTTCTACAGTTTCTTCATCAGAGGATGGAAGTAGGGTTCTAAACAATATATATTCAACCTGTTTGCATTTCTGACAGGAAGCAAAACAGGTATAGATCTTGTTGCAAGTACGAGAAATAAGTGGTTGGATATTAGACTTCCAAGGTTTGTTAGGAAGTTAGAAATAAAAACAGATAGGATAAAGCAGGTATGGGGTGAGCTAAGAAAGAATCAAGCCACAAGTACTTTCCAGAGGTACGTTACTTCATCCCTAGAACTCTTTTTGTATCACTGTAATTGTCCGGATATCTTAACAGGTTTCCGAATTATTTGGTCTCATTCACACCAGGCAAACTGGATATTGGCCTTGGGTAGTTATTGCTTTACTTTTTGTTTACAGTTTCTTCTGTTGTTGTTAAGAATCCTTCTGGCAACAGATAGTGAACGATTCCAAATCTCTTTCAACTTAATGAACTGTTTTGCCTGAAACGCTCTGGGAAAAAATGTAGGATCAGATTATGTGAGACAAAAATTGTGCTAAGTTGTTTGTCATTTTAGAATTGAGATCAGAATGTCATTCCCTCAAAAATTGAGGTTGTTTTGTTTGCCTCTTAGGCTTTTTAACTTCTGGTATTTAAAAATCATCATAAATTATTATTAGAATTATTATAGCAGGGGAATATAATTTGAGAATTCTTGGAGATTGAAATTCCATTTGACAAATATGAGAGGACATTATGTATTTAAAGAAAAAAAAAAGGCCGGGCGCAGTGGTTCACACCTGTAATCCCAGAACTTTGGGAGTCCAAGGCGGTAGATCACGAGGTCAAGAGATTGAGATTGTCCTGGCTGCTATGGTGAAACCCCATCTCTACTAAAAATAAAAAAAATTAGCTGGGCATGGTGGCATGCACCTGAAGTCCCAGCTACTTGGGAGACTGAGGCAGGAGAATCACTTGAACCCAGGAGGCAGAGGTTGCAGTAAGCCGTGATCAAGCCACCGCACCCCAGCCTGGTGATAGAGAGAAACTCCGTCTAAAAAAAAGAAAAGAAAGAGGCTGGCCGCAGTGGCTCACAACTGTAATCCCAGCACTTTGGGTAGCTGAGGCGGGCAGATCACGAGATCAAGAGATAGAGATCATCCAGGCCAACATGGTGAAACCCCGTCTCTACTAAAAAATAACAAAAAATTAGCTGGGTGTGGTGGTGCGCCCCTGTAGTTCCAGCTACTCGGGAGGCTGAGGCAGAAGAATTTCTAGAACTCAGGAGGTGGAGTTGCAGTGAGCCGAGATCGTGCCACTGCACTCCAGCCTGGTGCCTAGTGACAGAGTGAGACTCTGTCCCCCCCTCCCCAAAAAGAGAGAAAGAAAGAAAGAAAACCTTCCCAGAACCATATTCCCTCTTCAACAATGTATTACTTATAAAATTATGTGGTTATGCTTTTTAGTAAATCTGTCTGTCTTCTTAAAACTTGGCCTTTTCTTGTATTTTTATGTGCCTCTGATGTAAGTGAAGGCTCCTAATTGGATGTGGGTAAACTTCTCAAAATTTCCATAAGTTGATTCATTATTTTTTTATATTTGGCTGTCAAAAAAGCCTGGATACAAAAAGGACATTAATGAAATTTTAAGTACTTTTTACCAGCAGAAAAATCTAGAATAAATAATGAAAGAAACAATAGATTGAAAAACCTACTTACATTTCTAATTTCATGTGAATAGGGGTAATATTTCTTCTGCTTGAAAAAAAAGAGCCAAAGACAGCATTAGGAATACATTAAAATTCATAATAATAAATGAAAATAAAATGCCTAGTTAAGTTCCAAAAGAAGTTTTCCTGTTTGGGGTTCACAAAGTTATGCCATCAGAGTTTTGCCTGTTTAAGGATGTTATTTATGGCTTGGCAAGGAAGAAATTGAAACATGTTAGTGAAAATAAGTAATTCCAAATCTAAGCTGTTGGACCTTTAAATTATTTTGAACCTTAAAGGAATGTGACTATGCGACCCAGACATGTAACAGGCAGATATAACCCAGGCAGCAGTAACCTTTGTAGATTAGCTTCCTTCTTTACCTACACTGTTTTGTAAAATGTTGTAAATGAAAGGGCACCAGGGAAGACCTTGCTCTTACTGTTTATCTTCATTATAAATTAACATCCCTTTTTTTCTCTCATGCAAAGACTTCACGGCTATCACATTGTCTAAGATGGAGTGTTAAATACACCTTTTTTTTTTTTTTTTTTTTTTTTTTTGTTCGTTACCCAGGCTGGAATGCAATGGCGCAATCTCTGCTCATTGTAACCTCTGCTTCTCAGGTTCGAAGTGATTCTCCTGCCTCAGCCTCCTGAGTAGCTGGGGTTACAGGTGCCTGTCATCATGCTTGGCTAATTTTTTGTGTTTTTAGTAGAGATAGGGTTTCGCCATGTTGGCCAGCTGGTCTCAAACTCTCGACCTCAGGTGATCCACCTGCCTCGGTCTCCCAAAGTGCTGGGATTACAGGTGTGAACCACTGTGCCTGGTTCATTCATTTAAACTGGAAAGGAAATAAAAAGCTGTGTAGAAAAGAAAACAAACTGCAACTAATCACACTTGTAACTCACAATAAATGTAAATGTAATCCTATTAAATTTCTTTTTTCTTCTTCTATAAGCAAGACCTTAACTTTTAACTTTGAAGCACTGACCCATTTATGTGGAGTCTGTGTTTTCCAGATGGCTATTCTCAGCTTTTTGCTTGAATAAACTCTTTAAAACTGTTTTTGGATCCCTTTAATTGTTTCAGGTTGATCCGTTGTATGCACATGTTCCTGCTCTAACTGGGTGTGCTGCAATTCAATTGATACTAACCAACTGGAGTTAGACTTCACAGGTCCCAGAGGCCATGGATTTACTCTGGATTTGCTGTGTGTCTGCCACTTGGCACTGCATCTACGTGACACTGCTTCAGATGCCAGCTGCACATTGGGGGTCCTAGGCTACCCTCACTTCTGACCTATGTTCGGATCAAATTTTCAGCTACAAATTCTGGGGTTCCCATGACCCATTCAGGTTCCATAATTTACTAGAATGACTCACAGAACTCAAGAAAGTGCCATGTCGAAGTTATTAACCTTTTTCTTACTCCTTATCACTTTGGCAAATCCAAATATTCAGATAATTTGGTTTTTTTTTGAAAGCTGATTATTATTTTATTTGCTTTTCTGAAGAGCTTAGGATGTAAGAACTTAGGAGATGCACTGACCAAAAACCATTAAGGAAGTATATGTTGCTAGCCCTTCAAGGATGTGCCTTATTTGGGTAGTTGGATTTTCTTGTTAACAACGTCTTAAGTAGAAAATAACCTGCTGTGTTCAATATTTTTTCTTGTTGAAAATCTTAAAAATGTTTTAGCTGGTTTTCCTGTCTCAGGAGTGTGTGACAGATACTTATTTTCCATTAATGATGCTCATTCTTGCCATGTCTCCTCTTGCAAATATCACCACAACCACTGTTGCATGTTTTTGTGAAGGTGTGACTAAAATTGTTCTGACCCCAGTATACCAGCACATAATATGGAAAATAATTTTTTTATTGAGGTGAATTTCACATAACAAAAATTTGATCATTTTAATTTAAAGTGAACCTTAACTACATGGTTGCACAATGCTGCATAAACACCACCTCCACCTAGTTCCCAAATTTTTTATCAACCCAAAAGGAAATCCTGTACCCACTTAGCCACTCTCTCCTCCAGAAGGCAATTTTTTATTTCTTAATATTTTAAAATTTAATTTTACGTCCTGGGTTACACGTGCAGGACATGCAAGTCTGTTACGTAGGTAAAGTGTGCCATGGTGGTTTGCTGCACCTGTCAAGCCATCACCTAGGGATTAAGCCCCACATGCATTAGCTATTTATTCTGATGTTCTCCCTCCTCCTCCCCCCACAACAGGCCCCAGCGTGTATTGCTCCCCTCCCTGTATCCATGCATTCCAGGAGGTAATTATTTTTAAATGAAATCTTTGTTATCAGTCATCCACTTAGCGCATACTTATGCTAACTGTGTTAGGGTACTTTATTTCTTTATAATTTTCTCATTTTTCCTAAATGTATTATATATGGTTACAGGAAGATTCTAGTCAACTGGATCTGGTTAATCAAATAGTAAATTCTACTCTGTAAATAGCATCTATATCCTTTATTTTATCCAGAAAAAAATGGCAGACACACAGCAAATCCTAGTAAATGCTGAATGATAGTTTTTCTGTAATGGTATTGGATTAGAAGTACATAGTCTAACAGTTGTATTATTTTAAGATTTCTTTAGCAGGCATTAGTCATAACCAACCAGAGACATGATTGGCTATCTGAGTCAATGCGAAGATTCCACCAGAGGAGGACAATCAACATAGAGGAGCTGTCACACCTGTTTGTTAAAATACGTATGTCTCACACTGCTTTAGGTGAGCCAGGTTGAACTGAACTGCAACTTGAAGCTACTGTTCTCAGGTGAGCCAGCTTCCCAGAAGTTGCTGTTTGGAGAGACAGATGTAATAACAACTTGGCTGTGTGTGGAGGATGACAGGTCCCTTGTCGTGCTAGGAGCTGGCGAGTGGCTTCCAGACACCATTTCACAATGAAGAGTGGGTCATGGATTGATGGGCACCTGTTGTCTATGGCCATACCACCCTGAACATGCCCAGTCTCATCTGATAGGCACCCATTCCTCATGGATGGGGAAGGTGGGGTGCTGCCAGGGCCGTGCCCAAGTGCCTGGTTTCATTTTTCTCCTAACACCAGATATCAGCCAGTATCCTAGGACCAGCTCTGGGCTCCTACAAGTTGGGAGCCGTTCCTGAAAACCCACTCAGCTCTCTGCTCTGGAAGCCTCTGAATGGGTATGGGCTAGTGTTTTATGCAGGAAATTATCTGTCAAAAGAAACACCTTCTCTTTTCCTCCTCAGCATCGAGAGGCATACTTTTTCCCGACAGGATGCTTGACAAGAGAAAATGCCCTTCTTCGTGTTAGATGTTGGGGTCTATGGCTTTGCTGGAGCCAGCTCACGTAGACAATAAGTGGGAATTTCTCACAGACCTCTAAACTCTATGGATTCGATTTTGGTTGTCTTTTGTAAGGATGTAAAACCCACTATTGGTTTGGGGTTCACTGAGAAAAAGGGGCTCTGTCTAGAAGCCATAGTGTTAAACCACTTTTAATAAACATTTAGAATGGGTCTTATATGACAGCATAGAATGTTTCAGTGGAATTGACACCAAAAAGAGGCACTTGAGAGCGATGTCAGCAGGTGATGGAATAAGACTTTTCAGTGCTTGTTCCTTTATAGAAACATCACTTTGAACAACTTTTCATGTGTGAAAATATCTTCATAAGAGCTAAGGAAGCCAGGCAAGAGACTACAGTGCCAGTGGGTAGCACAGAAATAAGAAAGGACACGTTGAAGAGAGAGGGACAGATTCACATTACCTGTGTCACCCTCCCCTAAACCTGGGCAGCACAACATGGAGAGAGATGCCAGGCAGGCCCCCCAGCCTCAGTCTGCAGGCTGGCACCTGCTGACACAGCCTCCAAGCCCACCTCAATGCCAGGCCAGCATTCTCAGACTTAGGCTCTGGGCATACCTGAGGCTCCAGAAAAATGCTGCAATAAACATAGGAGTTGGAAAAAAGGAAATTCTATCACTTGCAACAACATGGATGAACCTGGAGCACATGATGTTAAGTGAAATAAACCAGGTACAGAAAGACAAATACTGTGTGATCTCACTTACATGTGGAATCTAAAAAAGCCCAACTCATATGATGTGGTTTGGCTTTGTGTCCCCACCCAAATCTCATCTCAAACTGTAATCTCCATAATCCCCACATGTCAAGAAAGGAACCCAGTGAGAGGTGATTGGATCAGCTTCCCCCATGCTGTTCTTCTGATAGTTAGTGGTTATCCTGAGATCTGATGGTTTTATGTGTTTGACACTTCCTCCTACACACTCTCGCTCTTTCTCTCCTGCCGCCATGTGAATGAGGTGCCTGCTTCCCCTTTCACCAGGATTCTAAGTTTCCTGAGGCCTCCCCAGCCGCATGGAATAGTGAGTCAATTAAATCTCTTTCCTTTATAAATGATCCAGTCTCAGGTAGTTCTTTATAGCAGTGTAAAAATGGACTAATATACCATAGAAGCAGAGAGTAGCTAGAATGGTGGTTCTCAGAGGCTAAGGGGTGGGAGATGTTGGTGAAAGAACACAAAGTTTTGGCGAGACAGCAGGAGTAAGTTCTGGATGCTTACCATATAGTATGGTAACTACGGTTATAATTATGCATTGTATACTTGAAGTGGCTAGATATACAGAATTAGATCTACTACAGTTAGATCTAGTACAAATCTACCACAATTGCTTCATCTATACTTAAAAATTTCTAGAAAGTAGATCTTAAATATTATCACCACAAAAAAGATATCTTTTTGAGATGGATATGCTAACTAGCTTGACTGAATCATTTCACAATGTGTACATATATTCAAATATCACATTGTAAATATATACAATTTTATTTGTCTATGATAGCTCCATGGAGCTGGGGGGAAAGGAGACAAAGGCATTTTTAAAAAGGGAAAGTTCTTGACACAGAAAATGCATAATTTCGGTCCGGTTAAGGGAGAGTCAACCTGTGTCAGGACAACTCAAAATTCAAATTTGAGAAGTCATGGGAACTCCTACAGGCCAAGTCCTTTCTGTTCTTAATGTCATATTTAACACCTTTACAATTTTTATGATGATACGACGGTTAGACAAATGCTATTCCGAAGTAAAACTGTCATTCAACCAACCTCTTTCCTCGTGTACAACTCCTGTCAGAAATGACCAAAAACTGGATGGTTTAAAACTATATACATTTGTTCTCACTGTTCTGTAGATGAAAAGTCTGAACTCCAGGTATAGAGACGGCCAAGTTCCCTCCCAGGGATGTAGGGGAATGATACGGTTTTGCTCTGTGTCCCTACTCCAATCTCATCTGGAATTGCAATCCCCACGTGTGGTAGAAGGGACCTGGTGGGAGGTGGCTGGATCATGGGGACATTTTCCCCCATGCTGTTCTTGTGATAGTGAGTGAGTTCTCACAAGATCTGATGGTTTTATAACTGACAGGTTTTCCTAAGCACGCCTTCTCTCCTGTTGCCATGTAAGATGTACATGCCTCTCCTTTGCCTTCCATCTAAGTTTCCTGAGGCCTCCTAGCCATGCCTCCTATTAAGCCCGTGAGTCAATTAAACCTCTTTTCTTAACGAATTACCCAGTTTCAGGTAGTATCTTTATAGCAGTGTGAGAACGGGGAGGATGATTTCTAAGGATTCTCCCTAATACAGGGAGGCTCTTTCTGGCCTCTTCCAAATCCTAGTGACTGCTGGTCATCCTTGGCTTCATGAGTTTATTCCCCTGTCTTCAAAGCTGGCGTCTTTAAGTCTCTGTTCTGTCTGCATGTCACCTCCTTCCCTGTGTGTGGTCAAATCTCTCTCTGCTTCCGTCTTACAAGGATACATGTGATTGTATTTAGGGGCCACCTGGATAATGCAGGGTATTCTCTCCAAGTCAAGATCTGTATTTTCATTTGCTGAGACTTTTTGACCATATAAGGTAAAACATTTAAAGGTTCCAGGAATTAGGATGTGGATCGTGGAGGCCAACTTAAAAATATAGTACAGTAGTTAAGCAGATTTCTTTACTGTAGGACATTTTGAAACATTTATTATATTAAATATAATTCATTGAGAATCTCAAGATGAGGGCTAAGAACTTCCTAAAATTATTGAATCATCAATACCCTTCTTCAAGCCTGCTTTAAGAAAATTTATTCTGAGGCTATCATGAGGCTAAAGCCTCTAGGAATACTTCAGGAAATACCATTCTATGGATAACTGGGAAACATCTCATACATACACTCCTTGTCTGACACTCAATGCTTTATTTGATCTGACCCAGTCTGTCATTTCTAAACATTTTTTTATTATCGTCTTACTTGAAGTGTCCAGCTTTAGTGAGTATGTTCCGATCACTGTTCTCCAAACATGTGTTGTGCTCTCTTGCCTCTATTTTTTCTCCTAAATGAATGGCCACTGTATCAGTCTGTTTTCACATTGCCGATAACGACATACCTGAGACTGGGTAATTTATATAGAAAAAGAGGCTTAATGGACTCACAGTTCCATGTGGCTAGGGAGACCCCACAATCGTGGCAGAAGGCGAGAGAAGAACAAAGGCATGTCCTACATGGAGGCAGTGAGAATGAGAGCCAAGCAAAGGGGAAACCCCGATGAAATCATCAGATTTTGTGAGACTTATTCACTGTCACAAGAACAGTATGGGAGAAACCGCCCCTATGATTCAATTACCTCCCTCTCGGTCCCTCCCATGACCCAGGGAGCTACAATTTAAGATGAGATTTAGGTGGGGACACAGCCAAACCATATTACCACCTATCCCCTTCCCCACTGCACCCCTAACTTGCAGCACTGTGACCCCTTCTCTCTTATTAAGTCTGGGCATTCTCTAAGGCCTGGCTTTCCCCAAATCTCCCTGAATCCCCCAAGAAAGAATGTCCTTTTTTCTAAATTTTAGCTTCAGTGTTGAGGTACCCTGGGGTCAATAATAATCAAGTATAGAAATGTGGAAATAGTTAATTTTTTTGTTTTACAAGCACCTTCAAGGTTATTCCTTTAATGATCATGTTGTTTTTGCAATATGGAAACTGGAGCTAAAACTGGGAGCTAAAATTATAGGATAATGTTGGGGTTCCTCCAGGAAGTGAGGCATTGTGGGCTGAACTTCACTTGATACTGTGTCTTGGCTTAAAAAAGTAAAAAAGTGGAATCTGCAGGTGTGTCTCTCTCACTTGGAATCTTATCATCTATTTCCTTACGATAATTAAGTCTTGTTCAAAGTAGTGTTTAACTTTTTATGTCAGACTTAGGGGTATGGCTCCTGTTTTGTAACTTACCTCCTTCCTCCTCCCCCATGGTGCCAACTGATAAATACCTAGTGACTATTTGGTTATTTCTGATTTATTAAAAAAATCAGATTTTTAAAAAAGAGAATGCAAGGAAAATCATGTAAAATAATTTTGATGAATACAACTCTCGATGTACTCAAAGAAAGTATTTCTTTCTTCCTTGATGGCCATACAGTAACATTTCCAAATCTGACAAAAGAAAATAACGAGGAACCTCGAGGCGTGGGAGAGGTTAGAGATGGGTCTGAACCCTTCCATTTTCTTAAAGCCAAGGAAAGAGGGTGGGGACCACACACAGGCAGAGAGTAGCCTGGATTTTTTTTCTTAAATCCCGGCTTGTTTCATCCTCTCCATGCCTTACTGAGAGTGTTCTTGTTCAGAACGCGTGGTGGAAAAAGGGGCTGCAAAGGCTGTCCCTGGGATGTGGGGACCCAGCGACTCTCAGGAGAAAATAATTTTGGGAAGGGGATTATTGAAGAGTCAGGGCATGGCGGCCTCTGGGTTTAACTGGACACTTCTAAGGATGAGACCTATAATCTGCATTAAATAAATCTCTACTGAGAAAAATATCCCTAGCAACTAAGCAGGGAATGATATTTAGTTTGGGTTTGACTTCAGGAAGTCAAAAGTGTGCTTTATCTCCTGAATTCTATGAGCTGGACCGTGTGAGTCCAGGAAGCAATCACCCCCAATATCCCCATCTGTCCAAGGGGAGTATATAGTACCAGGAGGGAGGCATTTGCATATTGAGCAGAAAAGATCACTGGTATTTAGCAATAAAACCCACAGGTTAACTCTGGCCACAAAGAGATTTCAAGTGTTAGATGCAGTGTTACTTGTCAGAATAAACATACTGCAGGTAACAACCACCACATATGCAAATCTCATAAGTAGCAGAAATCGGTCAGCAAGAATTTTTTAGTACCTAATGAAGACTTATAAAATCATAGCGTGACACCATAACCCTTGGGGTTTTCTTTGAACCCCCTGAGTCTTTAAGAGGTTTGAATAGAGTACAAGGTGACAAAGCTCAACAATATGAATATTCTTAAAATGAGATTGAGAACAGTAAGTAAAATCAGGTCTGGAGAATAATGGTAATTTGTCATTTTCACCTCTGTTTTTGTTTTGAGTGCCTCAAATGGAACAGTTGCTATGCTACATGTTTTATATGCATTGTGTATTAGCTTTCAATTTATATAAATATATTGTCTTTCTCAGCTTTCAATGTACCTATGAGTTTATATACACAGGTACATATTCAAATGCAGTTATACATACACACACACACATACACACACACACACATATTAGCACACATGTACAGACACCCATTAGCTTTGCGTATATTATCAAAACCCAGGTGGGGAGTTGGTATGATCAGTGGCAGAAACTCGGAGCAGAGTGTTTAAGTGAGTTACCTGCAGCCTCACAGCTAGGAGATTGATGGGCCTCAGTTAGATCAGCTCCATCTGTCTCTTAAGGCCACACTGAGGTACCTCACCTGATAAGGAGTACACCCTCTGCGGATGGCAGGGATGTTTTACTAATTGTGGAGAAACCTTTATGAATGCAATTCTGGGCTGCAGAGAAATTCTGAGTCAATATTTAAACATGTAGATATCTCCCACCCCCGATTCCTTTGAGCCTGAAATGTCATGTCTTGTGATAAAGGTTACATGGAATCAGGAAAGCACACCGGGGTGGAGGTGCCGATGTTTTTACTACTGAACATCCGCCTTGGCTTTTTCCTCTCTGGGAAGCCATCTAGGAGGTGGCTTTCTCCCAGCTGGTGCCACCCACCTTCACCTGAGTTTAACTCCCCCCAGCACTGGAAGCCAGGGTGCTTCCCCGGCCTACTTCCCTTCCCCAGCTGAATTCAGAGAACCTGTGGGCTGTCCTAGCTCACACACCTGTCACCAGGGAAAAGGGCAAGCCTGGGAGCTGGCGGTGATGGTTGCTTGATGAAAAGTCCCTGGAGAGATCAGTTCCCCTTTAGTGACAAAGTAACATGAAGCAAAGAGGGCTGCATGAGGTGAAAAGTGAATTCCTCCAAGCAGGTGTTTGCATCAGTCCTGGTCTGGGAGGGGCCCACGGCTCTGCATGGCAGGCTCTCCTTCCCACCCTCGTAGCTGTGCTCTGCAGAGTTCAAGCCTTTAAAATTCAATGTTCTGCTGCTCCTTCTGACCATCTGCTCACTCAGTCTCCAGAGCTGAGGCTCCGTTCTTCCTAAACACACTGCCTTTTCTTCTGCTGTGGACTGGCCACGCTTCCCTGCTGAGTTGGCCATCTACCCTGCACCCTTCAGCCTTTCTCTTGGCTACACATCTGGGCATCTCTTCCAAACCGTCATTTGTTTGCAAGTCCCCTCTCTTTGCTCTCTGAGGGTGCAGAGAAAGCCTGGCACCCCAAAGTCCAGCCATGCAGCCTGACCTGGGGCCTGTGCCATCCTAGGGGAGACTTTCTCTCCTGTTGCCCTTTACCTTGCCTGGATAGAACCTGTTGTTACCAGAGGTTGATGGGAGGAGGGGCAGAAGTGGGAGTGGTGGGAGGTGGAAGATGGAGCCTGAGCAGGGGGTGGGATGTGGTGGGAGGGAGGAGCGGGCTCTCGGAGCCAGGTGGCAGCTCGTGGGAGGAGGGCGGGAGGGACAGTGAGACACAGTGAGATGGGGTGGCAGTTGGTGGGAGGCGGGGAAGGCAAGCGGAGGAAGTGTGAGGCAAGAGAGTTTAAAAATGTGTTTGTTTACTTTTCCACTTTGGGCTGGAGCAAAGGCAAGTAGGGGCTGGGTGCATTTCGTGTTCCCTTTGGGAGCTGCGGGGCTCCAGCTTTGGCGAAGTGGTTCTGCACTTGGGTTTGGCTGGGACTCCTGGGTGTCACCTTGGCACCCATTGGCTTGGAAGGGGCTGGGAGCACAGCCCGCTGCTGGGTGTGTGGGGACGGGGGCTGGGGGCCGGGATGGAGACAGAGACAGAGGTGTGTGGAGCTTGTGGCCCTAGTGATGGTGGTGGCCTCCAGGCTCAGGCCTCTGTGTCTCAGTTACCAGGCTGGGCTGGTGGTGCAGTGACTCATGGTGTGAACAGCTGCTTTGCCCGTGATTACTTTCTGTAAGAGGAGCGGCAAATGAGGGAGGCCAAAGTCCCTGTGATCCCATGCGAGAGAGGAAGACACTGGAGTGAAGCGCTCCATGGAGGTGGGGGCACATGGAACCAAGTGAAGATGGTCTGGGGCTGCCCCAGAGCCAGGCTTTCCATTACCAATAACTTAGAAAGGCGAAATGAGTGAGAACAATTACTATTGAGGAAGTCATTGGGCGGGCCCTAAAACCTGCTGTTGTGAAAAGAATGGTACTCTCATTCCATGTTTTAGGAGAAAATGGCCAGCTCTGCTCAGAACCAGGGTCCCCACCTCCTCCACCCGCCTGCTTTCCTGCTCTGCTGTGTCTGTCAGTCCCCAAGGCAATGGTATTTCCAACTCTCCCCTGGAACACCATCACAATGGAAAAATCAGTGCATCTTTCTGAGCCTCAGTCAGATCATCAATAAAATAGAAATTCTCATGTCTGAGTTGTCGCCATAGTCAGGTGGCTGACCAGACAGACTCCTGGTAGCTTCCAGGCGTGGTTCAGGTTGATCATCCCAGTGTTAGGCAAGTGGAAGGTGGGAGGCTGCAGCCTGAAGACCGCAGGCCTGGCGCTTGGTAAGCAGCCGCTTCTGTTAGTACCTGTGCTGGCAACTCAAAACCTGCACCTGCTGCCAGTCCCGTACCTCACCTAGCTCAGCTCCCCTGCAGAAGGGGCCCACGGTCCCAAGGCAAAGGAGGCTGCGGAATGAGCAAGGAAGGGAAGTGGAGAATTGTCAGAAGGCAGTCTTGGGGAGAGAGACTGCGCAGCCATAGCGATACCTGCCCGCAGGGTGGATAGCAAATCCCACCATTACTACAGAAGAATAAATGCCTGGGTCTGCCTGGCCTTCCTCTTTCTTCCTAGTTTCATCTAGAGCATTGATTTTCAGCCTCGCGCCTGGGCTTGACTTTGCCCCCCAGGGAAAATTTAGCCATGTGTGAAGTCACCGTGTTGTCATACCTAGAGGGAGGGTGCCACTGGCTTCTAGTGGGCTGAGGTCAAGTTGATCCACCCTACAATTCCCATCAAGAATTACACAGCTGCCTAATCTCCATGGTGGCCAAGTTGAGAAAGCCCAGTTCATTTCTTCCCAGGGCAAGAAAGCAGGTGTGGGCATCAGAGAGGTGAGTTTCTTACCAACCAAGTCAGGGACATTCATCAGAAGGTGAGGGTCAACGTGATCTTCAAGACAGCAGAAGGAAAGGAGATGAATTTGAGAGAACAGTTCTAGCCCCATTTCCATCTGCACAAAGACCAGCAACAACTTACAGGAATGTCACGTGTGATGATTCTAAAATCTGCACACTTATTTTGCTGTTTTGCATACCCTGCATGTTTGTACCAGTTAAATGCTTTAAGCCACATGCTTGTTCTGGAGATGGCAAGGGAGGGAATTGCATTCTTACTTGGAAATGGCTGCTAAGGGGAAGGTCCTGGGCAGGGAGCACAGGAAGCAGCAAATAAAACCACAGGATCAAGGAAGTCCCACCCTGAGGGATGTGGAAGGGAGGAGGGTGAGCAGGCAGAACGGGAAGCCCCCGCTGCATGGAGACATGGCTCAGGCTTCATAGTCCCTTTCAGCCCTGTCAGCCTCAGAGGTAGGTAGGGCCTTTGATTCCAACTGAACATGCCTGTAATCTCAACCAGGAAGCAATTATCCTTGAATTTAAAAGGTGTTTTCCAGTAAGGACAAACATGTGTCTCACAGTGAAAAAATACCAGCTTTTCAGAGGAGCACAGAGAGAGGAGTCTTCTGGCTTGCTTTTGCTTTCAATCAAAGGACGCTTTCTGTCTAATGGTGGGACTGAGATGATACATTGTGCAGGGACTGCACTAATATGACAAAGCAGCATAAACGAAACTTCTGCTGTGGCTCCCAGCCAGCCCCTATCTCCCCTGGTACTGCAGGTAACCCAGGAATGAACAACAACAAAGAGTTTGAGACCAGCCTGGAAGAGGCCAGCATTTAGCAATGGAAGAGCATGAGAACCCACCTCTAGGTCGGCCTTCAGGACCTGTTCCCAGAAGCACATGGCAGAAGCGCTTGGTAAGGGAATGGCTGCTTCTGTTAGTACCTGTGCCAGCAACTCAAAACCTGCACCTGCCTCCAGTCCTGTAGCTCACCTAGCTCAGCTCACCTGCAGGAGGGGTCCACGGTCCCAAGGCAAAGGAGGCTGGGGAATGCACAAGGTGGGTAAGTGAGGAATAGTCAGAAGGCGGTCTTGGGGAGAGAGACTGGGCAGCCATAGCGATACCTGCCCATCAAGGAAGAGGAAGGCAAACGAGAGGGGAGGTTTTGGAGACAGGAAAGGCAGGAGAGAGAAGTAAATCCCATCATGCAGGGACAGTAGAAGGCACAATGATAGACAGCTGAGGGGGACAGCTTAAGAAGGCTTCAAGAAAACCCAAACCTCCTTTATAAAGGAAACATTGCCTCTGGAAGGGGCATAGCAATGTTTTCCTGGGTGACTGCCAGTGCAGAGCTCATTAGACAATAATCAGAAATGAACTGCATCACAGCCATGTTTGAAAGTATGTGATGGCAGGAACTGAGCTGTCAAGAGTAATGAGTTTATGTCAAGTTACTTTTGAGATGATGCTATAACTACCCGTGTAAGTGTGAGCCTGAGATAGGGATCTTAGTATTTAAAGGTCCTAAATTTCACTGTTAGGGAGAAAGTGTGTTTTAAAAAGCACCATCTGGTGGGCCTGGAGTAGCTTTGTCCCTGGGAGATAAAGTGTCATTCAGCACTGTAGAGGCCATATACGATGAACAGCTCTGCTCCATGTGAGATGACACAATGTCCTCCTAGGCCCTTAACTCCCAGCCCAGCTACAGGAGCTACAGAATCTACAGGAGCTACAGAATCTACAGGATTCTCCCATTATCAGGGACCCCGGGACCTCCAGATGAATGGGCTCCCATCTATAGTTCTGACACCTGCTTTCCTGGGCTCTTTGTTTTGGTTGCTGGGATCCAGGCTTGTCTTTGTAGGAAGGTGGCTCTGGAGCCATGGGGCAGTCATCTGCTCTCTGATGGTCTATTCAGGTTTTCCCCAGGCCCACCCTGGCCTGTCTGCCCTCAGGTCCCTGCCTCACCCTTAACGTGCTCAGCTCTGTATCTGGGAGGGGGCAGTGGGCAGTCATGGGGGCTCTGTCAGCTGATACCCAGATGGGCTTAGCCAGTCAGGGCCCCACTGCAGGTCAGTGGAAAGGGAGAACCAAGTTATTTCTCTCCTTCTTCTTGGCCTGTAGAGGAGCCTCTGGCAGTGACCACATCTCCTGCATGGCTCGAACTTCCGTCAGACAGGTAGGCTACACTTCCAATTCTGTCACCCCTTTCTGTCCCCCTGACCTAGAGGTAGTGGTGGTCCCCAGCCATTATCTCTCTGTCCCCCAATCTGGCTTCTTGGAATTTTTTTAAAATTTGGAGAGGGAGTTTCACTCTTGTTGCCCAGGCTGGAGTGCAATGGCGTGATCTTGGCTCACTGCAGCCTCTGCCTCCCAGGTTCAAGCAATTTTCCTACCTCAACCTCCTGGGTAGCTGGGATTATAGGCATATGCCGCCAACACATCCAGCTTATTTTTGTATTTTTAGTGGAGGAAGGGTTTCACCATGTTGGCCAGGCTGGTCTCAAACTCTTGACCTCAGGTGACCCACCTGCTTCGGCCTCCCTAAGTGCTGGGATTACAGGCATCAGCCACCTTGCCTGGCTGACTTCTTGGCATTTCCAGCAACGCAGTTTAGCCCCTCTGTCCTCTGGTGAGCATACATCCTCCTTCCAAGCACAGAGTGGAATTGTGGCCCCTCCATCTTGGAAGTTAGGCAAGGTTATTGACTTGCTTTGGCTGATGCAATCAGAGTGAAAGTGACATGTGTCATGTGTCACTTCTGGATGGAATTTTAAGATGCAGTGTCAATATGCCATGCGCTTTTCTCCACCATGGCCATGGATGTGAAAATGCAGGCGGAGATGGAGCCTCTGAGACTGTGGGGGTCCCAGGGTGACCCTAGCATGCACAGTTCATGGCTGACCAGTGTGGACAGTGGCATGAGGGAGGAATAAATGTGTGTGTGCATGTATGTTAAGCTACAGGGATGTTTTTGTTATTGCAACATGACTTGGCCTCATGCTGCTGATATACACACACCTGCCCCATTTGTATCCTAGACAGGAGGAGATTCTTTCCCAAAGGGCACACTGACTGTGGACCAAAAATAACTCCAAACAACTGAAGCCTGTGCCTACCACTGTAAAACCCTAAACTCAATATATTTGCATTTGAACCAATTGTATCATGTCGTCAAATGACTCCTTCTACCACGTACATTTCCAGGCATGGGGTCTCTCGAAAGCTTTGCCAAGCCTCTCCCCTAAGCTCAACGTCCTTCCTTGTCCTCCACCACATCCCACTGGTCCCCACCTCTTTAATTCATTTCAGATCCACTCTTGTCTAGGCCCCCAGAACCTCCCAGCTCATGTGGTGTGCCAGCTCCTGGATTCTTTCGTCCAAGTGTGCCCAACCTGCAATCCACGCCATGATGCCTTAGTGGATTCCTTCCAAAATGCCGATCTTCTTTGAAACCTTAGGCACTGTCCCATTACCCATAGGAAAAACCCAAGAGACACACAGGCCCTTTTATGATCTGACCCCTCCTATCTGCCATCTGCTATCAGTGCTATGCTCTTCCCCCACCTCCATCCTCCCCCATGGCATTCTGGTACTTACAGTCCCACTGACTGCCTGGTGGAACCCTGATCACCCTTTGGGTGACTTTTTGATGCCGGAGCACATGAGGGTTTGTAAATGGAAAGCCTCGCAGCCTGCACCTGCACGCTGCAGTGACTTACAGGCTGCCTCCGCAAGAGCACATGCCACGTGCCATAGCTGTTACTCTCCTGCCTCCTTTGCCCCCAAATGTGGCACCTGGTGCAGGCAGGAGCCCTGTCTTTTTGTCTTTCTATGCATTAGCACAATGCCAGAGTTATAATAACCACCCCGTAAAAAGGGAATAAGTGATTAGAAACCACTCTGTTTTAACCGAGCTAATTTAGTGTGTGGTGATTGTAATTTGTTCTCTGTCTTCATTTCATCTGACACAAGAACATTTCAAATCTGTACTCAATTTGAGCTATTTCTTTAGTCCTAGGAGGAATTCCCTCTATTATCAAAGCAGACAGCCAAGACCTCTGAACCCCTCACAGAGCAGGTCCTTGGCTCTTTGCAGAAAAATAAAGCATGGTATATTTGCCTCTTTCTGGCTGGATAAAGATTCAGCCCCGGGAGCTACTCAGAATAAAGCTGCTGCTCTGTTATTTGTTTGGAAATGATGCTGAGTACCTCTTCTCTTCTCAATGTGGATGTGTTATGGTGGTGATTTCAAGGAGGACCATGCAGGAAAGGGATGGCCGGAGTAGAGTGGCTCATGAGGACAACAGCTAGGGATGCTCTGGCTGCAAAGGAAAAGCGAGGAGTGGGCATGCCCCAGAGAGGCTGGCAGAATGGAGACGGAAAGCAAGAGAGAGGAAGCCAGCTCCTTCTGCCAAGACGCAGGAGAGCCACAGGTAGCTCAGGTGGCCCCCACCTACTGATG
Source organism: Cebus imitator (assembly GCF_001604975.1). Classification (NCBI taxonomy): domain Eukaryota; kingdom Metazoa; phylum Chordata; class Mammalia; order Primates; family Cebidae; genus Cebus; species Cebus imitator. Next base: position 7,817,590 of record NW_016107356.1, read on the forward strand.
CAGCAATGCACCGCAGACACGCAATTGATGTGGAGAACGGGACAGAAGTGTGGCTCTGGCTTGCAGCAGAACCCTTGGGGCGGGAGTGGGGGTGGGTTCTAGGGAAGGGATCCTGCAGCTGAGAGAAGACATCAGGGCCAAGTCCCCTGCCTGTCCAACACTTGCAATTCCAACACCGCACCCAAGACTAGATATCTGATTACAATTCCAATTATTAATGAAACCATGTGGCAAGACTCCTGTGCTGTATTTGATACATTCCCAGGACCTCTAAGGTTGGAGGGCAGTGATGTGTCAGCAGGCAATGACCATGAAGAAAATAACCTTTGGAAATTTATGTACAAACAGCCTGCAAAGTATTCCATGGAGACTGTGATTCAGCGTTCCTGGGCTATTTGCCTGCCTCTGGACATCTCTAATTTGTCACCATCTGAGAGGTCAGGACAGGGTCTACTAAGCTGTGTCACCTCTGATGATGGCATGGTTTGGGTCACTGTATGCCTGTTTATAGACAACATTGGGAGCCTCCGCTAGAGTCAGGCTTTCAGTTTCATTTCAGTCAGTGGGTGGAGTGGTAAAGTGCTGCTTACCAGTGGGCAAGCTGAGAGTCACCCTAACCCTAACCCTAACCCTAACCCTAACCCTAACCCTAACCCTAACCCTAATTCTAACCCTAACCCTTACCCTCCAGCATTAGCTTCTGGTTGCCCCATTTGGAACAGGGCTTCTGGTAGTCTAAATATGAAAATGTTTGTTGTGAAGATGCAAACAGAGATTAACATTTCAAAGAGTGGTGTTAGAAATTTGCCAGCCTTTGGAAACTTGAAAGTTCACGGGCTGTGAACTGGCACATGTAGTTTGCTAATTTTTAGATCCCATGGAACCTCTCTCTGTTAAAAGCTCTCCTGGCTGGGCACGGTGGCTTATGTAATCCCAGCACTTTGAGGGGCCGAGGTGGATGGATTACGAGGTCAGGAAATTGAGACCAGCCTGGCTGACATGGTGAAACCCTGTCTCTACTAAAAATATCAAAATCAGCCAGGTGTGGTGGTGCACACGCACACCTGTATCCCAGCTACCTGGGAGGCGGAGGCAGGAGAGTCGCTTGAACTTGGGAGGCGGAGGTTGCAGCAAGCTGAGATTGTGCCGCTGCACTCCAGCCTGGGCAACAGAACGAGATTCCATCTTTAAAAAAAAAAAAAAAAAGCTTTTCCTCCCTCCTCCTCTCCCTCTTTGCCTACCTGTCTTGTTTTTGCTCCTTGTAATTCTGTCTGTCCCCCTTAATGCCCCCTTCTCTTGAGCTTCCCTCATATACCATTCCTATCTTTTCTCTATATTTCTTTGGTGTTTTTGTTGTTTCTCTATCTTTTCTTCCACATTTACTTTTTTTCCTTTCTCCATTTTTTTCCTGATCCTTATCATGCCTGTCCTCATTTCAATAATGTGACCTAAAATATTTTAAAGCATTATTTTTTATTTATTAAAGTTACTTTCATTTTGTTCACAGCAAAGTCCTCAAAAAATAAAGCTGCTTTTAATCAAACATTTAACATTTATTAATGTTGATCGAACATTTAAAATCTCTCTCTTGCTTGCCCTTAAAAAATGATGGAAGTTGACTTTTTGGAGAAGGTTGATGTATGGCACGTAGCGGAAAGAAATGCACTTCCTTACTGCTCTAGAAGAAGACATTCCTTTCCCATTATGGTATTTGCTTAGCCATTGATGTGGCCAGCCATTTGCTAGCATGTGGACACCTAGGGTGATGGGAGAAGAATCTCTATCCAGTTCTAGTTAAACATAGAGATGTTCTAGTAACCAGATGGTTTTTGCTTGGCAGTTTAACAAGCAAAGTGTTTATTGGCTCTGGAAACCCATTCGGAGCATTGTGTTTTGGGTATTAATGGCTCTGTCTGTGTTTTTTCTTTTTCCAGAGTGTGGCCGTGGTTTATATTCCCATCAATTTTATTGTGTGGTAATTACATGTTAATTCTTTGCTCAGCCTACTGATAGAATCTCCTTACCTAATTATGTATTTCATTGTAGATTTCTATGTAAAATAAGTGTGTGGTATATTTAATTAGTCATGAGTTTAATTTAAATGAAATGTCTGGTATGTTGACCACATGATTAGCATTTTGTAGCATCTAAAGAAATTGCCCCACATCTTATATCTTTTATAATGTTCTGGATCTTTGTAAGGACCAATAAACTGGTACATTGGACATGATTCTAAGGTCTGTTCTCGACTTTTAAATTTCCTTATGCATTGAAAACATCTATGTGATCTTTTTCATAACAACAGAGCACACTGGAAGAATTGGCTATTCCCCGTCATCTACCCAAAGTTTTAGAATTCAATATTGATATAATTCTCTTAAAACAGCTGATTCACACACCAAAATCATTAGAAATATTGTCCAGGCAAACCTGAAACTTAAAACCAATAAATCTATTGGTAGTCAGGTGAAGAGCTCTTATTTAAATGTATCTGGAACCAATATAGAAAGAAAAATTAAAATACCTTTATCAGAAATATTAATCAGTCCAGTACCCTTACAATTCAGCTAGGTGAGTTAAAAAATAATATTCACTGAACTAGATTATCAATTTCTAAAAGAAGCCTTAAGAAAGCTGTTAGCATCATAACTCATGAGCAACAGCGTCTGATTTAATCCACCCAGACACTTGAGACTCAGTTCACGGACAATGATGTTTAGGTTCTAAGCCACTGATCCTCCTGTCCTTCAGAGAACCTGTGGTCATTTGTGTCGGTGAATTTGGACTTAGAGATTAGAATGAAATCTGCTCATGTGCTGTGGATTGTGAATTCATTGATAAGGTCCACGTTCTACTCCATATTTGGACAATACAGGCTGGTCCATTTTGCGATGGCACTGGCCACACTCATTCCAGGTGTGAGAAGAACACATCTCATCATTTTAGGATGCTTTCACTTACAGAGAACCAGTGACGTGGTTTGGCTGTGTGTCCCCATGCAAATCTCATGTTGAATTGTAATCCCCAATGTTGGAGGTGGGGCCTGGTGGGAGACGATTCGATTGTCAGGGTGGATTCCCCCTCAGTGCTGCTCTAGTGATAGTGAGTAAATGCTAGAGAGATCTGGTTGTTTAAAAGTGTGTGGCACCTGCCCTCTCTCTTCCTTTGTTCTAGCCATGTGACACGCCTGTTCCCTAGTTGCCCTCCGCCATGGTTATAAGTGTCCTGGGGCCTCCCCAGAAGCTGCTTAGATGCCGGGATCATGCTTCTTGTACAGCCTGTGGAACTGTGGAGCTAAATGAAACCGCTTTTCTTGATCAATTACCCAGTCTCAGTTATTTCTTTATAGCAGTGCAAGAATGGACTAATATAACCAGTTTGGGGTTCCTCGAACCAAGCTGTAAATTCTTTTAACGTTTTCAGTTTGCAAGACTACAGGTGGAAAAAAAGGACAGAGCTGAGAGCAGGGCAGGAGATGATATAGAAATAAGAGCAGAGAGAGGGGTGTCAGTGCTGAGGGTTTTTTAAAATTTACTCAGTCCTTTTGAGTTATCAAAGTGAAATTAGCATGTGTTTAAGACTTTTATAAAATGACACAGAGGTTTGGGGTCAGGAATGAAAGGAAATCAATGTAAACAACTTTTTAATGCTGTATTTTCTTGGTATGGGTGAATATTTTGGAATAAAGGTTCACTTACTATGCTACAGATTATAGTCTCATGATTTGAGGAGGAAGGTGCATAGTTAAACATGGGTGACATTAATAGTTAATTTTTGCAGACCAGATTTAATAAGGTGTTCATGGAGAAGTGTTGGTAAGCCTCCCTTGTATCTTTACATATGAAATCTATCACCAGGAGAAATTTCTGTTTTTCAAAGGAAAAAATATGCCTTCATGGTTTGTTTCATATTCATATAGTCTTTAATATTTAGACTTCGACATAGACAATTTAACTTCTCATTTGCAGGAAGCTCTGAATTCCACGTCCCTTTTTTGTTTGTTTGTTTGTTTGATTTTTTGAGACTGGGTCTCGATCAGTGGTCTAGGCTAGAGTGCAGTGATGTCATCTCGGCTCACTGCAACCTCTACCTCCTGGGTTTGAGTGATTCTCCTGCCTCACCCTTCCAAATAGTTGGGATTAAAGGCGTGAGCCACTAAGCCCAGCAAAATTTTTGTATTTTTAATAGAGACAGGGTTTTACCATGCTAGCCAAGCTGATCTCGAACTCCTGACCTGAAGTGATCCACCTGCTTCAGCCTCCCAAAGTGCTGGGATTACAGGCATGAGCCACTGTGCCTGGCCCCCTTTCCTCTTAAAAATGCTTGTGTATCCTGTTTATTTAGTTTAAGAGCACTGTAATGCTATGATCAAAATCTAAATCATTACAAGGTACTATTTACATTGCAAGCACTCTATTTTTTAATAGTTCTGTCTGAAATTTCTAAACTACACCGGAAAGGTTTAACAATGATTTATCATTCTTTCTTCTCTTTAGAGATCATCCAGCCCATGGAATAGATGCCCAGAAAAAACTTCAGCTGACTTTGACTAAACCTCCTAAAAGGTTGAAATTATTATGGGTCCCAAGCCCCAATGCAATGTTACAAATAAATCTATTTTTATTCTTTAGTTCCATACTGTGGGTAACAGCTTCAGCACAGAACTTGACCTCAAGCAAGATGAATTCCGAATAACGCATAAAGTAACATCAACACGATGCAGTATGTGTGAAACAGATCCGTAAGAGCGAAAGAGAAGGACAAATTAGCTCATCGCACGGATGTCTTTTTTGTGCGATTTTGCATTTTCCCATTCAAAAACAAAAATAAATAATAAATTTGAAGCTACTCACTCATGGATTCTGTCAGCTTGGCCATTGCTGCAATTTCTTCTTTGCGCTTTTCCTGTAGGTGAGAAGAAAAGACAATTATCTATAAAACATGTCTTAGATACGAATTGATTTAATTGTCATTTATAACTAGATCGCTCTTCCTTCTTTTTCCTAGGTCAGTATTTGGTTTCCAATAATCAAAAGAATAAAAAACCCACACTACAGTTATATTATCAGTCAGTCACGGAAAACAGATTTTTAGGGCATTAAAAAGCTTCCCATTGCTCTTGAAAATGAGCATCTGTCACACTTATCTTGGATATATGTAATTGGTGACGCACGACCAGTTTTCAAAACCTCTTTGACACTGGATTTTTGACATCCATGTGCCAAATCTTTTTCCTCTGTTTTCCTCCATTGAAGCTTTCTTGGTATTTTTGGAGCTGATATTTTTGTATTCATTTGGTTTCCTCTTTCTAAAAAACTAAATAGATTTTATACATCTTTCTTTGTCTTACTTTTTGGGTTCCTGGAGCCTTTTAAAAGTTGTAAGTTTTGATGGGTTTATAACCTTATTGATTTTGGGCTGAAAACATTTTGTTTTAACTGGGATATAGGTTATAATCCACTGAGTTTGGGAGCCAGAATAATACATACAGAAATTGAATCTGTCCTTATTAAAAAATAATTTTGGAGCTATTAAGAATACTGGTCATCTCTACTGAAAAGTTCTCTTCAATTTCTTCACAGTTCTTTGGGCTTAATTTCTTTGTGTTGCTAACATATGTAGTAACTGAAACACTGCCCACCATTATTATACTTTTTTTGCAGACTTGTTTTTCTGTGAAACTAAAATATGTTCATTATATAAAAACTGCAGAAAAAATTAAAAATGATAAATCTAACGCCATCCCGAGGAAATCATGGTTACATTTTGGTGACTGCTTCCTAGACCTATTTCTTTACCTGTGCATATTTACAGATATGGGAATAGGATCCTATTTTCATAGAGATAAGTATCTTTACTATACACCTTTGTATTGAAGCAACTTTTTCACTTAACATCATATCACACATTCTTCTACATCAATAACGGTAGAATACATCATCTTTTAAAAATGACTGCATAGTATTCATCATGGGTTATATCATCATTTCCTTTACCACATCCCATTTAATTTACTTAGAATTTTTCACTACTTCATAAAACACTGGGATGAGTGTCTTGGAACCTATATAGTTGTGTGCTTGGCCTGTGCAAGTTATTTTATGAGGATAAATCCTGAGGTGAGGTATGGCTTTGTCAAAAAGTCTAAGCATTAAAAATTCTGACACAGAGTGCACAGTTGTCCCCCACAGAGGTTGTACTTGACAGTATATAAAAGTGTTCGGTTCCTTACATTCTTGCCAACTTGCCAGTGGCACTAGCATTTTTGCTCCCTAATCTTTGTGAAATCAACAGGCAGAACACATTATCTTGTTATTTTACACTGTTGTCTTTCTTTTTCTGACCTTTTGTGTATGGATGACCATGGTGTTCCTTCCCATGTCATCGTTACGAGGTTTGCTCATGGTTTCATGTTGCTGTGTTTCAGCCCCTCTGCCATGAACATTTTAGTGCTCAGAAGGCCAGGGTGGTATTTACTTCTCTCCCTGTCCCTGGTACAATGCTGAGCGCAGTCTAATGGTTTGGCCAACACTTGATGTGTCACGGCTTGGGTGTTGTAGTATGGTTAGCAAGATCATCATTCATCCTCCTTGTGACACTATTCTCATACTGGAAAGGTATGCTTTGATTGAATGACAACAAATACCTTCGCACCTGGCAAGTGTTCTTGATTTCCACGGTCCTGTATTCATGACAACGAAATCAGGACGCCACCTCTTACTTAAACTAATAATTGCCCTTGAGAACAGAAGGAGCTAAAGAGCTGTAATCTACCAACCTCCTTGCGGTGGCATTTGGCCCGTGATATTTAGCCTACCACTTGGGTTACGTCAACATGCAGAGAAGCAGCATGGTACGGGCCAGTAGAGACGCTACGTGTCACGTCACAGAGCTGAATAAGACAGGCAGAGAGGAGCCTCTCACACAATGCTGGTTCATGCAAGTGTGCACGGCGGCTGCTCACCAGTCGACCCCAGCGGGTTGTGACAATTCAGGCATAAAAGCTGTTACGCGTCAGAGACTCAGCGAGGCTGGTCCCAGAGCTTGTTCTGTCTCTGTGTGTCCCGTCACTGACTCTCAGCTTCCCCTAGTAGCCCAGATCTGCTGTGCCGATCCCTCCAGCTGGACTGGCTCTCCTTGTGTCCTGGCTCTCCTTATGTCCTAGTCTGTGACTTGAGTTCCCCACTTTCTAGCTCCATGCTCCATCAGTCCTTACTCTAGATCACAGACCTCTTCAGCTTGACCCTCCTCTGATGGCACCAGCAGTGAGACCCCCCCCCATTCCCAACACCAAACCACAGGTGTCCAGATTCCAGGCATTATATTCTTAACAAGGCCTGTTTAGTGTGTGTTTTCTTGTGTGTATGTGTGTCACCACTTTATCTCTTGTGACCTAAGGACTCTGCTACATTCTGGGTCCCAGTCCTGCCGGTGTACCCACCTTGCAGCTATTTTTGTTCAGATGTGCTGGATATCTTGGTCCTGGAGATGTCAAATACCGCCTGGACCAGCCATTTCCTTTTCCCTGTAGTTAAATGGAATCCTCTGTCATTAAGTGGGGAGAGGCTCCTAAAATCCTAAATACAGCTCTCCCAGACTGACTCATCTATATCATAACTTATGGTGGAAATCATGGCATATGTTTTGGTGTTAGTAGTTTAGTTATTCTATTGGATGTCTCTAAACTCCTTCTGTCCTTCCTCATTATCAGAAAGTTGATGTTTGCAGTTACACGACATGTATATCCAATAAAGCATTTACATTTCATTCTTGATCCCAAGCAAATTCTCCTTATTCTAAAGCCAAGAGTTTCCTTCACAGCAAATTTCCTGGTTGTTGGATTTACATTACTGGGAAGAAATTTAGAATTATAGCATATTAAAATTGGAAGCGATTCTTTTAGAGATTGTCGAGTCCAATGCCATAGTGATGCAGTTGATGAAACGGAAGCCCAGGGAAGGGTGTGACATGCCAGGAAATGATTTAGATGGAGCCAATCTCTTCCCCTTATCCACAACCTCTGCTCTCCCAGGAATCTCAAGGCCCATCAAACATAAGCCCATTTAGCCAAGATCCCTTACACAACAGTCCCTGTGCTGTGTTGAAGTTTCCTAGATCTGCCATTTCTATGTTGAGTATTCCCATCCACAACAATGTCCCTAATTTCCATGAATGGCTGGCAGTGCCCAGATTGGCACATTTTGCCCTGACCTCTCCACGGAACCCCTGCTCACCACCTCTTCTTTCTTCCTCGGCCCCTCATATTTTGCATATTTTAAAGTTGGTCTTCCCTCCCTGCACTCTACTTAGACTATTAACATTGCCTCCACCTGCTTCGAGCCTCACCTGCAACCCTGAAGTTTTATTATGAAATAGTCCCGATCTAAAACACAAACCTGACGTGGCTTTTTCCTGCTTGAAATCCACCAGTGCTCCTCTAGCAAGTGAGCATGCAGTCCTTGTTTTCAGCCGAGGCCCCTGGACTGATGGTTCTTTCTTCTCCATTCATACCTCAGGTCCAGCTCCATGCAATCCACAACCATTTTCTAGCTCCTGGCCTTGGCAAGCACTATTCCCTTTGCTTAGACACTCCAAATTCCACTTCATTCATGTCCTCTCCAAATTCACCCCTAAAAACTCCACTGGATACCACCCAGTCTCTGCTGGTTGCCCCACTCTTTCTGACCATTTTCCTGAGTTTTGTCTTTAGGTTTGTTTATGCACAAATGCACCCATGTGTCACACTGCATAATTTGTTATGGCATCAAGGGACTCTGGAAGCTTTGGAAAATTCCAAAGCCCCATCTCAGTAGCCTAATCTGGTGGCTTCTGCCAGTCCGACGGTCACGGCTGGGAGGCAGTGTGTGGTAGACCAGAAGCCTGGACCACTAGCCCTCCCTAGGAACCTGGACGAGTTGTTTTACTTTTTGGGCTACTGTTTCCTGGTCTGCTCATTTCAAAAGTGATCTGCTGCTTGCTGTTTTCTGCCCGGTCTCCCATCCCTTATGCCCATGGAAGTCAGCCACATGAAGAGGATGCCTGAACATGCTTGATAGACTGTGACTATTGGTGGTATTTTAAGGTGAAAAAGATATGTTTGCTTCAAGAAGTTGTGTTAAAAATCTTTCCCTGGGGGAGCCAAGGGTTTTATATCAGAGGTAATCATCTCATGTTCTTTTAAAACGAAAAGAAAATCAGAAATGCAGGAATTATACTTGTTGGGAGAGAAGAACTTACTTTGCCCTGAAAAATGTTTTGTTCTTGCCTTACTGTGTCTATCCCACTTGGATGTTCTTAGAGAGTGGGGAGGAGAGAAAGAGAGCACCTGGGAGGGGGCGGGGGTTGGGGAGAGAGAAAGAGCAGGTATATGAGTTTGGAAGCCTGGGTCTAGGGAGGTGTTTGTTCTGGCTTTACCACTTCTTATCTACTTAGTAACTAATCTTGCAAGCTCTAATTTTCCCATCTGTAAAGTGGGGATAGGTGGAATTTGCACTGCCTGATTCGCAGGACTGTTAGAGGAACAAATGAAACAACGTATATAAATACACTCAAGTGTAATGTCCATGCCTGGGTCTGTAATCATTATTCCCTTTGGCTTCTGTGTGGGGACCCAGAGTTAGAACCTGTTCTTGCTATTTGAGGACAAATATTGACCTCTAGCCTTTGTGCCAAAAATAACAGAGCAATTTTCCCTGAAGTTAGCAAGATCCACGGCTGCCAGCCTCTCAGGGGACTACTCATCAAGAGTGTCAACAGCTGGTCACTATGCAACCCACACCTGCATTTCCACACTCCTGCTCCAGATACAAGGGCTCCAGAACCTAGGCACACTGCTTGGAAGAGCTATGCTGTTTTGCTCTAGGATGCACTCCACCTGAAGTTGTATTCTTGTACATTTAGTGGAAGGCATTCACAGACACATCGAATGTTTGGGGGAATCATAATGATATGTTTGAGCAAAACATGTCCACAGATGCTGAAAAAAAAAGTTAAGTGTTTTGTTTAAATTGTATCAAACTCCTCGGGTGGAGCATTGACTTTCAGGGGCAATGGGTATTTAATTTTCCGTCTGAACTTTATTCCCTCTGTCACACCTGGGGAAGTAAATAAAGGCTCAGCAATTTGCTTGGGGTGTGTGTGTGTGTGTGTGTGTGTAATTTACACTCACACATCTGTTTCAGCTAAAGAGAGTATGGCTTTCTACTGACACCATGCCAGCTATATACGTCTCTCTATGGTCTAAAATGAGAGAGGTGCTTTTAGTGAGGGCAATTATAACAGTCTGACTGTAGCTCAGAGCTAAGGCTGAGACACTGTGTGTGTGTAATGTTGTGTGTGAGGGAGAGAAGAGGATGGGGAAGAGGAGACTGATTCATGAATGCAGGGCTTCTAGAGAGGGTAGAAAGGGTTTTTTTTTCTGCTGCTGGGGCTCCCTCAGACAGAGGACAGGAGCTGGCAGAGCCCAGCAAGGTCTGCAGTTTCGGCGGTGCTGCCTTGCTTTCTGATACCCAGAGGCAGGCTTTAAAGGATGAGGGGGAAACTCATCATGGTTGATATATTTCAAACTGGTTATATTTGCATCTCAGATATTTTTATCTCTCTAAAATGTGTGCTTGTATTCATCAGAAAACTGTGATTTTTTTTTCCAAAATACAACCATTTAAAGAAACATTTATGCAAAGTAGGAAACGATAAAGCCATTTTATGAACTTAGTATCCTCCACAGGGCCTTACCTCTGGTGAAACCAGGAGCCCTCAAACCCCTACCCTGTTTTTCATGTTTTCTACAAATGCACCAGCCTCGGCCCCTCCTCACCTTCCCCCCTCCTCTTCCCTGACATGGGGCGATGGCAGGTCATCCGAGGACTGATTTAAATGGAAAATGCCACATCCTCAGATAGCCAAGCAAGTGAGTGTTCTCTTAGTACGACATCATTTCTATTGCCTTGAGTGGCTGCTGAAAAATATAGGCCACAGCATTTGAGAATCACTAATTAGCTTTTTGCCCAATGAAAAATAAATGGAAATGAGTAGCCAGTATGCAAGTATGGTTTGGGGCAATATAAATATAAAATACATAAGCATGTAACAATATGAAGATACATAAAAATAGTAATCCCTAATGTTTACTTCCCATTTATACAGCCTATCACTGCATTACTACAGTAGAAGCCTGTGAAATAGGTACTGTCATCTCCACTTTGGGAAGATGGAGAAGTCGAGGCACAGGGAGGTTCAGCAGGTCGCTCCAGATCACACGGCTGGTAAAGAGTAGAGCTGAGCATCAAGCCCAAGAAGTCTTCCTTTAGCACCTGCATCCTGCACCACGGTGCCACCTGCATCCCTAAAAACTGGTGAGAAGTCCTAGAAATGAAGGCCATTAGCACTGAAGGCAGCAGTGAGAATCCAGGTCTAAGATCCTTCTTCAATTATCCGATGCTGAAAAATGTATTGATGTGAACAAGATGAGTACTAGATAGAATGGCATATCCAGGTAAAGCTGGCTTGACGCCTGCCTTCAGAGAGCTTCCAGTTTGGTCAAGAAGGCAAGAGGTATAGAGAAATAGCTGCAATATGTGGTATGAAGGGGAAAACACTAGAAAAGTTCTACAGGACATTGATGGAAAGAGGAATGGAGGGAACGAAGAGAGGCGGGCAGAGGGGGGAGGAGGGGAGAGAGAGAGAGATAGAGAGAGAGAGAAAGAGAGAGAAAGAGAGGGGGGAGAGAGAGAGGAGAGAAGTCAGGGGGAGAAAGAAGGGGAGAAACAGAATAGAGACAGAGAATGAGACTGGAGAGAACGTAGTTCTAACTCACAGAACCAGGGCGTGCTTTATGGAGGAAATAACTTGTGAAGGAGGGGAAGAAGAGTGATGGGAGAAGGGAGGGCAAGGAAGAATATTCCAGGTGGAGAAACGGCATGAGGAAAGGTGGGGAAGCTTGGTGCGTGAGAGCAGCACGTTGCAGGGGGACTGAGGCTTGGTGTGAGAAGAAGAGCGGGAGGCTGGCACAAAAAAATGAGAATGTAAGCCCTGGAGGGGCATGGAGGCCAGGCTGAGCCACTCCGGAGGGAGGCTGGGGCTGGAGTTGCTGTGAACCAGCAGGGGGAGGAAGGTGCCTGTGTGAGTACTGTGGCAACCCACCCTTGGTGAGTCAAGGAAGCGGGTGGGAGATGTGGAGGCAAAACCCAATGAGTGTGCTCTCTTGCAAGCCCAGGGACTGGGGGAGGGGGGGCGGGTTGAACGGTTAAGAACTTGCCTATCAGGATGGGGTACAATTTTTTTAGTGTAAAGTTAATTTTCACCACTGATATACTCAGTTAAAGCATCTAAAATATTCTGAAATTGTCATGATTTAATTTGGGATAAAAACATCTGTGGGGTGTGCGTGAAGGAGGAGGTGACATTCTCCCTGGGCAGGCCGTGCAGGATGCTTTTGGTGAGAAGGCCCTCTATGTAATAAGGCTCAGAGCCTTAGCCTCACCAGACATCCTTTCTAGGCTCCTTATGTACAAGTCACCCTGCCTGGTTTCTTGTGCTTCTATAATTGTGGCCTTGTTGACCAGACCAGGGAGGCTCCTCATACACTGAGGTATGAGGATATCTCACAAAGATAAATCAGATTCAAAGTTAAGCTTGTACTAACAGTGGCTTAATTCCTTTGGGCTTCAGGGTGAATTTGTAGGTGGCAGGAGAGGCTTTGAGCATTGCCCTGGGTGCTTTCTTGAAAGCATGTTGAGCACATGAACTTCTAAGAGTGATGGGTAGCAGAGACATGAGTTAGAAAACTGCTGGACTATGCAACAATCTTGCATGTTCTTCACATGTACCCCAAAACCTAAAACGCAATAAAATAAATAAATGGGAAGAAAAAAAAAGAAAACTGCTGGACTCCATGGCTGCCAGTTTCTCCAAACCCAACTCTGTGTGCATCCTCCCTGGCTTGAAATCCTGTGGCACAAGCTCTTGACTTTCAGCATCAATATCCAGACAATGTTTCACGAATTTCCCCAGGGTAGTTGGTTTCTTGGAATATTGGTGCGTGACTCATTTCTCCTTTCCTAGAGCTCCCGGAAATATTGTAAAATATAGGACAAGCATCATCACCAAAGACCTATCAGGAAATTTTCTTTGAAGAAAATATTAAGCGAGACTGCAGGGAGACACTGAGGATGTCCAGGTAACTGGAACATACAGAGCCCATGCCCACAGCAGGCAAGCATGTGCAGTCTTTTCCCAGGCAGGTACCTCTGCTTCCAGGATGCACCTACTCTAGGTTTGGTCCCTGGCTTCCCAGGACTCAATCACAGTGCTGAATCTTGGAAACAGGCAGGAATTTCTCACTGGTCTCATGACACTCCATCTATGGTCTCTTTTCTGGTTCAGGATCCCTCTGAGGCTCTTGTCTTGCCTCCAGGGTGATCTTCCAGACATCCTAAGCCTGGCAGTGGCCAATTCCTCTCCCATCTGCCTTTGTCCAAGCCACAAGCATTGCCAAACCATCTCTATTTCTAAAAGGAAAAGGAACAGATGCCATATTTGTTCCTTTCTTTCCTCTTTACTTTTCCAGGTTACCCACACTCCAAGTTCTATGCAAACTGAGTCTTCCAACGTCCACTCTGAACTCCCAGCTCCTTGCATTCCGGGGCTTGCCTAGACCCTTCCTTTCCAGCCATGGCCTCCACCTACCTCTCCAGGCTCATTGCTTATCACTTCTACACTATGCTCCTGCCTGACTAGCTCCTTTGGTCCCCGAACACATGGCATTGATTCATCTCTCGGTTCAGGTCTCACTTCCTGTTTGACGTTCTCCCTGGCTACCCTGTTCTGAGTGCCCATCCCCTCTGTATCTTAGCGACTGTGTGTATTGTGGATGTAGGACTTGTCATTCTTAGAGCCATGACTTACAAAGTAACAGAGCAAGCCAGAGGAAATAGTCTTGACAACTCCAGGAGCAACTAAAACACTATAAAGGATGAATTCCTCTGTTTCCAAAGAGAATAAAACATAATACCAGATCACAACCAAAGGATGCACAGAATGAACGGAATTTCCCTGAGCAGCTGTGAGTTTCCTGACATGAGATGCTGACCAGTCATTTGTTCAGAATTTTCAGAAGAATTTCTGCCTCAGAAAGTAGTGCAATAAAATGATCTGTAAGAGCTCTTCTAAAATGGTTTCAGGGATGCAGTGAAAGTTCAAGGGAAATAAATCCCTGATTCTTTGTACTTTTCTTCATATGACATTCTTTCTTTTATTTGATCAGAGGTGGGTGGTAGGGTGCCAGGGATCAGGTGGGAGTGATGATAGGGGCAGGATGGCAGGCCTGAAGGTGAGACTGGTTAGTTACTTTGACATATAAGGGATACTTAGAGCAGGGGTCCCAACCCCCAGGCCATGGACCAGTACTGGTCCGTGACCTCTTAGGAACTGGGCTGCACAGCAGGAGGTGAGCAGTAGGTGAGTATTTCCACCTGAGCTCCACCTCCTGTTAGATCAGTGGAGACATTAGATTCTCATAGGAGTGTGAACCCTATTTGAATTATGCATGTGAGGGATCTAGGTGGTGCACTCTTCATGAGAATCTAATGCCTGATGATATGAGGTGAAACAGTTTCGCTCTGAAACCATCCCCAGCCCCTCTTTCTGCCCCTGGTCCATGGAAAAATTGTCTTCCATGAAACTGGTCCCTGGTGCCAAAAAGGCTGGAGATGGCTGATTTAGAAAATAATCACCTGGCCCAGCAGCTTGACCCTGTTTTAAGGAGTCACTCAAGCCCAGTGGTGAGCTTGGTATGGTCACTAGAATGCCTTATGCTTGTCTAATGATGTAATGTTGTATTAGGGAGCCCCAAGGAAAGGTGCCGTGGTGGACTCTGGTTACCATGGTGCTCAGTTATCTCCAGCCTTTTAACTTCTGCCTATAGCTTCCATTGACAGGAATGAACCCTAGGGAAGCCTAGGGTTATGCATGCTGCTGTGGGACTATTTGTCACAGTTCAAGTTTCACCTTGAGAACTGGCTAGGTTGCAGTGAAGAGTAAGGAACTGATCGATCGATTGATTGATTCATTCACTGAATCATGGCTCAGCCTGTGTGATTCTATGAAAATGCACAGCCTCTGGGAGGGCCATGATCAAGTTTTGTGACAGGAGGTTTAAGCCTAAACTGCCCAATACTGGATAACCCATGTTAACCAATATAAGCCCCCTAATTAGACAGGGAGCTCAGTGGGGCATGATAATGGCTGCTTCCCAAGCCAGACCATTTTGGGCACTGCCAGTATCCAGGGAAGTGGCGTGGATTCCTGTTCTCAGGACAGGAGACTATCCCTGCTGAACTCTGACATAGCATTGTCAACAGAACAGCACAGAGCTCCAGTTATTGGAATAACCCCAGGAAGCGAGCTTGTTTCATATGCATGCAAAAAAGTGTAGGGTGCAGAAAGATGTGCTCTTCAACCTCTCATCTGTATCGATAGTTATAAAAGAAATTAAGTCAGGGGAATATTTTTTAAAATGTTCCTTTGAGAAATTCAATTTTATAACCAAATGTGACATTTACTGGAGTTGGAGACTGAGGAAAATTTTCAGATAGAAACTAAATTATTTTCTTGTGCTTCTTGTCACATGTTTTCAGCTTAAACTTCTGTTTGGATAGAGGAGGGAAGGGAGAGAAGCTGACCCTTTGTTAGGTATCTAGTAACTGATTCTCAGCAACAGAGATCTCTGAGAAGGGAAATGAGGAACACCACTCTAATCTCTGTTGCCTTTTGTCTCTTCTTTCTTTTGATCTATTTACATTTAATTTCTTCACTTCAGCTCTGGGAAAGATGACGTAGATGGATTTTTTTCCTATTTCTCTCACTAAGTACAACTAAAAAATCCTGGACAATATATATATAAGACAAACTTGAGTTGACTCTGAAAGGTGAATAGAAGAAGGCATACCAGCTAGGGAGCTTGGGATCTGAGGAATAACACAGGAGTGAGTTCTCTGAGGTTTTTTTTTTTTTTTCTGCATTGTTTATAGCTGATTGGATACTGGAGATGCCAGCAACTTGGAAATGTCAACAGATGCAGACAAAAACGCCCCAAGCCTGAATTCTTTAGCTAAAGACCTAGGAAAGAGGTAGTCTAAGAAGACAGAAAATTTTGGACAATAACCGCTATAGCCAAACACTAAAGAAAAATCAGCAATCCCACTTGGAAGGCAAAGGCTGGGTGGGAAGCTTAGGCTTCCACTCTTATCAGGCTATAATGCTGCACCCAAATCTGTTGCCAGGATGATCTCAGTGAAGATAGAGTGGAAATTCTGAATTTTCCTTCTTGCTGAAAGATAATGAGACTCCCTAGAGACCACATGGGGAGCCTGGCCCTTTATACAGTTCTGGTAATACCCACAGGGGAGGTATTAGAAGAAGGCCAGTATAGAGTCAGGATATTCACCACTACCCAGCTGTAACAAGGTCACTCTTGCAAAGAGATCACCATGGGAAGTAGTAAAGAGGTGCCCCCTCCTGTCCCAGCCATGATGGTGTTGCTGGAGGCACAGAGGGGATCCTGAACCTTCAGTGCCATTCAGCAGTAACAAGGATGACACCCTACTAGTGAGCAATGAGGTGGTTCCCCCCTTAACTCTCCAGAGTGATGTCAGAGGAGGCCTACTATAGGATTTAAATAAGACCCAGAATCTTATAACACCAAAAATGTCTAGGTTTCAGTAAAAAATTACCTGTCATACCAACAGAAATCACTAAAACTGAAGACAAAAGACGAGTATCAACACTGATATGACCCAGATTTTAGAGTTATATGAGGAGTTTAATGCAGCCATCATAAAATTTCTTTAACAAGCAAGTACAAAAATAAAAAAAAAAAGTCCTAACAAACAAATAGTAAGCCTCAGGAATCAATCAGCAATTATGGAGAAGAAATAGAAAAAAATTCAGAACTAAAAATTATAACTGAAATAAAATACTCAGTTGATGGACTGAATAGCAGGGTAGAGAAGACAGAAGAAAGAAACAGTGAAGTTGTTGACAGAACAATAGAAATTATAATCTGGATACTAGAGGGAAAGTAGACTTAGAAAACTTAACAGAGCCTTGGGAACATGTGGGGCTGTAATAAAAGATCCAACCTTTATGACATAGAGTATCAGGAGGAAAAGAAAGAGAAGATGAGATGGAAGAAAGTATTCAAGGGAATAATGGCTGCAATTTTTTTCAAATTAAAAAAAAAACACAAAACCCTACAGATCAAAGAAGCCAAATGAAACCCATGTAAGAAAAATCCAAGGTAATTCACTGAGAGACACATAATAAACTTCTGAAAACTAAAGAAAAAGAAAAAAAAATCATGAAATCAGCTAGAGAGAAGTAATACATTGTCAATAAGGAAAGGTAATTCAAATGACAGTGGTTTGCTACACAAAAACTGTGGAGGCCAGAACAACAATTTTCAGCTCAGAATTCTATACCAGGAAAAACATCTTTCATGAATTAAATGAAAATCAAGGCACTCAGTCATTTTCGGAAAACAAAAAGAATTTGTTACCAGCAGACCAACCCTAAAAGAAAAAAAGTTCTCTCAACAAAAAGGAAATAATAAAGGAAGCAATCTTGGCACATCTTAGAGGTAGAAAGGACTTGGAAAGAGAAAATATATAGGCAAACACAGTAGACTTTTCTTGAGTTTTCTAAATTATGCTTGATGGTTGAAACACACATTATAGCATGGTCTAATGTAATTCTTAATATATGTAGAGGAAATATTTAAGATGACTATATTTTAAATAGAGAAAGGGAAATGAATGTAAAGGGAGCTAAGATTTCTATGTTTCCCTTGAATTGGTAAATATTAACAGTAGTAGTAAAGATATATACATACATATACATATACATATATAAATTACATTGTGTGTATATGTACATATATACATATACACACAATGTAATTCTTAGAACAGCCACTGAAAAAACTAGAAAAGGGATATATTAAAAAATACTACAGCTAAATCGAAGTTGAATTTTAAAAATATCAAAGTAGCCCACAGAATTTCAGAAAAAAATCCCGGATAATCGAAACAAAAACAAATAGAAAACAAAAAGTTAAATGGACAACCTAAGCCTTAACATGCTATTAATTATATTAAACATAAATGGTCCAAATAAACAAATTAAAAAACAGAGATTAGCAGAGTGTATAAAAAGCAGCTCCAACTACATACCATTTTAAAAAACTCACTTCAAATATAATGGTATGGGTAGACTGAAAGTAAAAAGATAGAAAGAGATGTACCATACAAACATCAATTAAGAAACAGTGTGGGAATATTAGTATACAAATTAGACTTCAGAGCAAAAAAAAATATGAGAGATGGAGAAAAAAATACACAATAATAAAGATTCAATCATGGAGAATATTATGTTAAGTGAAGTAAGCCAGGCATAGAATGACAAATATTATATATTTTCACTCATATGTGAGAGCTAAAAAATTGATCTAATGAAGTAATGAGTAGAATGGTAACCAGAAGCCTGGAAGGGCCAGGAGGGGGATACGAGAGGTTGGTTAATGTGTACAAAAATACAGTTAGATAGAAAGAATAAGCTCTATTGTTTGACAGCACAGAATGACTACAGTTAATGATACTGTATTGTGTATTTCAAAATAGCTAGAAGAAGAATTGAAATGTTCCCCACACAAAGGAATGACAAACGTTTGAGGTGATAGATATCTCAATTACCCTGATTTGATCATTATACATTGTATGTATCAAAATATCACATGTGATGTTCATAAATATGAACAACTATTAAGTGTCAACAAAGTAGGGGGAGGATCCAAGATGGCCATTTAGGAACAGCTCGGGATTTCAGCTCCCAGTGAAAGCGCAGAGGGTGAGTGGACACTGCATTTTTATTGCCCACAGACTAGGCAATTCCCAGGCAGAGGAGCTCCACAGGTCACCAGCGCGGCTGTTTTGGCCTGTTTCGGCCAGCGCGGCTGTGCTGGCCAGCACCGCTGCTTTGCCCCGCGCGCTGCTTTGCCCCGCGTGGCTGCTTTGTCGGCACCCCAGAGCAGCAGTTCTCTGTACAAAATACACCGGTCTGGGTGCCCTTTTGGCTGGCGATTGGAGCCACGGGAAGTCGCCCATTCGTCTGTTTAAAAAGGGGACTGA
>NW_016107356.1:7842500-7913513 GCF_001604975.1 Cebus imitator
GGGGGAAAAAAAGTAAAGGTTTAATCAACCGAGAATACATAGCAATCCTAAATGTGAATGCACCAAACAACGGAGGTGCAAAATACGTGAAAAACTGATAGAACTGAAAGGGGAAATAAACAAACCCACAAATACAGTCGAAGATGCCAACACCCTTCTCTTAACAATTGTTAGGATAACCTCAGAGAAAATCAGTAAGGATACAGAATAACTCAACAACATCATCAACCAGCAGGATCAAATCAATGTTTATTGAATATGCCACACAACAACAGCAGAATACACATTCTTTTCAAATGCACACAGTATATATACCAAGACAGAACTCAAGAAAAGAATTGAAATCCTACTGAGTATGCTCTCTGATCACAATGGAATCAAACTTTTAAAAAAATCCTATTTTTTTGTTTCTTTTTTTCTTTTTCACTTTTTTACTTGTGCCACCCCCATGCCTACTTCCTTCCATCAGTATAGTATGCCATTACTCTGAATGCTGCAGTGAGGGTGCATTTCTTAGGAAGTTTTTGGAGAGGGATGTGGCTTTCATGGCTCAGAGTTTTAAGGAAAAAGGAGGAATGGACTTTCCATTCTCTTTAGTTTCTTTATTGGAACACTCTCTCTGATCTTGGAGAATTAGCATAACCCTCACATTTCTCTGTTGTGACTGTTCCTGGAACCTTTGTATAGAACACCAGAGGAGAAAGGAAGATGGTTAGATTCTGAGTCTGTGTCATGGAAGATGGGTTTGCATCTTGTGTGCAGTTAAACAGTTTTGTGGCAAAAAGAATTAAACAGAGCAGAAAAAATAGCTTTCCTTATGAAACAAAAAATTCAACAGTAAATTTCCAATTCAGAAGGCAGAAGTCAAGAATGACTGCATCTGCTGGGGACCCTCTCTTCCCTGGGGACCAGTCATTGCAGAGTCATGCCCTTTGTTTATATCACCCTTTTAGTACTGCTGAGCCAAGAAACTTAGTCCTGCTCAACGATGGTGAATATTTTTCAAAACCACATATTGCCAATCATGAGATTCTCACTGATGATTCTTCGGTTCCTAATTTTTTAAATATCTATCTGTAAGAAAGAAAAAATGACTCTCTCCACTTTTAGCTATAAGGTGGGCTATTGGCCAAGCATGGCTGGGGGCCTCTGTCCCTGATAGGCAGCAGCTGCTCAGGCTCCCTGTCCCAGAGGACAGCAGAAGGCAAGGGAGAGGGGGTGGAAGAAAGATTCAGGGCACCCAAGGCAAGAATTTGTTCCCAAGGCTTTATCCTCCCTGGGACTGGGTGCTAGGGCAGATGGTGCTTGCATTTTCCATTGCTCAGAAAGCCACGGCCAGAGACAGGAGGGTGGGGAGGAGGAGGGAAAAGGTCCAAACATCATTTCTGGAAGCTCTTCAGATTCTCTGCATTTAAAAATCTCATAATTCTTCTCTCTGAATAACAGAGAGCCAATGCCATACAATGTTGTGGCATTTGCTGGGCCATGTTCCCTAGTGAGATGGGAGAAGAATTACTGTGCCTAAGGCAGCAACCAGCTTAAACGTTTTCCTTTTCATTCTTGTGGCGTAGATATTCCACCAGGAAATCCTGCTATCATCTTCCTTGCCCTCTCCCTATTCCTTGCTGTTCATTTCTCAGCTCTGTGATTTTGTGCTTCTGGCCTTTGTCAGGGTCAGCCTCTCTGTTTCTGATTCTCCATGAGAACGTGCCATGGTTCTGGCCTAAAGAGTACGTCAGGGTTGTGGACTAGCTGAATTTCAAGTCAGTGTGGGAAATGTCCTTGTTCTCAGGAGATATATACTCAAATACTTGGGGCAACATGTCCTGAGGTCTATAACTAACTCTTAAATGGAGAGAGAACACAAATAAATAAGGCAAACGTTACAAATGTTTACAACTGGGAGGATCCAGGTAAGGGGTATGTCATGTGTATTATTATTCTTGTGGCTTTTCTACAGATTTGTCATTTTTCAAAATTAAAAAAAGATAAAAAAATCAGTATGGTGTGTGTAAACTGCTTCTCCTAAGCTCCAGGTCAGAACAATGGCCTCTGACCTGGGGAAGTTGTATAGTTTAGGCATTGGCCTGCCTGGATGTAGCAGTTACTTGGTTTCATTCTAGTCTGTGATGCTCTTGCATGGCTCATCAGGCCATGCTCTGGTAGGAGTAGCATTGAGTGGTATTCCTAATATTTCACATACATTCCCTGTGGCTCTTACGAGCCATGAGGGGCTGATGCTCCAATGAAGACCAACTGAATAGAAATCTCTGGGGACAGAAGTAAAGACTATGCATTTCTTTAAACCATTCCTAGGGAGATATCTAATTTTAAGTTGGTAGGACAAAGACTTCTGTCTCCTCTGGAAAACAGCAAAGATATCAATAAATAGTAGGAAATCTTCAATTTTGATGCAACTAGGAAATGTCTACAACCTCAGAACACATATGTAGAGTGAGAGCTCTTGTTACATGCAACAGAAATTGGGCCAGGATAAAGGTGGTGAGCGAGAAAGGATGCCTAGCCCCAGGAATCTGTGGAAGAGCTGGCTGCCCATGGCCTTCTCCATCCTGGGGGCATAGTCAAAGCATTACCAATGCTTAGAGAAACAAGATGAAGATGTGGTACTGGCTATGAGAGTCTTCCTGGACCACGTGTGATTCCACAGAGGGGCCGGAGGAAGCAGAAGGAAAGAATAAAATGCTCAAGTCTGCCATTTTGCAAAAGGCAATCTTTTTGTGTAGCTGAGTGGAAAAGAAACTGTGGACAGGGAGCAGCTCTGTGGCTGCCAATCTTTGCTAGCTGTGTGATGTAAGGACTAAACCTCTGACAAAGCCCAGAATTGGAGCTTTACTGTGAGCCCAAGAGACTCCTTGCTATGTGCTGCGCTTCCTGGGCCCTTCTTACCACTTCCTTTTACAAATCACTGACCCAGAAAGAAATCCCTTCTTTCATGAGGAGCCAGCAGTTGATCCATCCAAAATAATACAAGAAAAAAAAGACAAACTGGAAGCTGAAAATGACCTAGAAATGTAAGGTGACTAGTAAATGGTAAAGTGTATATAGAAATAGTAAAGTGAATAGTAAGTGAGTATTGAAATAGAGGCTATATTTATTTAGAAAAAAGAGAAAAGACACTGATGAAAATATCAGGGACACAGAGTGCAATTTGAGAAGACAGAGCAAAATAAAAAGAAAAAAATATCAAACAAAATGAAGGACATGGAAGACAGAAAAAGATGATTCAACGTACAAATAATTTGTATCCTAAGAGAAGAAAATAGAATTAGCAGAAAAATATTTAGACATATCATTAAGAAAATTCAGATTAAGCTCAATTCTTAATATTGATAGAGCATGTTAGGCCCTGGAAGGGAAAGGGGATTCATGGGCACTGATATATATCCTGATATAGTTACTGTACCTCAGAGAAAAAGAAATAATTCTACAGGCATCAAAGCATAAAGGGCACACAGAAAAGGGGAAAAATACAGACTACTTTAGCCTTCTCTCTAGAAGCATTCAACAAGACAATGGGATAAGATCTAAAGTCTTTAGGAAAATAAAGTGAGACACTACAGTTTCATACCTAGCCATACTGGTGTTCAGGCAAAGAAATGCCTGAGCTATCTTAAAGAATGTAAACACTCAGGAATGAAATTCCCCATCTTTTTTTTTTTTTTTTTTGAGGATATCATAAAGGTAAACTTCAGCTGCCTAAGAGAATAAAGGAAAAACAGTGATGAAATATTGCAGGGAGTGATGAATCCATTTACACACACATCTAAGGATAAAACAATCATGAAAATGGTGATTGCAGAAAAGAATAAAAAAGTGAAAACCATGACAGTGTTAAAATAATAATGTAACTGACAAAATCCAGGTGGAAGAGAGGAAGGCAGTGAAAGAGACCTAAGTTTCTTACCTTAAAAAACAAGGAGAATCCAATGTTTAAAGCTCAAAAATCAAACAAGGGAGCTATAGAGGTATTACTTAAGGGAATAAAGGTCAGCACTAGATGAACTAGGAATAACACTGTAACCAATTAAAATCAGGCAGGGAAGGGGAAAGGAAGAAAGAAACTAGATGAAAATAAAAAATCAAAGAATCTCAATTTAAACATACTTTATGGTAGGGAGACAATAGTTTCTGTTTAAAGAACAGAGATGTAAGTACAGTATACATGATAGAAGAACAAAATAAAACTCTCATTCCACCAAATTTACAAAATTGCAAATTGCAACAAAGCAAAGCAAACAAATAACACAAAATAAAATATGATAAAGAATAATAAACATATTTTTAAGATCTGAAGCCTTCATGGAAAATAATTCCAATCAATAAAAGACTAAAATATAGCAATAGGTAATTACTATGGAAAAATCCCAAGATACATTGTTAAGAGAGTATATGGTAGAGTTCCACTTATGTTTAAGAAAGCACACACACATATATATATATATATTTTTTTAATTGTATAAGATGTATAACTAAGGACACGTAAATACACATATGTGTGAGCATATGAATAGGATGTCTCTAGAAGGATATACAAAAAAACCATAACAGTGGTTGTCTCTGGGATAGGGAACTGCACTGGAGTCTAGGAAGGGTTTTCCCTGTCCACAATTTGATACTCTTTAACTATGGGCTTATATTATTTTTTAATATATACATAATACTTAAAAAGCTTAAAAAGCTCCGCAGATGACTCTAGCCAGCATTGGGTGTTCAGCAGCCCGGGTTTTTCATTCCAGGGCTCCTGACAACCTAATGGCAGTTGTATTGTGGTAAGGGTAACGTGATGATTGCTATCTCTGTTTCATGTGGGGTTTTGGCAGACCAGCAAAGAGCTTTGTTAATTTACTTGTGTCTGAATTTTCCTAATTTCAGAAGGTTACAGTCAACTAAAATAAAATAAAACAAAAACAAAAGCCCAATGATGAGGTTATAAAGTACGTACTGGGGCTTTAGGTCTTCTAAGCTACCACTGATACTTTTGTCTTCAAGCCAGAGTGTCTGCATTTCAGCTCCTTTGAATTGACAGAATGGCTTCTTAGCTTCCCTTCTGGATTCTGGTCTCTTTGCCTTTTGGTTCTTCCTTTTTCCCAATTTTACCCTGCTGGTCCCTTGCACCATGACTCCTGGTGGGCACTCCTTGAGACGCCCACTCCTTGAGACCCGGGATGCCCCGGGTAACATGGCCCCAAGACACATACCGTAGGTGGGCAGGTCTCTGGGTGCAATGCCTATTTCTATCTTTGTTCCTGTTCCTCCCCAAGCAGGAGCAATCCCAGACCCACCTGCTATTCAGTCCTGCATTGATTCCTTCCTCTCCTGAATCCCATTTTACACTTAGGTAGTATCTCATAATTTAGCCCTTAATTGTTCTCCAATTATCTCATCTGTGATAATTTTTTTCCAACTTGAATTTAAGCTCTTTCAGGGGGAAGACCATGGGGCTCCACGTTCTAAGTCGATCCCACCATCCTCACAGCTGCTAGCTTAGCTCAAGCCACACTCCTTTGTCGCCTGGTCTAGGCAGGTCTCCCTGCTTTTCCTCTTGTGCCTCCTGTGGTCTGTTCCCTACATGGCAGCTGGAGCCATCACTGGCTTTGAAGTAGAAATAAGCTGATGTACCTCCCTGCTTAAAACCCTTCCAGCACACCTGTGAGTATCTAAGCTTCAGGTGGCATGCAGTTCCTGCAGGGTCTGTCCTGAGTCTCCCTCTGCCCTCATCTCCCAGGCTTCTCCCCATCACTCACACTTCCTTGCAATCTTTGACTTCCTTGTCTAGTCCTTCCCTGGGGCCATTGCACTTGCCAGAAAAGCTCTTCCACTAACCCCTGCAGTGGCTGTCTCTGCCACATCATCCAGGTCATGGTTACAAGGTCACCTCCTCTGAGGCCTTCCCTGACGCCATAGCTAGCATAGTTCCCATCTTCACCCCCTTATCACTTCCCAATGTTTTCCCTACTTAATTTATCTTCATAAAGTTTGTCTTCATTATGTGTGTGCGTAGACAATATGACCTGGAGTTAGACTGTCAGAGTTTAAATCTCAGCTCCATTCCTTCAGCCGTGTGACATTGGGAAAGTGCTTAACCCCCTCGTGCCTCATTTTCCTCATCTGTACAATGGGGATAATGTTATACATAGTTTATGAAACTATAGTAAAAATAAAAGGAAGTATTAATAATACTAAAAGCACTTAGAAGGCTTGACAGGCAGGAGGTGAGGACTACATAAGTCTTTGTTGTTTTTATAAAACAGGTCTTTACTCTTGACTGCCCAACTCCCCACCCTAGACTGTCAACTCCGGTGTATTAGTCAGCTCAGCCTATCATGATAAAGCACCACTAACTGGCGGGCTTAAACAACAGGCATTTATTTTCTCACTGTTCTGGAGGCTGGAAATCCAAGACCAAGGTTTCAATGGGGCCGGTTCCTCTGAGGCCTCTGTCCTTGGCTTGGGGATGGCGCCTTCTCCCTGTGTCCTCACAGGGTTGTTGCTCTGTGTGTGGCTGTGTCCTCATCTTCTCTTCTTATAAGATCACCTGTCAGCTTGGATTAGAGCCCACCCCAGTGACCCCATTTTACCTCAGTCACCCCTTTAAAGACTCTCTCTCCAAATACAGTCCCATTCTAAGGTACTGGGGATTAGGACTCCAACAGACAAATTCTGAGGGCATGTAATTCAGCCCCTAACATCTGGAGAAGGAGGGTTGCGACCTGGTCAGCTCTGCATCTCAGCAGGCAGAAATGCATTTTCCAGCACACCTCAGTGTCTCAGTAACGACCCCCTGGAAGGCTGAGAGCATTTCCTATAGAGCCGGAACCTCTGCCCCATGGCCATGAAACATGGGACGGCTGCTGGGCGCCGAGCTGAGAAGGTACTCAAGGAACGTCCTTGAGAAGCACCAAACTAGGGAACGCTCCAGGCCTTGGATTGTGTTCGCTACAATTTAAATGACTCCTTCATAGCCCAGTGGCAAGTAGGGGACCACCAGCCTCACTGAGGAGTTGACACCAGGCCCCTGGGCTAACTGGTGACTAGAAAGGAGAGGAGGATGTGGGTACCCTGAGCTTCCAGTAGTGGGGCTTCCAGTCAAGTGAGTGGCTCAAGCCCCCTGCAGAACACACCTCCATTCTAATCAAACAGGCCCATGTCCATCAAGTTCCTTGGCCTGTTCCTCAAGCCCCAAGTGAGGCTTGGAAGATAGCCCTTCTTGGAACCAGTTTCCAATCTTACATAAGGTGCCAGAATCGCCAGTGATTGGACATCTTCCATGAGGTTGTGGAAAAGGGCTGTATTTTCCTTACAATCAGGTGAACCTCACTCTACACAATACCTGAATCCCCCAAACATTGTGTGAATTTCAAGTCCAAGTCTACCTTAAATAGGCAGGACTGGAGGGGGTCACCGTTTATAGGAAACGTCCAGTGTGCCTTTTTTAGCAAGCAGATAAGTCTTCTATTTCAACTTTCCTGTTTTGTAAATGTCACCTTTATATACACACACATGCACACATGTATGCACATTGTAGTGTTCAAGTCTGTGAGGACCAAGTACCTAGCTGTGCTTTAATTCTAAAAGGGGAAGACTTTGTCAAGTAGCTCAAACTGCCCGGGGAATTATTATCTGAGTTTAAGCTAATATATCATGAAAAAGCCTAGACACAGCCTCTGTGGACTTGAGTGATCTTGCTTCTCTCTGGGCAGCCACCTGGTAAATTCGTACTTTGCAACAGCAGCTGCAGAGACTGTGTTTACCCTGTGTAGACTGTCAGAGAAATATGAAGAACTGGGGGTTCTTCTTCTATTTGTGCTGGTGGTAGCCTGACTTAGTTGAACATATTCTGGGAGTTTTGTAAAAGAGCACAATGCCTTAGAATTCTGAGCTGCTAAGTCGGTCCCCTCAACAGCCAGAGGAGAGACAGGGCAGACATCTTGACTGATGTGTGACATCATTTGTTGCCAGGATGAAAAAGCAGTGTTGGCTTGAAGATGAAGGGGTCAGACCTACACAAGATAAGCCACAGCTGAGGGGTGTTTCTCAAAAGGTAGGACAGAGACTCTTAAAAAGGCTGGGAAGATTCGGACAAAGTGAATGGAGACAACCAACAGCAGAAACGTGCTCATGAAGAGTATAGACACTTGACATCCACAGCAGAGAACTACTGGTGAAGATTAGTGCAGTAAAACTGAGGAATGAGGCAAAACGTGTTTTATAGGCTTTTCCTTAACATTTTGCTTTATTTTGTATCATTTGATTCATCAATGTTTTAGGCACGGTAATTCCTGATTTTATTAGGATGTCTGCTTAAATGAATAAATCATGGAGTAATAAAATCTTAGGTTCTTAGTTTTTGAAATTCAGTGATTGTTATGCCTGAGTACTTACTATACCTCCACAGTAACCAAGACAGTAGCCTCCAATGGCTGGAAGAGAATTTGACTCTTTGGCTATATGCTATACCCTCAGCTCTTAATATCGTTGGGTATAGCACAGGTACCATCTCAGATTTATTGCAAATCTGATTTAGAGTGAGAACAGAGAGACTTGAAAGGGCTGTGTCTATTTATTACTGAGTTCTTGAGAGTTTATTCTTCAGGAAATATATCTGGTGCCAGACATTTATATGTTTAATGATTTGGATGAATTCTGCTTTATTCACAGTGTGTGGCTGACATCTAAAATCAGTTTTTGTGCATCAGGAAATACGGTTATTAAAATATTATTAAAATAGGTTTCCACAGGCAGTTTGCTACGTGTGACAAAATGCATAATTAGCTAGAGTTAAGAGCTAATAGGTTTATAACAAAAATACTGCACTTCTAAAATAATGTTCAGCTGATACTTATCTGCACTGCTGTAACTTGTGTAAGAAATTGATCAATGGTTTCTAAAAGTTTTATTGCCTTATATTGTCTCTTTAAGCAATTTTAAAATATAAAGCTTGCTTTTTTTGGTGGAGAGAGAGAAGATGAGCTTCTGCTATATTGGCAGTTTGAAGGTTGAGTTTAAACCGCTTGAAATGATGGGACTTCAGGACAGACCATATGAAAATATCAGCTTTTTAGGGCCAGTGAGTCATTCGGCATCACAAGCTGTGTTGTGGGGATAGAGGCCGGTTTGGGTTTGCATCATCCAATAGCTGATGCTTGACAGAGATTCAGGAAAGAAATATCCAATTTCCAATTCTTTTTTTTTTTTTTTTTTGAGACAGAGTATCACCCTGTCACCCAGTCTAGAGTGCAGTGGTGTGACCTTGGCTCGCTGCAACCTCATACTCCTGGCTAAGCCTCCCAAGTAGCTGAACAACAGGGGTCCAACACTGTGCTTGGCTATTTTTGGTATTTTTGGTAGAGACAAGATTTCATCATGTTGGCCAGGCTGGTCTTGAACGCCTGACCTCAGGTGAGCCACCTGCCTCGGCCTTCCAAAGTTCTGGGATTACAGGTGTGAGCCACCATGGCTGGCCAGGAATATCCAATTCTTTAACAGCCTTTCTTTTTTAAAACATTGGCATTCAGATTAAATATTTGTATGCCGTTGTTTAATACATTGCAAAAACAAGTCAGGTGAGAGATGAAACCTAGACAGAATAAGACAACAAGTTACCCAGACTTGTAAGCACTGTTTGTGACTACGTAGCTTCAAATACAAAGCTTTGAATATGTGCAGGGGTGTCAGAGGTGGAGGGACTCAGGCCCTTCTGGTAGGGCCATGTGACTGGATTGTCTTATGGGACTGTCACAGGAGCCGTCTTTTCAAAGGCACCTACTCCTTGCAAACTTATGCCTCACCAAAGTCTCCTCTAAAAATGAGAAGAGGACACTTTGTTTTACTTTTACTGAAGTGGAGACACCAAGGCATGCTTTAGGGGTCTCTAGGACTTCCAAGGGTCCATCAGTCCCCATTCTCCCCCAAATAAACCAACAGAAAAGTTAAGCAAAAAATGATTCTCTCCCTCCCTCCCTCCCTCCCTTCCTTCCTTCCTTCCTTCCTTCCTTCCTTCCTTCCTTTCCTTCCCTCCTTCCCTTCCTTCCCTTCCTTCCTTTCCTTCCCTCCTTCCTTCCTTCCTTCCTTTTTTCTTTCTTTCTTTTCTTTCTCTCTCTCTCTCTTTCTTTCTTTTCTCTCTCTTTCTTTCTTTCTTTTCTCTCTCTCTCTCTCTCTCTCTCTCCTTTTTCTCTTTCTCTCTCTTTCTTTCTCTCTTTCTCTCTTTCTTTCTTTCTTTCAAGACAAGCTCTCGTTGTGTTGCCCAGGCTGGTCTTGAACTTTCGGGTTCAAGTGATCCTTTCGCCTTGGCCTTTCAGTCTTTCAGTGTTGGGATTGCAGGCACGAGTCACTGTGTGCCTGGCCCAGAAAAAGATGTTCTCTATGCCCATGAGGCTTCAAGAGAAGCTGGTTTCCTTGTCTTCACTCTTTAGAACAAGATCCCAAGTACCTCCTGGATAGAGCCCTAATCTTAAGCTCAAACATCACTTGTGCGCAGAAACTCCATGTAGGAGTGTTAGAAAAGTTGGAGGCTCTATTGATGGGTGATTCAGATATGCTGGGAATAATATAAAGTGTGTGTCCAGTGGAAAGAGCTGTAGTTTTAATGTGATGCTGAAATCACTAAGAAATACTCTACTTCACTTGATATGAAAAACAGAAGTTACCACTGTACAGAAAAAAAGTGGAGGAGGCATTGTGTAAACATTTTCAGATAACCGTGTATATCATTTTTTTTTGCCAATTGTGTTCCACCATGTCCACCCCCAGTTCTCAGCTGCCTGCAGGGGCAGGAGAGGAAGTCAAAGGTGCTGGCTGAAGGGGGAGGCTGGGGCCTGACCCTCCTGAGCTTGACTGTCTCCTTCTGTACAATATGGATCCAGCTTCTCTTTGAGAAGCCAGTGTTAGAACAAGCA
Organism: Cebus imitator; assembly: GCF_001604975.1. NCBI lineage: Eukaryota > Metazoa > Chordata > Mammalia > Primates > Cebidae > Cebus > Cebus imitator. The sequence continues at coordinate 7,853,417 of NW_016107356.1, forward strand.
ACTTTTTAAGCTCCTTGTAGCTTATCTAATTAATCATTTTAGGAATGGAGGAGCCAGCTTAGAAAGAATTTGTCCATGTCATACCCCTGTTAAGGGCGGAGGCACTATATTCTCTTGCTGATGCTCTCATAAATGATAACTCAGGCACTTGCCCACTGTTTGGTTTTTATGGGGTGGCTTATAATTTGGTGACTAGGGATTTCAACACCCCATTCGCAGTCTTGGACAGATCATTTAGATAGAAGATCAACAGAGAAGCATTGCATTTAAACTGCACTTTAGACCAAATGGTCCTAACAGACATTTACAGAACATCTCACCCAACACTTACAGAACACACATCCATGTGTTCATCAGCACGTGAAACACTCAGCAGTAGACATGGTATGTTAGACCACAAAACGAATTTCAACAAATTTTAAAAAAGTAAATCACATCAGGTAACTTCTTAGATGACTAGCTTAGGTGCTGCTGTGAAGATATTATGTGGATGTGATCATAACTGGTTGACTTTAAATTAAGGGCAGGTTATCCCAGGTTATCTGGGTGGGTCAGATTCAATTAGGCAAAGTTCTTTAAATGCTGGCTTGAACCTTCCCTGAGAAAAGAAGAAATTCTGTCTGTGGAAGGTGGCTTCAGTTTATGCCTGAGAGCTCCAGCCTGCTCTTCTTAGTGGCCTGCTCTTCAGGCTTTAAGACTTGCTTAGTCAGCCCCCACAATTACATAACACAATGCCTTGCCGTAAACCTCTTAATATATATCACTTACTCATTCTGCTTCTCTGTTGAACCCTGACTGATATACCAAGGGAGACATCACAATTAATAAGTGGATCTGATGAGCTGGGAGCCTATCGTTGGGTTTCTATAGATGGATGGAAAGAAGAAATGGCTCCTTGGGTGGGCACCGGCCGTTGGTTCTTCACTGAACCAGGAGCCTGAACTTTCACATACTTCTGTGCAGCTTTTGCTTGCAGAATAGACCTTGCTGTAGCTGGACAGGGACGCTAGGGTTGCATTGAGATGGAATGACCAGCTGGACATTGGCCCCTGCCTGCTGGCAACTGGGGAGAATGAGCAAGAGAAGTATGGATCAGAAACTAAGTACAGAAAATGTCAAAATGGTCCATTGGCAGTTCCCACAAAATCAGCATTTCAGCCAGATTCATCTGCCACCAGCTCATGGTCAAGAGGACCATGTCCCTTGAGATCTGGGGGCCACAGGGTAAACTAGAGATGACCAATAGCTGCTGGAAAGATAAGAAGGGATGGAGAACAAGACCTGGGGGCCACAGAATGAACTAGAGATGGCCAGTGGCTACGGGAAAGAGAAAGGAGGGTGGAGAATGAGGAATAAGCAATGAAGATTACTGGATGTCTTCAATACCAAACTATGCATTACTTAGAGCATATCCTTCTAGGTTTTCTGATTCTAGCTATTCATTGCCATTCAGCTATTTTTACAATCTCTAAATTGTAGAGAACTGATGGCAGTGCAGTTATAATTGGCAATGCAAAATAATTATTGTGTATAGAACAGCGAATAAATTCTGTTAGGTGAATGCTCAAATAATCTCCTTTCTCATGGAAAAAGCCATCTTGACATTCCTTGACTCCACAGAAATATGTCATTCTTTGACTTTTTCTTTGAACCTTTTACAACATTTGTATGATTTCCTTATTATAAGCATAATAAAATATTTTCTACACGTTAATTTTATATTTGCCTGAGAGTCATGATTTTATGCTATTTAAAAATCACCCTTTAATAACACCTGAGGTATCTCGGGTACCACAGGGAGGAACATCAGAGGCAGCACTGCACTCAGAGGTAGGGACAAAAATCTGTCCAGTGAGGAGAGCCGAGGGGTCAGTGGCCCCCAGAAAGCCCATGCAGCCAAGCTTGCAGCAGGGACAACCTGAATAAAAGCAAACTGTTTCATTTTTATTTTTAAAAATTAGGGCAAAATACAGATCCTTTATCTTTCCTTTCGAGAGTAATGTCAAGTTACGGTTTTTTTTGAAGAAGAGGTAAATCCATCTCTGTCTCGTCTTTATATAAACATTTGTTTATATATTTGTACTTTATATCCTACCTGTTTCCAAAAACCACATTTGAAATGGGCCAAATGGTAATACAAGTGACAATAATAGATCGTGTAGCAGACGAGACCTCACCTTGCAAAGAGTGATGTCAGCTGTGGAACGACAGAACAGATGGTGACAAACCATATGATAAAAATAACAGAAGGCTACATGGTAAACATATTACCACAACAATCAGGCAACGAAGAGACTGATGAACAGAAAGAGAAAAGCCAGGGGGTAGAAGGATCATCCAAGGTCATGAGCTCCGAGATATTAACGGTACCTTGCAGTTTGGGTTTATATGTCAACAGCCTCTGAAGAGCCAAGTGTGGTTGCGTTTTCGGTTCGACTTGGCCTTTATAGAGCAGGTGGCTGAGGACAGAAAGGTACAGGCCTGGGCAGCAGAAATCGCTAGTTCTTATGTGATGGAAACACTGGTGCAGGAATGGGGACAATCTTTTCCCTAAGAACCGCAGCCAGTTGGGAGAATGAAGTTGAAGCTCAGCTCTCTGGCTGCCCCGGGCATCCTTTGTACCTGACCATGTTGCCTCCAGCACTGCGTCGTGGATGGCTATGCCAGGGCTCAGGAGCCACTTTGCAAACAAAGCAAAAACTAGAGTGGAGGGTGGCACATTCTATTAATACATATGACTGCAGCTAGAGAGAACATTACTGCAAAGTCTAGGGCCAGTTGTATGAGATCTGTGATGATAGAGATTTGTACTGTCTGGAATATAATTTTAAAAAATTTTCCAGAAGGCCTTTTTAAGGAAGATACCACAGAATTAAATTGAAAGTGTGTGTATCCTATAAAACATGATGTGCCTTCAACAAGTAAATTACACATCTTATCAAGAAGAGCATTTGGAAAACTAAGATAAAATGTGAATTCTCGTACTATCTAGAGGCTGCTGTTCAGAGAAGGATCCAGATTAAAGCTGAGCTCCAGACAAGGAAGGAGAAACATTTCTCTGGGATATGTAGGAAAAATAGAAAATGAACTTAAAAGGTCTTAAGGCAGTAGCAGTCCACGTGCGTTTGCACAAGGGGAAGATGTAAGCGTTAGTTAGAAAATCAGAGGACTAGCCTCAGAGCCCTGGAAATGTACCAGTCAGGGGACAATCCCTGTGTAAACTCTCGCAGCTCAAGACCTGTGCAATATTCTAAGCAGAATTACAAAGGGCTCCCACAAGGGGCAGGCATGGCTAGGGTTGGGTGAGGAGGGGAGGACAGAGGCACCGGCAATCATCAAATAAAATGAAAATGTTCTTCAGAATCCACAGTACACAAGATTCTTGGAAGCTATTTGTGTGGATGACAGTTTTACAACATGGCTCTCAAGCTGTGTGTTTGGTGTTTCACTCACAGTTTGGAAGAAATAAAAATGCGGTAGAGAATGGTGATGGAGCACCCAGCGCCTGTTGGGCAAGAAATTCCCATTGGCCCTGGGATGGATGGAGAGCCACGCTTTCTGGATCCCTGAGCTGTGCTCTAGGCAGTGAATTCTTTAGGGATGATCGAAGCAGGCTGTGAGTGGATCGTCTGGGTGGTTTGGAGTCAATCACAAATCTCAGACTCTGGGGACCTGGAGAGGGTAGGAGCCCTCCCCATCATGAGGCACCATTGATTGACAAGCGGCTGCTCTCCCATTTCCATGGCCTCCATGGCGCAGCCCTCATATGGGTGACCCCTCTTTTAATCTTAATACAGTACTAGCTGACAGTTATTGAGCACCTACTGTATGCTAAGCATTGCTTTCTGAGTAATAATTCATAGAAATAATCCAAGACGTGTTTTTACAGATTTGAGTGGAGAAACTCATCAGGTAAGTTAGATAGTGTTTTAAATGTACAACCATTTCCCACATTTTCTGAAGTTGTCAGTTGCAATAATTCTTGGATCTGTTTAAGCTGGATCCTGCTAGGAACATTTGCCTCGGGCTTTTACATATTTGTGAAATTTGGGTTTAGCTCACCTGCTCATTTCAAACTCTGTCAGGAGATGGAACAATTTCTACCTGTGATGTAGGTGGCTGATGACATGGAGTGATTTGAAAGAAGTAGACAGGTTCTAGCTACCCCTGTGTAGCCTCTCTCACCCTTCAAGCTACATGGCATCTTTATCCTTGAATGATTTAATTCCACTGTGTCATTCACACATCTGAATTAGGCAGCAAAGCCCTATTTAGGTTCCTTTAAGAGGCGAGCCTGGAAAACCTACTCATCCCCTACCATTGGCCTATTGGTTGACCAGATGGCTGTGGTCCCTTTAGCAGATGCTAAGTAGTAAAGCCTGGGTTTTAGGACTTGGCAGCTTAAAGAAAGGACCGAGTGGCTCCCAAGGGTAGACCCAAGGGGTGGGGTGCTATAGATAGTAGGAGGTGAAAAGCAAAGAGCCAGCTCAGGCATAGGGTAAGCCAAGACAGAGGGCATTTACTGCATAGAATGGCACAGGTCCCTGGGAGGACATAAGGAAGAAGGGAGACCACACTTCTCTGAGTGGGCATCTTGCATAGAAGCGTATTTCCTGGAAGAGGGAGACAGGAGCTGCAGCCAGATGATAACGTTTTCCCTTTTCTGTTGCTCATGTACGTTGCAATGACCAGGAAGGCATGCAATCCATGGAGGTTTTATCCCCCCCGGGCTGCCGAAAACAGATAAGGCACATGGCATTTTACCTCTGGTGAGATAAATTAAAGATCTGAAAGCAATATGCCAGCAATAGCCACCATTAAACAGAGATTGCAAGAGTGGAACAGACCTTTTAAGCATCTGTTTTCTTTGAAGCCCAGTATTTCTTTCTCTTTGGCTCAGGCCCAGCTACCTAACTGGCAGGGACCCAAACCCATCCCAGAATTGCCTCTTGGGATCCAAAATAGCCAGTCAATCAGGATGGAACATTCTCTCTCTGCCTTGCTTTCAGTACTGTTAGAATAATTCTGAGATATTCCAGATCGTACATTAAAAATATTTAGAACAATTCAAGAATTTTTTTTTTGTTTTGTTTCTAAAAGCAGCTCTTAGGAAGGCATTTAAAACCAACTGTAAATCATTTGAAAGTGAATTTGTACACAGTACAAGTATGCCCAAATGGTCTGGTTCCTTTATTATCAGGCATTTATATTTGATGATGTCTATAAATTTTTGAGTGACTTTTCAAGGGTGTCATCTTGCTAACATCAAAGGGTGATCTGATGATGCCATCATCCATCACAGCTCTTTCTCTTCCTATACCTTCTGCACCTGGCAGGTTCTACTTTCGAGCTGTAGCTTGGCCTGACCACTCATGTGAGCCTTGTGGTGTGATCTGGGAAATTCCTCGTCCATCTCACAGACTCAAACTCCAATCCCAAGTCTTAGAAGATGCACCATTATTTCTATCTCCCCAGATTTTTTTTTTTTTTTTGCCACAATCATGCATTTTCTTGTTTTCCTGATTCTTCTCTTCCATTCATTACCTTCTTTTTCCTATGTTCATTCTCTTGATGTTGAGAGCTCCATTGAGTGCCATTGACATGAGAGCTTCGTATGGATGGAGGGGACAGTTTCAAGTGGATGAGAACTGTCATGGCAAATGACAGGACAGTTGGACTTGGGCACGCCTTGCATTCTGTACTGGGGGCGGAGCCAATGAGATGGCTTACATGACACCAGAGCCATGACTGTCATTGAGCATATGTTGTGTCTGCTCCTCTGATCCTGGTATTCTGCTCTGCCTTGCACCGTAACCACAGACTAATGCCAGAGCTCAAACCAAAACCTGGACTTAGCGTTCTAGGTGGGAACTGAAGCAAGAACTGCAAGGCTGGCATGGACCCTGTGCACCTCCCACCCACCTACCTGGCAGAATGTTCAGGTGAAGGGCTGGGAGAGGGCCAGACGAGAACAGAGGTAAGCTCTACCATTGGCAGGAGGGCAGAAATCTGGGCACAATCACACCCTGAGTTCTGAGACATTTTCCTGAATAACAGTAAGATTTGTGCTGTGGGGTATTCTTTCCACATGGCTCATGGCTCTCCAAATCTGGAAGAAGTTGCCCGAAGAACAGTGTGCTCTCGCAGACAGATGAGTAAACCGGCAGACAGATGGGTGGACTTCTAGATAAACAGTGATGGAGAGAGGTGAGGCTGCAGCATGCAATGTGCCCAGGGTCACAGAAGTTTGGCATTACGATTTATTTCCCATTCACAAAGTATAACCACCTGTTTTATTTCTTTTACTTTTTTAAGGAAAAGCTTTTTAAAAACCTGTTAAGAAACAAAATGATTCTTGGACATTAGGCAGCTGTTAAAATGTTTTGATGGGTTTAGAATAGGTAAGTCAGAAACATATGGATTTGATTTTTCATAAGTTAAATCTGTATATTCATAAACAAGAAGCAAACTTCCCATGAAAGTACAGTTTAGGTTTTTTGAGGGGGATTGTGGAAGAAGGTTAGTTATTAAACAAGCAAATGTAAGCACACAAATCAAAGTGAAGAGGTGCCAGGCACAGATGTCCTAAGAGCTGCTCTGGTCCATTAACAGGGCGAGGCAGGAAAATGAGGTTGTCCTCAGGGAGCGTACCTGGTTAATTCATTAACTAACGTGTGAAATGACATCAGCCAGAGTCATTAAGAACGAGTTTATCTGTCAGGATCGAGTAGCACATTCCAGACCTAGAAGTCTAATCAACACCGGCTGATGTTCAAGGAGCCATAACTAATAAGATGCCTAGAAAGAATATGTGGGTAAACCTAAGCAAATGAGCAGCCTGGAGTCCGGACTTTACAAAGTCAAAGACCAAGTCTTCCTCTGTGTTGCCAGCGTTAGTTAGGGAATGTGGCACCCTAAGTTTTCAGTGCATCCAGCCTACAGGAGGGATAGGTGGTTGATGATCATGGCTTGATAACACTCATTTGCTTCACCTGACTGTACTCCCAAGCTCTTTGCCCAACCTTCTGATCATAACTTTGTTCCCTTAATCAATTTTTCTCCCAATGGTGATGTTTCCTAAGTTGGCTCTCTGGTTTATATATTGGTCTTCTGTGAGTTTAGTTCATATGAATCTGCCCCCCTACCTCAAAACCAATAGTCTCTATAGCCTTGATATGGTTTGACTGTGTCCTTATCCAAATCTCATCTTGAATTGTAATCCCTATAATTCTCAAGTGTCATGGGAGGGAGTTGGTGGGAGGTAACTGAATTATGGGGGCAGTTTCCCCCATGCTGTTCTCATGATATCAAGTGAATTTTTATGAGATCTGCTGGTTTTATAAGCATCTGGCATTTCCCCTGCTGTCACTCATTCTCTCTCTTGCTGCCCTGTGAAGAGGTGCCTTCCACCATGATTGTAGGTTTCCGGAGGCCTCTCCAGCCATGTGGAACTGTGAGTCAATGATACTGCTTTTCTTTATAAATTACCCCATCTCTGATATTTCTTCATAGCAGACTTGAGAACAGATTAATAATGTCAAGGCCTTTGACAAAACCTAGCTGTTTCTCCTGCTGGGCTGACGGTGAGACTCTGGAACAAGTGATGACTCCAAGCATTACTGGCCAGGCTCACCCAGGACAACATCACCACCCCAGCCATGCATGCACTGCAGTAATTTCTTATTAATATCATAACACTGAGAGTGCCGACAATGGCTTCCATTGATTCCAGTTTACCACGTGCCAAGCACGTTACACGAATCCTTGCAGTAAATCCTCACAGTGACTCTACGGGCAGATACCATTATTGGTATTAGTTGACAGAGGAGAAAACAGAGACTAAACTAGGTTAATAACTTTTCCAAAGATCTCATCACTGGTGGTCAGTGGGGATAACTGGATTGAGGCCAGGCAGACTATGCAGAGTCAGTGTACCCAATCGTCCACTGACCTGACCCCTTAAATCAGTTCTCTAGACACACCCACCACAACTAGCTGAGCATTGCTTGAGGTGTGCATGCTAGTTTAGACTTGGTGTCTTTTCATTGACCCTAATCTATAAGTGTTTCTGCACTCAAAAGCCTTTTTTAAGAACCCACTATGTAGGACTAGAAATAGAAAGATGAGCAAATTATTGACTTTCTCATTCTCTGTTCTCTCTTCTTAAACCTCCAGCATCTTTTCCCCATCCTCACTCTAGCTGCAGACGGAGCTTCTGCTTTCACCAAGAAAGCTGACACCATTATAAGGGAACACTCACAAGCTGCCAGATCACACCTATCCACGCTTCCACTTGCACCTTTTATCCCTCCCTTTTGCCCTCTAACGGACACCATTCCTCAGCATTTTTCAACTCTTCCCCATCAACTGTTACCATTACCACTCCACCCTGCAAAGAAAACTGTGTCTGTTCTCCACTCCCCCATCAACTTCCATCTCCATTTCTCTGCTCGCTTTCATAGCAGAACTCCTTAGTAAACTTGGCCATACTTGCTTTTCCCATTTCCTCTGCCTCCATCTCTCTCAAACTCATCCTAGTCAGGGGTTCGCCCTCTCCCTGCCCTGCTCCCTGGAAACTGCTCCTGTCCGGGCTCTCAGCAGCACCCAGCCCAGTGGACGTCATCGCTGGGGGAGGGGCCTGTCATGCTGGCCCATTAGTCACAGGCCACACCTGATCATCTCTCTTCCTTGAAACATCACTTTCACTTGGCTTCTAACCTGCTCCTCTTTTCTTTTTCCCTTTCTTTTCTGGTTTCTCACTATTTGGGAGGCCCCAGGACTCACTAGGATTTGTTCTCTCCTCTATCCTCATTCCCAATTTCAATAACCAGTGGCCAGATTTATTATCTCCAGCCCTTGAACTCCAGACTCATATATCAGACTGACGGCTTGACTTCTCCATTTGGATGTCTAATAAATATCTCAAAATTCACCTGACCCAAACTGAACTTTGATACTAGTCTGGATTTAACATCATTTAATTTATCCCAAATTATAAGTATTTATGCATTCAAAAGTCTTTACGATGAACCCACTCTGTAGGGTCTAGGGATGGAAAGATGAACAAATTATTCACGGTCCCACTCAGCCACACCCATGCCTACACCCAGCCGTCCTCAGGGCTCTCTGATGAACACTGAGGGGAATGATGGGAGGGTCACAGTGCCTCCTTTCATTGCTCTGACCTCAGCCTCGGAGTCACTGTGTCTATTGTCTTTCTGTGACAGTTCACATCCAGTCTCTTAGAAAGCTCTTTAAATACATTCACAAAGCAAGCACATCTCCACCTCCACAACTGCCACCCTCATGACCCGAGCCACCATCTCCACAATGACCTGACCGCCCTCCTGACTGGCCTCTCTGTGTCCACCATTGTGCCTTGCAAAACTATTCTCAACACAGCAGGCCATGGTAGTCCTTTCAAAACATAAGTCAGATTCCGGCAGTTCTGCTCCAAGCCTCTTTCTCTCAACAAAGCCAGAGTCACGCTATGCCCAGCAGTCTCTTTCCAGTGATTGTTGAGTCCCGAGAGCAGGGCTGTCTCACGGGGGATACATGCTCCTCCCCTGCCCTCAGCCATGAGTGATTCTAGAAATGAACATGCAGGGCTTGTGGAGCTCTCTCTGGAATACGGTTACCCTCTTCCGGAGTGAATTACAATTCTCCCCAATGAACAGGCATTATTTCTGTAACATAAAAAAGTCTTATTTCAAGGAAGAATTGAAAAGCAGAAGGCTTCCAAGGACTTGAACTGCAGCCGGCCTATTTCCTCTCTCCCCAGCACTGTGCTTAGCGGGGAGCCTTCACCTTTCCTATGAATTCAAAATGCCAAGCTCGCCCATCCTGCTTCCTCCTCCCCATTCTGCCCAGTGCTTTTTGTCCCCAAGCCAACCCGGAGAGCTGGAGGTGGGGACAGAGTGAGCAGCCAGGGCGCTAGTCTTCCCAGGGGCCAGGTCACGGGAGGCTCCTGGCTTCTGCCCTAGGGTTCCTCGGGGCTTAATTGCTGCTGGTTTTATGCTTCTGAAGCTGCTGCAGGATGTGCAGCGGCTCACAGCTTACTGTTTCCATTTTCCCTTATTGCTGGCTTCACACTTCAATACTTATGTGAAAGACTTAAAGGTAATTTTCTCTTTGAACCAGGCTCAAAAGGTAGAAGGAAAACCGTGGTCTTTTCCACAGCAGCCACCTCAGAGCCCACGCCTATCAGTGCCCACAAACCTGGCGTCCGGAAAACAGAGCTCTTGTGCTAGCCTGCAGGTGCTTCCATGCAAAGAACACCTCCAGCAAGCCTCTCAGCCCCTCACTTATTCTTTCAGTACCAAACAATTCAGGGCCTTAACAGCGTTGGAGGGTGCCTTGTAAAGTTAAAAGGTAATTTGTAAAGATCTGCAAGTTTTGACTCTGTGTTGAGTTTTGAAATAATGAAGATCCAACAGGGACCGTTGATAGTCTTAGCCAACATTTAATGGGCTCAGAACCAGCTATATAATTTGTGTGGCCTAGTGTAAAACAAAAATGCAGGGCCCCTTGTGCAAAAATGGTACGAATTCCAAGACAGTGATGGCGGAGCATTAAATCAAGCATGGGGTCTTCTGAGCACGGGGCCCTGTGCAACTGCCTTGGTGGCAGGCCTGTGTCTGCGCACAGGCTGTGCCAGGCTCTAAGGTACACACTGGACATGGCTGTCTCATTTCATGCTCGCCAGACCCTTCGGGATAGACACCCATAATAACCCCATTTTACAGATGAGCTAACTGAGGGTTTCAGAGGTTAAGCAACTTGCCAAAAGTCACCCAATTAACAAAAAGGAGAGCTAGGATTCAAATCCAGGTAGTCTGACTCCCAGAGAAGCCATCCTCAAAGAGCTATATTTTTAATATTTTTACTATCCATGCTTTCCTATTACAAATAACGTTCATTTTCACATCTTTATAAGCGTTACTTATTCTAGTACATTTGAAAAAAAAGAAGCACAAAGAAGAAAGCTAAAATCACCCAAAATAAGTTTATCAGTGCATGTATTTTCTGTTCTTTTTTCAAAGCATATATTATATACAAAGCAAATTTATGTTATATATGTGTATATTTCGTTATATATGTATACGTGAAATATAAGATATATGAAATATATATATATAACATAAATTATACATTAAATATATGCATACATACACACATTTATATATATATTAAACACCTCAGTTATAGCTTTACATGTCTTTTGGTTGAGAATTGAACAAACAAGCTCACTGTGAAATATACGTGGGTGGATCTGTGTAGACACACAGGCTGGAAAACCCAGGAGTAAGTTGACAAGTTGGCCAAGTCTAAGTTCAGAGGGGCTTTGGGGATAATTTAACCCATAAAATCACATACTTTGGAGTAGAAGCAACATCAGATCTGAGGCAAGCTTACTTCAACTCTCCAAAAAATCATTGACGGCCAAAGCTCAAAGAGTGAGGAGTCCTCTGTAAATATCTATAGCTTCACTGTTTTGTTTTTCTTGTGTGGTCCAAGTCAGAACAAACTTAACACCTTTATTATTATGAGTCATGTTCCAAAGTGCTCTGCCCTCAAGTTGATGTCGAATGGTTTTACAACAAGTTTTTTGCACCTGGGTGCCACTGAAGCATTATTTGCATGTGCTATAGTGAACCCAGAATGGTGGGATTAAATTAAAAGAGGCAAACCAACCAAAGCCTGACTGGGGAAACAGCAAACTGATTTAACCATGGTGCTGAAACAAAAAAAAAATCCACCCTCTCACTTACCTTTTTTCGTCAGGTCTCTCCTGATAATTCTGAAAGTCTAAAACAGCGGTACCATTCCTCCCTGCCAAAGGTATCATCTGCAACTTCTACCACAAAATACACTGGTCAAGAGTTGGTAGGAAAACTGACTGCATGAGAACATTTCTGTAGTTTTTATCAAATGACGCTAAAACAGTTCTCCGCAGGATGTGCAGACGGAAAGAATCACTGATCTGTGAGACGCTTCTTCCTTCTTCCCTCAAACATAAAAACTTGAGTATCAAGTATAAAATCCAGATGAACAAGTTGCTTTCCTAAAAAAAGGAAAAGAACTGGAATATTTTGTTGATGCATCAAACCTAATGTGGAGTAAATGACATTAAATCTTTGCTAGGCTAACAGGCCACTGAGATTTAAACCTACGGGCTAAGTTTGCTCTTCCTCATGGAAGGCAGAATAGAAATACTGCTGGTTGCCATGTGTTTCCCCACCCACAATCTCATCGGCCACGGATGGGCTCTGAGGCCACCTGCCCTTCTCACTTCTCCCTCTCTAGAGGCTGATTTCCTGGGACTGTGGATTTGGACCCTCCGTTGTTTTCGTCTGAACTTAATAGAATACCAGGTTTCAGAACAAAAGTGGGTGTATATTGTCTGCCTCTTTCTCTAGTGCATGCCAGAAGTTCATACACTTAATTTGTTTGACATTTTGCAAGATAAAGCACAAGTTGGAGAAGGGAAAATTAAAGTGAAAGAAAAGGGATCATGAGACTTTTCTTAAAGAAAGCGTATGTCAAAGAAATGACTTAACTCTAAGAATATACTCCATAGGAGTGGATGACTAAATGGTTTCATTTAGAGACAGCTCTTTTTGTGAGTTTCTGTCCTCCATCGCTCTGCATGGTGGCAACAATAAGTATTGAGCTTTGAATAACCAAGTTTTGATGGAGAAAAACAGCAAAATGTTAGTTTCAAAATAAGTAACCTTCAAGGATAACTGAATTATTCCTGAGCGTGGAGTTATAATATCATATCCCATTGTGACTATTGCTGCGTTTGTGGGATTTTTTTTAAAAGAATTACCTTCTTCAGAGAGGAACAGAGATAAGTATTTTTTAAAAATAAATATCCTCATATTAAGCCTCTTTCTCTAAACTGTCACTTGAAATTCCAAGCAAATAGCTTTGCAGAATTGCAGTGATTTGCTTAGCAGTGTTCCGAGTTAGGCAGGCAGTGAAACCAGCTCAGAACAGCACCTGCTTTCTAGGCATCCCTGTGGTGGGCCAGCCTGCCCTTCCAGCAGGCCTGCAGGTCAACTGGCCTCCTGTTACCAAGTCCAACCCAGCCCCATGACAAGAAACCAGGACTGACATGAAAGATGGAAGAGCTTAGCCTCAGGCCCTTACCAGCACCAGAAACTAAGAAACTTGTATGCTCCAAGCATGTGCTTCTTTTTGTCCATTTGAGATTTGAAAAAGGCACCAAATGTATCTAACATACTATGTCTACCACCGAAGCACAAAGGGAAAAATACAGGTAGGGCTGGGTAGGGAAAGAGGGACGGGGAGGCAAAAGTAGAGCAGTACGTGGGGGGAGGACAGGGGCATGAGGACCAGCACTCATCCCCACTGGACGGCTGTCTGCCTTGACACATGCTTACTCTGAAAATGGCAATCCTGTGTGATGTTCCTGATAGACCAAAACCACACAGTTTCACAATTGTTTGTGAATATCCTGAATCCAGTACTAGACTGTGACCTTCTTGAGGGCAAGGATTGTGTACTGATCATCATTTATGCTTGTATATGGCTCTTCAGGGAGTAGAGGAGAAATTGAGAAAGACCATAGGAATAGACCCTCAACAGCAAGTCAATGCAACAGACAGCGATCCCACTAGGTACCAAGTACAGTAGTGAGCTTAGTTCTGAGAAATGGGAGTGGGTCACGCATGAGACATGTTCCCTTCCCCCCAGTTGCCCAGTGTCTAGATAGGGCCATGGCAGGTTTATGACTAGCTCCATAGAACATTTGCATAGGTCAGGCTGTTAGCTGCAGTTGACTCTGAGGACAGGGAAAGGCAGCGTGAAATGTCTCCAGAACAAAGTTGGGTTGCATTACTGGACCCCCTGCAGCACTTACGCTCCCAGTGGATTCCTAGTGATGCTCCAACACTAAACTAGTAATTATGAGGCTTCTCTGCACTGAAAAAAAGCAGCTCAGTGGGCAGAATGATAAGGGGGTCAGTTATGACATATATTGGCTACTCCCAGCTCAACTCCTGGGCAAGTGATGTCCAGGACTACACTATGTTCACTGTGCCTCCATTCACCTGAGATCACTTCCAGGTACAGAGGAAGGCCTGTTTGCCCAAAATAACGTTTCTCTCTCCCCTGGCTGAAGATTGGGTCCTGTTTGTTTTTAGGGTTACAGACAAAGTAAAATTATGGAGCTTGTCAGGTATCAGAAAAAACTAAATGTCTGCCTTGAAATGAAGAGTGTGTGTGTGTGTGTGTGTGTGTGTGTGTGTGTGTGTGGTGTGTGACACACACATGTGTGTTGGATTGGGAGGACAGATGGTTGCACGTTGGATAAAAACATTTTCCAAAAGGAAACTTGGATTTGAAGGTGGCCTGTTGTTTTCTGCAGGGCCCAAAATGGTAGCAAACAAAATCCTTTGACTTGTCTATAGGATTTCTGGGGTCCTGAAATTTACACCTAATTTCTTATTTCAAATGGACAAAATGTTGGCTAGGCATGGTGGCTCATGCCTGTAATCCCAGCACTTTGGGAAGCTGAGGCAGGGGGATCACTTGAGGTCAGGAGCTTGAGACCAGCCTGGTCAACATGGTGAAACCTGGCCCTATTAAAAAAAAAATTTCCGAGCATGGTGGCTAATTACAGGTGGCAGGCACCTGTAATACCAGTTATTCAGGAGACTGAGGCAGAAGAATTGCTTGAACCTGGGAGGCAGAGATTGCAGTGATCTGAGATCACACCTGGGCAACAGAACAAGACTCTGTCTCAAAAAAGAATAAAGTGCGCATTGTCCAGAAGAAAAGGAGTCACATCAGCTTTTGTCAAGCACATTGTATACCACCTCTCACCTCTGCAGAGAAACACTGGAAGTTAGTCCTGGATTGGGGGAAATTCAGACTCTTACGTCTAGAAAAGGCATGGGTCATGCCAGGGCTATGGGGCAAACTCACTATCTTCTTCCCATTCAAGCGAAGGAGGGAAGTGGGGAATGCTACTCTGTAAGATTTCCCAACAAAGATGTCCTGGTTGATAAAATGGCAGGAATGGGAGCCTCAGGAAATGGGGATTCCCAAGAGTGAAGGAGGAAGAAGGAAGTGCATAGTCAAGCAAAGGTTAATCATACTGCTTTGCATTTTCTGTTACTTTTCATTTTCTGTTACCTTCCTTCAAAGGTTAATAGATGACCCATAACAAAGGAGTCCGTCAGGAATACATTTAGGAAATTTGGGGGTCAACAAAATAAGTGTTTTGACCCAGAGCTTTCCAGGCATGAAACATTTCCCAAGCTGGCTTGACGTCAGGGTCTTTTTGGTGGAAGACCTATTGACAACTCACGGATCTCAACCTCCGAGGAAACAGAGGAGAACCCTGCTCTAGGTTTTCAGAAGGCAAACTTCAAAATAATTCAGAGGACATATGGATAAGAGCCCATGGATGGAGATGGCTCAGGAGGGATGGGAGAATCTGAAAATTAAACTCCAACAAGAGAAGCTCAAAGGGCAGAGAAACAGCAGAAGAGCAAAGCAACTCAAGCCAAGACCACCCGTGACAACTTGAGCTGACGCAGATGTGGAAAGTCTGGAGGCGGGCAGATGACCTTCCCTCTGTGCTTTTTTCTTTCAGGGTTTCATTAAATATTCATTGAGCCCCTTTTCTGTCCCAGGAGCTGAGCCTTGCACAAGCTGGAATGCACCCAAATGAAGGCAGCCAGGAGTGGAAAGGTCTAGGATTCTGATGTGGAGAAAGGTTGAAGAAAGTAAGTATATTTAGTCAGCAGCTTAGTCATCTTGGGCTACCATAACGAAATACCATTGACTGGATGGCTGAAACAATACACATTTATTTCTCACAGTCCGGAGGCTGGGAACTCTAAAATGAAGTGTTGGCAGGGGTCAGTTCCTGGTAAGGGCTCCCTTTGTGGGCTATAGATGGGCAGACTTCTTGCTATATCTTCACTTGGCCTTTCCTCTCTGCATGGATGCAGACAGAGAAAGAAAAGAGAGAGAGAGAGAGAGAAAGAGAGAGAGAGAAAGAGAGAGAGAGAGAGCGAGTGTGTGCGCGCGAGCCCTCTTCCTCTGCTTCTTTTTTCTTTTTTTTTTCTTTCTGTTGTTGTTGTTGTTGTTTTGAGACAGCATCTTGCTCTGCTGCCCATGCTGGAAGTCAGTGGCATGATCCCAGCTCACTGTAATCTCAAACTCCTGGGCACAAGGGAGCCTCCTATGTTGGCCTTCCAAAGTGCTGGAATTACAAGTGTGAGTCTTCACCTCTGGCTCTTCCTTTTCTTCTAAGACCGCCTATCCTATTGCCCTCATTATGGGCCCCACCTTCATTACCTTATCTAACCCTAATTACCTCTTAAAGGTCTAGTTTCCAAATTCTACCCCACTGGGAGTTAGGGCTTCATCACATAAACTTTGGGGGACATGAACATTCAGTCTATAGCAGTCTGTAGACGAGAGGACAGCTGGGTCCTGAGAGTTGCCTTCAGGTGGACAGTGAATAGGGCAGTGCTAAGACAAACAGGAGGAAATTTGAGACCAGTGATTTGGGGGTCTCACAGCTAAAGCTGCTTAAACATTATGGGGTTTCTATGTTAGGTAGCAAATGCTCTGTCTTTGGAAGCATCCAAGCAGGGGCTGACAGTTCTCGCCTTAAGGTTGTTGCAGATGGGATTCCTATGTAGGTGAGAATTCAGTTAGAATCTCCCAGACTCTCCACCTCTACAATTATATGTGGGTTTACGCCATATGCATTTTCTTCCATTTAAATTCTCTACTGTGTGCCCAGGATGGTTTTTCTGTCCTGTTTCCAAAGCAGTATGGGCAGGAGGAGGTTGTAGCCTTGGGTGGACAGATGAGCGTGCTGGGTATACAATCAATATATGTGCTCAGAATCTACACAACAGGCTTGGGTTCTTGGTAACAGAAGTGCTGGGGAGATGGGTGTGCTCTATCAAAGTTTAGTTTAGTAAAACTTATCCACAATGGGCAATGAAAACTACAGCACATGGGCAGGTGGCATCGGGAAACCACTGCATGGGTGGGCATGGATTTATTGTGCTCTTCAATGCTCCTTCGTGTGGAACTCACACGCAGCAAATACCAACCCCTCTCCCCCAGCCTTTCCTCTTGCAGAGTCACCCATCAATGGCAGGAGGCAGACAGGTGTAACTGTGTTTCTTCACTTTGGCCGAGTTCCTCATGGTTTATAGAAAACAGAAAAGACAAGGCTTCTGACAATGGACGAGTTCCAGCTATGGTGGGAAGCAGGCAGGGACACAGCGGGCGGGTCACTGCGGGCACTTGTAGTGTGTTGGCCATGGCCAGCACCCTATTGTTACGAAATTGACTTAAGCTTGACCAAAATAAAAAGTCTCTGCCTTACAGGCACTTCAGAGTTTGCAAACTGCCTTCATGCGTGGAATTATTCATAGGACACAAAGAAAAGGCTGCAACATTATTCCATAGTCATAGGGCCTGTGTGTGCATGAGTGTGTTGTGTGCAGACAAGTGAACATGCACATTTGTGTATGCTCATGAGTGACAGTGCATGTGTGTGCATGCAGGTATGTATGCTCGTGTGCCTGTGTGTTTGCATGCATATGTGGCTCCATATGTGCATGTGTATTCACATGGTTTTACGTCGGTGCAGGCCTTCACTCTAGATAGTAGAAGAGACTTGAATTCTAGCTCCCAGCTCTGTCTCCAAGTAGTTGGGTAACCTAGGGGTCGCTTCACCTCCTTCACCTCCTGAGAACTTCTTGCCAACAATGCAGGCTTGCACTTGAATCTGGGGGTTGGTAAGCTTTTTCTAGAAAGGGCCAGCAATTAAGTATTTTGCTCTTTGCAAGTCTCATGTAGTCTCTGTAAGTCTTTTCTCCTCAACTTTTAAAAATGTAAAAGCCATTCTTAGCTCACGTTTTACAAACACAGGTGGTCATGTGGCCCTAGAATAGAGCCTGGAGACCCTTACAGATGACCCCTTTTAGCCTCAGCAGGACTGAGCCCCTGGCTGAGTGAATGAGTTGCCACAAGCATGTATGCTTCATCTTACTGGGGAGCTGTCTTCTCATGGTCTTGCTTGACCAAGCACTCAGTGCCAGGTGGGACATGGCTCTGTATCCAGGGGCCAGGAGGCTGGTACTGTTTTTGCTTCTATGTTTAGGGGAAGGCTTATGTAAAATGCATTTGAAGTTTGCCTGCTCCCAAAGTCCTAGGCTTCAGAACCAGACAGGCATGGGTCTGAATCCTCATTCTGTCACTTTCTTATTCTCTAGTGTTGGGAAAGTCATGTCACTACTCTGGAACTTGGACAACTGTGTTCAAAATTGTTCAGATTCCTTTCAGATTTGAAATTGTCAGATGGACTCTTGGTGATGCTTGACAGCTAAGGATTTTGAGTCCCTTTGTTGGTATAAACCTTTAATTTTTGCAGGGGCTAAGAAATAAGTGAGCCCCTGTTGGCTCTCTAGGCTGGTGACCTCAGAGGACTGGTGTTCAAGGAAGCTGCCTGCTTGCCAGAAGTTGAGCTGCAATCCACAGAGGCGTGAACGCTCCTCCACTCACTTGTACTTCATCATGGGATGCATCTATGGTAAGTCTATGTGTCCCCTGAAAGGCATTCCAGAAGGTCGGCATCTGTTTAAAAAGTCTAAAGCAATGAAGTCTCATTGCTGCTTTGCTCGTGCAGAAATCTTTCCACTCGGGGAAGCGCACACCAGGATCCAGGATTCTCTAGTGTGTCTGGGCCAAGTGGGAGCTCTAGGTGTCAGAGCCAGATAAGCCAGGTGTGTCGTCAGGGCTCTATGGATGCATTTCCATACTTCACATCCATCTCACTTAAGAACGCATCATGTAGAGCAGCAATGCCGGTGCCTTCTGTGGTTTAGGGGAGGCACAGGTGTTCACCTTGTTCCTCTCAAGTTCACGGTCATGCTTGCTGGGCTGGTGGGCTATGGCAAATGAGCGCCCATCTCCATCTCCATCACTCCTCCTCCCCAGCCTCTCTGCATCTCCAACTTCCTGCCTCCTCTCTGTTTCATCACAGCCTTCCAGGGAGCATCAGTTCTCTGCCCTCATCTTTAGTCTTTTAAAAATTGCTAATCCTTTGCCTATCCTGTTCCCAGGTTAACCTTCCACAGGAACCACGTTGCCTTCTGCTACCCCAAGTTGCCCTTTACTCAGAAAACTTTCATGCCTGCCCAAAGCCCTAAAGTAAAGCCCATATTTCACAAAAACTCAGATTTCCACTCTCTATCTGGCCCCAACCTACCCTTCCATCTTTATCTCAGAATTATCTTCATCAATAGAGTCACCTGGCTCTTGCCCCCACGGACCTAGGACCACTGGGTCAGGAATTAGGCCCAGGCACTGGGCTGAGAGCCGTGGCCTGCAGGAACTCACTGCTTAAACCAAGCTAGGCTGCTCATGGGTCCTTGAATTTGCTAAATAATGTGTGTCTCATTTCCAGAGTCAGAATAACATAATGGAGGTCATTAATTATAAATGACTACCTGCCCTCCTGCTTCTCAACCTTCTGCTGTAGTTTTCTGTCTCCTTTTCCTTCAATGCTGGTTTAGAGCTTCTTGTTCTCGAGAAACCTTCTTCCTTTTATCTCAGCACTTATGGCTGTTAACTTCTCTGCCATGGTTTCTGAGCACAGTAGACGGTTCCCTGTGTTGGAATCCATCTGTCCAGCCAGTTTTACCTCATTCTGCCCATCCTATCCCCAGACTGACTGCACCTTGAGTGCTTAGTGAAGGGACAGGTTAGAATTAATTCTGAATTGAAAACCGTTTTCTAGGAAAGGCCACTTCATCACATAGCAGGGCTCATGGGGTCCTCTTTGGGGCTATGCAGTGGTGGGGAGCAGAGGAAAGCATCTGAAATAGCCACCTTTATCAGTATTGCCTCAAAGCCTAGAAGACATGGACACAGGCACTTGCCTCTTACAGTAGGCAGAATTCAAAGTGGCTCCCAAGATCCTTGCTGCTTGGGGGACACACACCTTCTCCCAATTACCCAATCAAATGCTAAACAGAGGCTCCTGAGAAGAAGAGATACAATTAAGATTCCCAATGAGTTGACTTTAAGAGAGGGAGATGTTCCTGTTGGGGCAGACCTGAGCACTTCAGCTGAGCACTTCATAGTGACCCCGTTCTTCCTTGTAAGAGAGATTTGAAACATGAGAGGGATTCAAAGAGTGCAAGCTCACATGGAGGGGCCACGTGGTGAGGCACTGGGACAGCCTCCGGCCGGGAGCCACAAGAATGGGAACTTCACTCCTGCAGCCTCGAGGAACGGAATTCTGCCAACAGCCACACGAGTTTGCAAGAGGACCCAGGTAGGAACACAGCCCTGCTGACACCTTGATTTCAGCTGTGGGAAAAGCCCAGTCACATCTGCATTTCTGACCCCCTACTCTCCGGAAGAAAGCCCTTCCTTCCATCTTCTACCCTCACCACTGCCTGAAGGCTCCCGAGCCTGCCTGAGAAGCTCAGCTGTGGTCTCCTGGCGACCAAGGAGCTTCCTGCACCCTGTTAACCCCTGCTGAGACCCTTGGTCAAGTCACTCTTGCATGGGAGGCTCCCAAAGTGGAGTAACTCTTAGGCCAACCTTGTAAAGAACCATGGTAGGGCTGTCCTGTTTCACAGCCATACCTTACCCCAGTGTTAGCACAGGGTCCTGTATTTACTAACCCTCCCCAACCCCATCCCCATGCTCAGTTATGAATCTCAGGTTGGCTTGCTGCAAACCCGAGCCCCTTCCCAGGCCCTTCCATGAGACAATCAATGGGGTGGTGCTGTAAGCTGCTAAGTTTGCAGTCACTTGTCATGCAACAATAGTTGACTACTGCGTACCTTCTGCCCTCCAAACTCGCCTTTCTTGAGGTTATTTTCCTTTATGATTTATTAATACGCAACATCACCAGGCTCATGAATTTCACCAAGGAGTCCTGGAAAGGCTGTTATCTCTTGGTGGCGAAAATGACATGATTTGCTTCTTAAGGATCCAACAGACGTTCTCCCAAAGTAAAGTGGGCTGGAAAGAATGAGGATCCTCTACTTCTCAAGACCTTTTGTGACCTGCTGCCAAAATTCCTAGCCTGCTAACCACAGCATTCCAAAAAATTGGCGGTGGGGGAAAGGCTATATTTTTTAAAAACCCAACTCTTGATCTTTTGTTATCAGAGTTTCAAGTTAACCTGCACCAGAGACCTGGGTCACTTTTAATGCTGGACTAGAGTATGAAGCGGCTCACCCTTACCGAGACACCCTTGGGTTCCCCAGTCCCGCCTGGTGACAGCCAGACACCCAAGCACCACCTCCACGTCCTTGCTCTGCCACTTACCAGTAACTTCCCCGAAGGTAGGAAGAGAGAGTCTACAATAATTTGGGTGTGGGGATGGATCGTAGGTCTTTTCAAGCTCCTTAAAGAATCTCATGTAATTAGAGCTAATCTGTCCCAATTTCAAATCAAAAGGTAACATGATTAATATCCTCTAAAAATAGAGTTAGCTAAAGGCACTTTTAATAAGGCATCACGCATATAGGTTACTTTTAAATATAACCTATGATTAAGTCTCTGGATTTGCCCACTGGAGGAAGCTGAAATTGAGAACCTCTCTTAACAGACCAAGAGCTGTCTGCTGCCTCTCCATTTTTACTTCACAACTCTTCAGCCTCCTTCAAAGCCTAGTTCTCTCTCTGGCTTCAGAGCCATTTCTAGAACCCCCGGCTTCCACTTTTTGAGGGCTGGAATCGTGACTTTCAGATGTCTTTTCCCCAGCCCCTAGCAATTTGCCGATACACAAAAAGCCCTCAGGGAATGTTGATTTAATTAGTTAAAATTCAACGTTTTTTCCCCCTGCCTGATCCAACCTTGGTTTTCTTTTTTCTTTTCTAAATTTCACTCACCCTCTGTTCTCGTTGACAGACAGTAGTGTGGGCCCTCCACCCCCACTCTCAGGAAGAAAGCCCTTCCTTCCATCTTCTACCCTCACCACTGCCTGAAGGCTCCCAAGCCTGCTTGAGAAACTCAGCTGTGGTCTCCTGGTGACCAAGGAGCTTCCTGCACCCTGTTAACCCCTGCTGAGACCCTTGGTCAAGTCACCCTTGCATGGGAGGCTCCCAAAGTGGAGTAACTCTTAGGCCAACTTTGTAAAGAACCATGGTAGGGCTGTTCTGTTTCACAGCCATACCTTACCCCAGTGTTAGCACAGGGTCCTGTATTCACTAACCCTTCCAACCCCATCCCCACACTCAGTCATGAATCTCAGGTTGGCTTGCTGCAAACCCAAGCCACCTCCAAGTTGGGTTATAGTTTTCAGTGGTTGCTATCATGCATCCACTCCGCAAATCCATGTTAAGTGTTTATTATAGGCCAGTTAGTGTTCCAGGTACGGGACCTCTTTACCTTCATGGAGCTTGCATTTTGGTGGGAGATAAAAGCCAGATAATAGCTGTGTATTCTAGCTGTAACCTAAATTACAGGAAAGGTTACGAGCTATAAATTCAAGATGGGTAAGAAGAGAACGAGTGACGTGTGGTGGCGATTTTAGGGTGGTCTAGGATCCCCTCTCTGATGAAATGACCTTTGAGAGGAAACAGGATGGATGAGAAAGGACAAACCTTACAAAGTTCCTGGGGAAAAAGGTGATCTGGAGAGGGATCTGTAAGTGCGAAGGTGCTGAGGTTGGAACAAACTTGACTTCCAGCTCTTCACCATGAAAAACGCCTCAACGAATTGAATATAGCTTCTCTTTTTCATTTCCTGCAGAATATGGAAGGAAAGTCAGGGGAGCTAGGTCAAGGCAAACGAAGACAAGATCAGAGGAAGCCTTCACCTGCTTGCTGGGCAGGTGGCCTCTGAAGCTGTGTCGGCCAAGGCAGTCAGCCAGGCTGGCCGGACCAAGGGTTCACCTTTTTGCTGCCACAGCTGTGTAGAGAAGGTGGGATGAGATGGCATGGGGTTCCTGGTCACTCTGAGAAAGGCTGTTTCCAGTTGTCTCCATGACAGGCCTATGAAAACCAAGGCTGGCTATTCTGGGCTTAGTTGGGTTGATGGGGTTGGAGGTGGTGTGTGTAATATAGCCAGCCTTCCTACATGATGTATGTGATTTTTGGGTACTGGTAACCCTTTTTGACTCCCTCAGACACCTTTTTTCTCTGTCTCCTCCTTCTGCTGCCACAGCATTCTCAGTAATTCCCTTTTCCTGTTCAGCCTCTCCACCATTCAAGCCACAGGCTGAAGCTAATTGCCCAAGAATAAAAAGAACACTGCAAGAACAGATAGCAACATTCTTAGCTTTGACACCCCAAATAGTGTTGGAAGTCTGGGTTTTGGAATCCAAGGGCTAGATGGATTTCTTTTAAGTTCTCCAAAGGTTGACTTTGGAACCAGGCACTAAGCCTTGGAGGACGGAGAACATCAAGATTTGGAAAGAAGATACGATGTTGTAACAGCAGTTTTCTCAACACACAGAAGATAAGAATCCTACCATGGGGATGGGAGGAAGGTGGGTAAAACTTGGCAAGGACAGAAGAATGTATGGGGCCATCTCCGTGAAGTTGGAAACCTGGTGGGGCAGGAGATGCAAACCCATAAGTGAGTTTGGGGATCACAACGCAGAAGAGAGCTGCACCTCATTTGTTCATATGTGTCACGGAGAGCTCGTAAACCTGTTAATGAGCCCAACCCCTAATACTGAAAGTTGGAGCAACAGGTGGAATGTGCACCAGCAGAGGTGTGTGGTTTGAACAAGCAGCCAGGCCATGCTGTGGCCCATGCAGCAGACAGAGCCAGGAGACTGAAGCCATCAAGGTGTACCCTGAGGCCATCAAGTTACCTCTCAGTGGAGTTCATAGAAGTTGAGACCTTAGACCAGAAGCCTGCCTCCTCCCTCCACCTGACGCCATAAGGCTACATCAGCCTTCCCCTGAACCCACAAGCTGTCTGCAAAGGGGAACGTGAAAGGGGCTGAGGGTGATGCATCCTGAAACCTTGACCTGTGTGGGCAGTGGCTCCAAAGTCAGATGTGAATCACATATGACTGAAAGAACCTTAAACTGGCAAGTTGTTCTGCTACTTCCTAGACATGGGGGCTTGTGAGCTAAGTGGAGCTCAGGTCTAAAGAAGTGAGGTTCTACCTCTGGATGCTTTGAGTTTTGTGTTCATGAGATTCCTTCTGCAATCCCTCACAAATTGTCTCAACAGGCAGAAGAGCCTCCCATTTTATGATAAGAAATGAGGCTCAATGTTTGACAAGCAAGGAGCCCTCTGGAACCCCTGTGCAGTGTTCCTTGGTGCAGACTTTAATAGTAAGGAGGTGATGACAGGAGAACAGGGTAAAAGGGGAGGGCTGGGCAGGGGAAAGGGGTGAGTGTGGTTCTCCATTTTGCCCAGGGTCGGCTGATGCTGAGAAGGTTTTGGGTGGTGTTCCTAGGGGTCTGCCATGACAAAATATCAGAACCTGGGAGGCTTAAACAACAGACATTTATTCTTTCAGTTCTGGAAGCCAGAAGCCCCAAATCAAGTTGTTTGCAGGGACACACTCCCTTTGAAGGATCCAGGGAAGAATCCATTCCATGGCTTTGTCCAAGCTTCTCACTGGCCAGCAACCCTGGGCATTCCTTAATGTGTCTACAGACCCATCGCTCCAATCTCGGCCACCATCTTCACGTGGCCTTCCTCTCTCCAGGCCATCCCACTGTCTCCTCTTTTAAGGAAACCAATCATATTGGATTAACATTCATCCTAATGACCTCATCTTAACTTGCTTACATCTGCACAAACCCCATTTCCAGGTAAAGCAACATGCACAGGTACCAGGCATTAGCACTTGAGTACATCTTTTTGAGGGACACAATTCAACTCAGTGAGCTAGCCTGCAGAAATTCATTTTCTTCTTCTTTTTTTTTTCTTTCTGTTTCTGGATGCTGGGTTTAGATAAATCAGCCTGCAAAGTTTACATACTTCCGTATTAGTCTTCTCACGTGGCTAATAAAGACATTCCTGAGTCTGGGTAATTTATAAGTGAAAGAGCTGTAATTGACTCACAGTTCAGCATGGCTGATGAAGCCTCAGAAAACTTACAATCATAGCAGAAGGGGAAGCAAACACATCCTTCTTCACATGGTGGCAGGAGAGAGAAGTGCCAAGCAAAGGGGGAAAAGCCCCTTATAACACTATCAGATCTCATGAGAATTCACTCACTATCATGAAAACAGCATGAGGGTAACTGCCCCCATGATCCAATTACCTCCCACCAGGTCTCTCCCACGACTCATGGGGCTTATGAGGACTACAATTTGAGATGAGATTTGAGTGGGGACACTGCCAAACCATATCGACTTCTCAAAAGTATGTTTCAGTCAATTCACACTTCTAAGTCAAAGAGCTGGAGACCTATTTTAACCTACGAAATACAAGACTTCTGCTTTCGTGGCCTCCTGTTGCCCTGGTAGACACTCCTGCAAGAAGCCTGACCTGTCTTCAGCTGCAGGTCTGTACAGCAAACCCACTCAAGGTTTGACTCAAACTTTCCATGTGTGAAGCACATGTTTAGATTTCTGATTTCTAGGAGTTGAAAAGAACTACGCAAGTGTAAATCATGTACAAAGGAATAAAGCATGGCAGCTCTGTGTGTCAAAAGGTTTACCTCTGCAAATCCCACAGACATGGGGAGTGCACCACATCGGTACAATTCAGGAGAATGCTGCCTCTGACTCTGCCTGCCTCCCCCGCATCCAAGCAAGCAGCCAACAAACAAAACAAACCCAGTGAAGCAGTAGCCTACTGCAGGGTTCCAAAAAGCCTTACAGAATTGAATATGGCAAAATGGCACATGGGGGCAACCTTATTAAAAATCTTTCCTGTAAAACATTGTGCATTGAAACTCTGGTAATAAATTCTGGAAATTTCTCCCTAAAGTTAAACATAAGGGATCCTGAGGGTTTACTCTGATCTCCTGAATCTAAGTATATGATGCTTACCTACCTATCTCAGAAAGGTGAGTGACAGAGGGACGAGGAGGCAGGGAAGGCACGGGGAGGGGCTTTCCTCCCTCTTACTTTCACTGGATACTTTCACGGGTGGGCCTCTCAGCAGTGTGCTGGATGGAGGAGAGGTGAGCAGGCTTTGCAAAGCCAGGTTGGGAAACTCACACACAGACACATACAGACACACACAGACAGGCACACATAAACACACACACACACACACACACACAGATACAAACACAGACATGCAGAGACAAACACACAGGCACACACACA
This sequence comes from Cebus imitator, assembly GCF_001604975.1. Taxonomy (NCBI): domain Eukaryota; kingdom Metazoa; phylum Chordata; class Mammalia; order Primates; family Cebidae; genus Cebus; species Cebus imitator. Next base: position 7,879,696 of record NW_016107356.1, read on the forward strand.
CAGACACGGGCACATACACTCTGCACTGTCCACTATATCATTTTAGGTGCAGCAAGAATAACTTTTATATATAGATCAAAATTTTGCCTCCTATCTATGAATGATTCTGACTAGCTGGAAAACCAAGGATGATTAAGCACTGCTTAGAAATGTGTCCCTAAAATATACAAACTTAAAAAAAATCGCTTAATATGTATTTTAATTTGTGTAATGGGGGATTTATAAATTAAGTACTTGTAGGCTGTTTGGATAAGAACATTTCTAGGGTTTCTTAGACCCAATTGAACCTAGAAATACCCTCAGGGGCCCAGGCCGCAAGTGTTTGTAATGCCCAGATAGATACAAGCCCTCTCAGTGACCCCCTCATATATAAATTTTAGAGGCTTGAATATCCAAGTGCCAAAGTGGACCATTTGAGACAAGGGCCTCAGCTCTGCATTTCAGCCTTTCTTCTTGCAGCTGCTGTTTCTGATGGAGGTAGCAGGACACTGGTGCTGATGTTGGCAGCAGTCGGGGTGGTGCTGGGCTGGGTGTGGGTTGAGGGTCATAGGTGTGGGATGGCGGGGGTGGAGACACATATCACATGACTCTCAAATGATTCTTGGCAATAGGAAGACAATAAAAGATTTTCATGTTCGGAGCTTAAACACAGAAGAATTTGCAGGTACCTTTTAAAAACATTCTTGTGATTCTTCTTTTCTTTTTTTTGAGATGGAGTTTTGTTCTTGTTGCCCAGGCCGGAGTGCAATGGTGGATCTCGGCTTACTGCAACCTCCACCTCCCGGGTTTAAGTGATTCTGCTGCCTCAGTCTCCCAAGTAGCTGGGATTACAGACATGTGTCACCATGCCCAGCTAATTTTTGTATTTCTAGTAGAGTCAGGTTTTCTCCATGTTGGTCAGGCTGGTGTTGAACTCCCAACCCCAGGTGATCCGTCTGCCTCAGCTTCCCAAAGTGCTTGGATTACAGGTGTGAGCCACCGTGCCCGGCCATGATTCTTCTTTAAACCAATGGCTCTCAACCCTGGCTGCCTGCTACAACAATGTGGGGAGCTTTTGAAACATACCAGTGCAGAGGCTGTTCACCGTTCTAATTCTGATTTAATCAGTCTAGGGTTTTAGGGTGAGGAGCTCTTCAGGAAATGGAAATGTGCAGCCAGGGCATTGAATCATTGCAGGTAAAACGGGGCATCCCAGCACGTCAGTAAGAGTGAGAGGGAGCTGTGGGTACAGCTACCTCCTCTGCAAGAACAGCACTGGCGTGGGCCTGGCTGATGATAAAGTCACCTACTTCAGTTTTTGATACTTATTGCAAAATATTTCAAAAATTCAGGAAATTATATGGAATTTCTATGCTCTGACCTCCAGGTTTAATAAATATTAGTATTTGGCTATACGTCTTTTGTATTCGTTTAGAAAATATACCTGTAAATAAATCTGGTCACTCTGACTGCATTGGGAAATTCGGGATACCTTTGGGTAACATGTACTGAGAAGACAGGCTGCTTACCCAGGTCCCTGCTGGGTCATTTGCACTTTAGTATAAGTGAGGGAACAGGGCGAAGGCAATGGTAGAGACTGAAGGGTGGGCAAAGATGGGGAGGCAAGTTGGGAAAAGGGGTGCAGAATGGGCATAGGGCTTACGGTGTCTATTTCAACCCCAGCTGGTCCACTGTTGGCCCTGGCAATGAGGTAACAATATTTTTACTGACGAGTTTTTAGGAAGAAATCACTACTCAGGAGACTGAGAAATCCCAGTTTTAGCATTCTTTGACCCCATATGGTTTCTTTCATAGTTTTACATTATATTCCTGGGCATCCCTCTGAATGTTCCCCTATTTTTTAGGGAAATGTTGAGTTCTTTGATCCATACCTTCTTGTGACAGCGCTCGGCTCCAGCACTGCCTGGATAAATGGCAGCCTATGCCATCTCTCACCTACAGCTGGAGAAGTCTTTTTTTTCTTTCCGCCTGCCTTTCCTTATTTGGAGTTGATGCTTTTTGACATTTCTGTCCAACAAATACTACCTTGGGTTCTGGATTATATTTTTAGGGAAGCAGTTGACATTTCTTTGATCCCTCCATTTGAAAATATTTATTTTAAAAATATTGAGAAAGGTAGAATTGACTTCTAAAATACTTCAATAAATAACCACTTTCATGTTGCCGTGATTCACTTTGGCAGAGAGATGCTATAGACAGATAACCCAGAGCAATGTCAAAAATAGACACAAACAAACCCTGCTCAATTCTGGTCTCTTCCTTTCTCTTTCTTTTTGCTGATTCTATTCAACATCCTGCCCTCTGCGATCTTAACACGATGTGTTAAATTATGGTATAATCAAAACTCTGTCACCCTCCATCACTTTTAACTTCAGGATGCCTTATAATTCCTGCTTAACCATTCAATGAAACAAACATATCAGGGGATGGCCTAGCAAGCTTAGTTCTAGAAGCTTATTCATCCTTCTCTGATGTCTGTCTAAACTCATACAAAGGAACACAAGTCACTTAGCAGTTATGTGGAAGTTACGTACAGCCTTACAACATCAGCATCACCAGGGAGCTTGCTGAAAATGCAGAATCCCAGGCCCTACTCCAGATCTATTGAACCAGAATCTGCATTTTAGCAAGAGCCCCAGATAATGGCTGTGCACATTACGGTTTGAGAAATTCTAACTTACAGCATAAAAATCAACCCTTGTACCACTCAGCTCCCTACCACAACATTAACTTACCTGCCTAGAGAATGTGGCTTACTACTTTTGATACTGCATTTGGTTTCCCTCTTGTTGGAATTCATTCGAGGTGGCTGACAAAATATTACAGAAAATATTTAAGGAAAGTTATAGATTATAGTCTCAAACCTTTTGGAAGGCTGAAAGGTTGTACTGGGGCAGGCTGAAGGCAGCCGGCTGGTCCATGAAGTTAGGGAGAAGATAGGGATGATAAGAGGCTTTTCCCAGTTTAAGTCTCTTTACCCCACATCCCTTTGTCTCTACTCTATTTACTCAGGTAAACTCTGTGCTGGATAACCCCATCAGGAGAAGATCAGAGGGGAATTACCTGTTAATAATGTTTTCTCTGCTCCTGGAATCTAAGGCTTTTATCATTTGTGAAACTACTCTTTTAGCCATGCTAATTATCCACAAGTGTGTTAACTTAGAACCTGTGTCATAAGTAAATCTGTGGATGTACATGGGGTCGGGGTTGACTGGTTGCATTTCACCCTCTGAGAGCAGCCAACGGCCACCCTAGCCCACTTGTATCACTGTAATGGTGTGAGAGCGCATTCATTCATCTGTCAGTGAGTCAGGGTCTGCAGGCCAGACTTCCGCAGGTGGTGACTGACTCCTCACCCTCTAGGTAAGGTAGTTTCAGGGAAAAAAAGCACAAATATATAAGCATTTTTTCCCAATTTCTGTTGTTAATGTGACAGTGATAATTATAGTCTCACCAGTTCTTTAAAAGAATCTAGAGATTTTCACTTTATTTTAAAATTATGTTCACAGTGTCATATTTCTGTTTCCCTTTTCTTCAGAGATGGGGTCTTGCTATGTTGCACCAATTGGTCTCAAACTCCTAGGTTCAAGTGATTCTCTGGACTCAGCCTCCTGAGTAGCTGAGATTACAGATGCAAGCCATCATCCCTGGCTCCATATTTTCTATTTTCTAACTAAAATTACATATGTGAAGCAAGGGAGAGAAATACATAGAACTTCCAAGCTATAGCAGGTCAGCCTCTTTCTAAAACTGAAATAGTAGCCCTGGGATTTAGAGATGAGCAAGAGAAGGGCTTTTCTTAAGGGCTCAGGAGGCAACATGACTTTGTCCTTAAAGACCTTAATGATCATGCCTATCTTCCCACCTGCCTAGCTGTCTAGAAATGTGAAGGACTTAGAATCAGCCAGGACTGAGTAGGGTGCAGCTAGCTTCAATATAACCCCATTAGCAGTACCTTTGGGGGTGTCTGCTCTGAGTGGGAGAAGTATTACCAGACTTTTGAATAGAACCAGCTTGGTTTCTGGCTGAAGATGACATACTTGCTTTAGAAAGCCCTCCTCCCCATGATTCAACATCTCTCTCCTTGACCCATCCCTATTCCTAGCTACCTTCACTGACCCCGTAGAGGTCATTCTTTGGACAGCATCTGAAATAAAAGATGTATAGCCCTTTCCTTCTCTGTCCCTCCCACCTGGTGAAAGAGGTAGACCTTCTCATTAATCTGCCCTCAGGGTAAAGTACCTTGTCCTGATTACTTCAGTAAATAGGGACACTGGAAGGAGGGTACCAGAATTAGAGGGGCTGTGAGACAAAGACAAAGGGCTTCAGAGCCCTCTCCCTCCCTCTCCTGCCCTGGGAGCTGCCTGACAGTGGTGCCCTGTTCCCATTCCCCATTTTAAAAAGTTGGAAATTTGAGACAAAGCCTTATTGTAAAATGTTGCAGTTTCTCAGGTATTCCCGGGTTGAAATCTCATCCCTAAAATCAGAAACTTTCTCACAAGTCTCATAAATGCTTGCAGGCTTACGGGTAATTTATAATGAAAAGAGTTTTAATTGGCTTGCAGTTCTGCAGGCTGTACAGGAAGAATGATGCTGGCATTTGTGGCTTCTGGGGAGGCCTCAGGAAACTTACAATCATGTTGGAAGGAAGCAGGGAAGCAGGCATGTTACAGGACAGGAGCAGGTGGAAGAGAGAGAGGGAGCAGGTGCCACACACTTTTCAACAACCAGATGTCATATGAGCTCACTCACTATCACAAGGACAGTGATGGTGCTAAACAATTTATGAGAAATTCATCCCCATGATCCTATCACCTCCCACCAGGCCCCGAGTCCAATACAAGGATTACAACTCAATATGAGATGGACAAAGATCTAAACTATATCACCCATGCTAACTGCTCAAGCCTCTGAAGCCCTTCGTAGGGTGCTGGAAGCCACCTGTCTGGTCATTGCACACACACCTGTTTCCACCTGAGCTGACAAGGCTGATGTGCGGCTGGCTGCTTCTCACCAGCCTGGCATGGGGCTCGGTTGTGTCTTAGCTAGGTGGTGCCTGGAGCAGTCCGGGCATGGAACATGCATTTTCTTGTGGGTCGTGAAGGTACAGAGGTCACTTTTCTTGGGTCTCCAGGTGAACCTTGAGACTGCGTTACCATTAGGAGGGAAGAGCTGTCACCCTCAACTCCTAGGGGAGACTCAAGGGCAGCATGTGGGCTTGGGGAGGAAGAAACTCATGGAAGCATTTAGGAACACTGAGTGTTTCTCTCTGGCAGGAGCCAGTGTCTGTCAGGGGAAGAGACAAGCTGACAGCAGGAGAGAAGACACCTGGGCCCCAGAGGCAGCGGGGGACCCCACGCTGACAGACACATCTCCACGAAAAACAGAGGCAAGCTGACAGTGCCTGGAGCTCACGGTTTGCTTCGGAAAAGGCACCTGAGCTTCAAAAAGGAAAAGAAGAAACGAGTGTCTGCAGCTGGGCTGCTGGGAATTCTTCTGGGAGCTGTGGTGCTGCTGGGGAGGGGCAGAAGCCGGGCTCCTGCCGGACTCAGGAGCGCAGCTGGTAGCCGGTTCGTGTGGGAGCCTGAGCTTTGCCTGCAGGAACAAACACTGGCTACTCTTGCCAAGGGATGTAAACAGCATCTCAATGCTGGGCTGATAGTTTTTGGGTAGAACTGGGTTCTCTCCATTCTACAAAGCCACTTTGGCTTCCGAGAAGGCAGCTCTAAAAAGAAGCCCTCTCTACTATTACCTTACAGAACGCCTGCTTGTGTGAGAGTCCCACCCAAGGTGTAGCCCAGCGGGGAGACAGAGCAGTGTGGTTCGGTCCTGGCTGGAAGGCGTGTGCACGGTGACCCTTGCTGGCAGCCAGATCCGTCCAGGTACAGCAATGGCAACGAGCAGGGGGAGCCTCGCTCAATGCTTCCTGTGGTGGGAGGAACGTCCTGCCACACCACACTTTCTTTCTAGAAGCAAAGTTGTCTGTTCCACTGCCTTGTCCAAAATCTTGCTTTAGCTGCTGATTGGCTCTGAGAGGCCATCTACGGTCCTGAACCTGATGCCATCCCTGCCCTGCGCCCTGTCCCTATCCCTCCAAGGCAGACCTCTCTTCACTTTCTCCCTGGGATTGCACTCCATTGTCACACTGCCCTCTGCTCCCTCACTTTTCTAAGGCTTCATCCCCAGGGCTACCTCGGATTTCCTGCATCCATCAGGGAAGACTCTGCCTTCGAACTCCTGGCTCAACCAGAGGTCTGTGCAGACTAGACGATTGCATGCATCCATCTTGGGTCAGGGGACAGCCTCATCATCACAGACATTGTATTCTGCATCCCCTGTCAGTATGAGAAGTCATTTGCATCTGTTTCCCCAAAGTTACCGCAGCGCTTAGGACCCAGTGGGATCCAATTCCTATTTGCTACGTTAGTCAAGATCAAGTGATATGGGAAAACACTTCTGAGTTGGAGCTCATGAGAAAGGAGAAGGGAAGACTCCTATGAAACAATTGTTACTCAAGTGAACCTGGGACACAGGCTCTGTGTGCTCACTACTGTGGGTTCTCCATGCTGGCCGCCTTTAAAATCATCTGGGAGGCTTGAGGAAGTGCCTGTGTGGGGAGGGGAAGGGTGAGTGTGGTGGGGGCCACCATGCATGGTGTGTCTGAGCAGCTTTGGTTGCTGATGCTAGCCTGATGTCTGTGGAATCTGATTTTTACATTTGAGTGGCCATGAATTGGGCTCTAGTGCCCTTAGCAGTCATGGAAATTTCTATTCCAGGTAGGCCACTGCAGAGTGCCTGTCAAGAGTTGTTCCCATTGGATTTCATTTCTTTTAAATTTCGAAAATGCCAGTATTAAGAGGCCAAGGTAGGTGGATCACAAGCTTGGGAGATCGAGACCAACCTGGCCAACATGGTGACACCCTCTGTCTACTAAAAATACAAAATTAGCTGGGCATGGTGGTGCACACCTGTAGTCCCAGCTGTCCAGGAGGCTGAGGCAGGAGAATAGTTGGAACCTGCCAGGAGGAGGTTGCAGTGAGCCGAGATCGCACCACTGCACTCCAGCTTGGGCAACAGAGCGAGACTCCATCTTAAAAAAAAAAAAAAAAAAAAAAAAAGCCAATAATGTGTTACTGTTCTGTGATTGCTCTAGAAAGGCTGTAGATGGTGGACGGAGTTGCAGATCAGGCTCCATAGATGTCATGTATCCTGGGCAATAAGAGATCTTCCCTATCAGCCTCAGTATTTCCATCTGCAGGTAATAGAAAAGCATTGGGTACAGGGGGATTGGAGGAACTGAATTGTTATAATACTTGTGAAATTGTATTTCTTAAAAAGGAGGCATAGTCAGGGAAAGACATTTCCTTTTCCATTAGTTTAGGTTTAATTTACAGTTGCTCATGATAATGACCATCTCTTTGCTTTATTTCTTTGTTGAAGCTTTGAATTCAGACAAAAGTTTTAAATATACTGTTTTAACAAGAAAATAGGATTTAATGTTTTAAAATAAAAAAGGCTAAAAAGAACTCACATAGTAAAAATGAAAATATTTCCCTCCTTCGGTTAAGAAGGCTTTCAACCCTTTAATAAGTGTACTTTCCTCAAGTTTTCAGGGGGCAAAACAGCTAAGAAAGGGAGAGATGGCTCTGTCTGCTGAGAAATGTGATGTTGAGTTTCTCCTGGGTAAGGGTGGAAGAACAGTGAGAGAAAGAGATTTTTGTCTTTTGTGTATAATCTCCGTAGAAATCATGACATTGCTTTAATGATATTCTTGCACATGTGAAACTAATAATAGTTTGTGACACCACAGGGAAAAACCAGTTTTGCCCTGAAATACGGCCAAGTTAGACTAGAAAAACGGTTGTTAAGAAGACTGTCCTTAGCTGAATTTTTCTCTTCTCGTTCTCTCTCACTCCCTCTCACTCTCCTTTCTCTCTTTCTCCAGCTCTTCTCTATTTTCTCACCCTCAAGTCTAAAAATTATAAATGTATCTCAAGAAGCTAGCACACTACCTCAGTTTTGCTGACCCTCTTAAAATCTCTTGGCCCGGCACAGTGGCTCACTCCTGTAATCCCAGCACTTTGGGAGGCCAACGTGGGTGGATCAGAAGGTCAGGAGATTTAGACCATCCTGGCCAACATGGTGAAACTCTGTCTCTACTAAAAATACAAAAATTGGCTGGGCGTGGTGGCACACACCTATAGTCCTAGCTACTTGGGAGGCTGAGGCAGGAGAATCACTTGAAGCCGGGAGGCGGAGGTTGCAGTGAGCCAACATCACGCCACTGCACTCCAGCCTAGTGACACAGCAAGACTCCATCTAAAAAAAAATCTCTTGTAAAGAACACATCTTGGACACTTGCAGCCAGTGAATGTTAATTGAAGAGTGGACCCTGGTAGTGTCTAGGAGAAAGCTGAAAAGACTGGAAGTGGAAAGAGTTCAAGGCCCAATGTCCAAAATGCAGGGCCAGAGTCTCCTAACCCTGGTCACAAATCCTGGTTCCCTGGTACAACTTAATCTTGTGAACTTGGCTTCCAGTTCCCTACCTACAAAATGGGAAAACAGTATGTTTCCTTCCTTCCTGGGCTCTTGTGAGAACCAACAGGCTTAGTGACTGGGACAATATTGCTGAAAGCTAGTAGCATATGAGTTCCACCATGCGAAGGTGTTTGCTTGGTGTCTGATATTAATTTCTCCTTTATAACCCACTCAGTTCCTGTGGCTGAGTAGCTCAGGTGGGCACAGGCTCTGGCAGCTGAGAATGACCTGTCCAGCTTCTTTGAATGTTTTCATGTCCAATCAGATTGCTTCTGTGGTTAATGGATCAGGGATTACAGACTGTTCTTTCATTGGGAAATGTTAGAATGTAAATAGGCACAGCCTTTTTGAAGTGCAATTTGGTGAAATGTAACAAGAGCTTTCAAAAAGTGCCTACCCTTCTACCCAGCAATTACATGTGTAATGCTTTATACTAAAAAGGCATTCTGATATAGTGTGTACAAAGACACATTGTGTGGGAGATGCTTATACAGCACTGTTTACAACAACAAAAAAGAGAAAACAACCCCAATGCCCAAAACAAAGGACGCTATGAATACACAGTAAGTATGTTTTACAGTCACCTACAATGCAGCCACCACAATCATAGTCTATGTTTAGTCGACCATATTGAGTACCTACCATGTGCAGGACATCAGCGAGGGAAACATCAGTGAACAAAACGAACAAAAGAACTCTACCCCTAGAAGCTTGCCTTCTATTGCAGGAGACAGAAAATAAACAAAGCCAATATGTTATTTGTGTGGCGTGTTAGAAGGTACCACGTACTATGGAGGAAGTTTAATCAGGAAGGAGGATGGGGAAGCAGGGGTGGAGGATGGGAGACTTATAGGAGGCGTGAATGGAGGCACTTGCTGAGAAGGCTCAACTTTGGATGGGTTTGATGAGAGAAAGGCAAATCTGGGGAAAGAACATCCCAGGCAGCAGAAAGAGGCCTGGACTTACGGAGCAAGTGTCCATCATGTTAGAGGATGCGCATGAGGCCATCAGCAAGGTGGGTGAAGAGCAGGGAGTGAGGCCCACAGTAAGAGACAAAGAAATCCACGGGCCACTCCTCATTCCTGACTTGGAGAGAAGTTGATGATGAATTACCAAATAACAAAATCAGTCATCAATAGATGATGATCAGTTTTTGTTATAAAATGTAAGTAAACCCTCCTATTTACTGCATGGGTTATTTTCTCTCCCACCCCCGCCTCCCCCTTTCTTCTCTCCTTCCTGCCTTCCTTTATTCAAAAATTTAGCTTATCTGAGTTTTCACATTTTTTCTACATTAAACATACTTGTGCAACAAACAAATGAGAAAGACTCAGGTAAAATAAATGCACAGTATTTTATCGTCTTTGGTCAAGCTGTTTGAGTGCAGAATTCATTGATGTTAAAATTTGTTTACTTTTCCGAATTGGCAATAAACACTGTTTGCCTTGTAGAAATGTTAAAACAATGGAAGAACTCAAGTTGGGAAGTTACTTTAAAGGTGAGTGTTGGCCAGGTGTGGCAGCTCACACCTATAATCCCAGCACTTTGGGAGGCTGAGGCGGATGGATCACAAGGTCAGGAGTTTGAGACCAGCCTGGCCAATATGGTAAAACCTTGTCTCTACTAAAAATACAAAAATTACCTGGGTGTGGGGGCAGGAACCTGAGGCAGGAGAATCGCTTGAATCTGGGAGGCGGAGGTTGCAGTGAGCCAAGATCACAACACTGCACTCCAGCCTGGGTGACAGAAGAAGACTCTGTCTTAAACAATAAAATAAAATAAATAAATAAATAAGTAATAAAGGTGAGTGTTGTCTTAGAGAAAGAGTAGGTTGGTTTTTACAAGTTAGGTCACACCCAAAATACACTTTCTCTGCATTTCTATTGGTGAAAATTCCCCAGGATGGATCTTAAAAGTGCCATGTATATAGAAATCACATGGAAACCATGTGGAAATAGAGGGATAAAGGTGGAGAGCTCCTCCCACCCCCACACATGTAACTACAGCCATGTTCAAACTCATCTGTAATCTGAAGAGCATTGACCTTGACTTCACTGTAAAACTTTGATGACTGAGAATGCTTCAGGACTGGAGTGTTCCAGTTTAACTTGAATTATTTGGATAATTGACTCAACTAGGAATAAACAGAATTTCAATTTAAGATTTCAAATTCAGTTGTTAAAAATCTTTCTAAAAAGTGAGTGAGCTCCCTCCTCTATATTGGTGAGTGTGCCGTGCTGGACAGTTTAGTCTTTGATGATGTGGGTGTCCTGGGATGTAACTGGGTCATTATTCTATTCTTAAACTTTAAAGTCCTACAAGAGTGGAGAAAGGAGCATATCTGCCTTCTGAAGTAACACATGTGCTTGGCATTAAAAATTATAAAATAATTAAATTGTTTATTACGGTTTTCATATCCTCTTAGAAGCAAGGGACAGGAAAACCAGCTTACTAATTTATTTATTTTTCTGAATTATCCCCATTTTGTAGCTAGAAAACCTAATATAGAGAGAAGTGAAATAACTAATCTAATAGAGCTCAGTGTCTGTCAAAGCTCATCCTATAGAACTACATGACTCCAAGTTAACTCCAATTTCTTAGGCTCCTAGGAAGGAAATGTGGTTATGTCTAAGGGCATGAGGGCTTAGGTTTTGGAGATCTTTAAAGCAACACAGAAGACAATGCCAATACAGAAAGACCAGAAATCAGTGACCTGAACTGTGCTCCAATTTTTATATGGCTTACAAAAGTGAATGTTACATCCCTGGTCCCATCTGAAATACAAATTTATTCCTTTTCTTCCATCATTTAAATATCACATCTGAGTGACATCTAGAATGGATGCTTTCGCCAGTACAAGTTACTAAGAAAAGAAGAAAACTCTTTCCCACGTGACATCTCCCCTCTGACCCACATAACAGTATTTGGGTGTTTTATTTCTTGTACAGTGGATCCTCACTGCATTCATAGAAATGGCTACAATGTGCCTCATGGAATAATAAGGGTCTGCATTATTTTTCCAAAGACAACTATTTTTAATAGTTTTAATAGTTTCCAGTAGTTCTCAGTATACTTTAAGGATTATAGAAATATTATTCAAATATTATATACTGAATGGCCCTTCCATGAAACTCCTTGAAGAGACACACAGCAGATACAATAATGTGTAGTCTGACCCTTGCTGGCAAAGGAGTTTGCATCTGACAGAGAGTAAAAGTGTGCGGGAAGGCACCAGCCCACAGGGTGGCTGCAGAAGAAACCCCAAGACAGTGCCCGTGGTAAGAAGATAAAACTTCAAGCCTGAGAACCTTTCTGGTGGCATTTTCAAATATACTTTTAATTGACATCTCAAATTCAATGACCTGGACATCTGCCTCAAGAAGCTACCTGGTTTATTGTTTTGATTTATCTGATATGACAGCATATAAATTACCCTTCCTTCCTTTTAAAACAATTCCAGGGTGTCAGAACCTCTGTTATCAGAAAGTCTCTCTTGCACATATTAAGCCCATTGTTTTCTCTTCTCTTTACTAGAAACAGCTGTCTCTCCCTCTCCACCCTGTCTGAGATTCCTTCTCAGGTGCTAAGAGTTTCAAGGTCCTACTCAGTGCTTTTTCTTTCTTCGCCAACTTAGTGAGATCTCTTTTGCCCCTTCCCATGATATGGTTTGGCTGTGTCCCCACCCAAATCTCACCTTGAATTGTAATAATCTCCATGTGTCAAGGGTGGGGCCAGGTGGAGATAACTGAATCATGGGGGCAGTTTACCTCATCCTCTTCTCATGGTAGTGAATGAGTCTCATGAGGTCTGATGGTTTTATAAAGAGGAATTTCAATTTAAGATTTCAAATTTAGCTGGGTATGGGGGCAGGCACCTGTAGTCCCAGCTACTTGGAAGCCTGAGGCAGGAGAATTGCTTGAACCTGATGAGAATCAGCTGGGGTCAGTGGTTCTCAACCTGTGTCCCTGAACTGGCAGCAGCAAGCAGCATCACCAGGGAGCTGGCTACAAATGCAGATTCTTAGGCCCACCCCAGATCTACTGGATCAGGAATTCTGAGGACAGGGCCAGTCATCTGCCCATCCCCTCCAGGGTTTCTGATATATTCTAAAGGATGAAGTGCTCTTGCCTGCTGCCATGTAAGACATGGCTTTGCTCTTCCTTCTTCTTCCACCGTGATTGTGCGGCTTCCCCAGCTGTGTGGAACCATGAATCCACTAAACCTCTTTCCTTTATAAATCACCCAGTCTCAGGTATGTCTTTGTTAGCAGTATGAGAATGGACTAATACATCATGAAAGTGACCATTCTGTGGAATCTTGGGTTGCTTTAAGGGCACAGAGTGATTGGATCTGTTTTGTGATTGGAAAATGAAGCATAATGACTCACTCAGATGACCAGTGTCTGAAATGGCATGGGAAGAGGCCAGGACAGACACACAAGGCTTCTCACTCATTTGTTTATCACTCTCCATGTATAAGTCTTGCCTTATTTTAGCAATACCAACAGTTCATCTGGAAATTTGAAAAATGAAGAACAACTTGAGTCCAGGTTCCTTACCTGAAGAAAGAGACGAACTACAACAATACTTGTATGTTGCAAGGACTCAAGTAGTCAAATGAGGATTGTGATTTTTCAGCAGGACACCAGGGTCTGTCTTTAGTGCTACAGCCTCCTTACATCTATTTTATAATAAAAGGACCATTTACTTTAGATTGGTTGAGAGTAACCAAAAAACATCCAGTATTATCGAATAATTGTTCATTTTAAGAAAACCTTATTAATACAGTGAAAATATCAGGGGGTTGTTTGGAAATTGACTGGTGAGTTTTAATTAAATTATCCTATCCCACACCAGTTTTTTGTGTTGCTGCAACCACAATGACACTTTTTCTATCAGCTTCTCTAAAGTCCAGGTTTCACACTCTTTGTGGGTAGGCTATTATGAATGACTCTGGTATTCACATAACCAAGGATTTTCAGGTGAAATATGTCTTCTGATGCTGGATCCCATGTTCTAGCTATTATCCCAGTGGTCAACATAACCTCTTTGTACTTGCCGTGAGAGCTGAATCTCACAGAAGACTCAGCCTTGCTAACTTAAACTCATCAGGAATAGAGAAGACCATCTTAGTGGTGCAAGCTAAATAAATAATATCCCTGAAAAATAAAGTTAATTAACAGCAAAGTATTTTTGTTCATTTTTTTGGTATCATATTGGGGTCTTAAAAAAATTATCTTGACTTATTTGGAAGTTCTAGACTGACCCACACTCACCACTATACTGAAGTAGTGGGCTGTGCCATAAAGATTACTTGCAGACTAAGGTGGGTTCCACATAAAGCCCACTTTATATTTTTACCATAGACTCCTTCTTTTCATGGGGTCTCCGTTCATGCTGCTTGGGAGCCAGGCTAAATTCCCAGTGACATCTATAAAAGCATAAGGGAGTTTTACTTCATGGGCAGAGAGAAAGTTTGTAGTTTGACAGGTATGACTGAATAACTAGGAGATGACGATCAAGCAACATTGTTCTTGTACATGAGGAAAAAAAAGGAGTCTTGTCTACTCTCTGCTCCAGATCAGAAAATAAAATGGTCCCACCATATTCAGGATGAACAAATTTCCCATTCACAGAAAATCTCCAAAAACATGCACTTAAACTCTGCCAGCCAAAACCTTGCACGTGAAAGTGACAACATACCGCAGCCCTAACTGGCTGCTGCAGGGGCTCAACTACCTCTCTGCCTAGCACCACTATTTATTCCCTGGAACAAACTCACCATTCTGCGCCTGGACTGCGGCCACGTGCGCTCCCTCTTGCCCATGCAGGGTGGTAGGAGAGCTTTCCTTGGGCGGAATCCATCATCAGCCTGCTCTCTTGGCTCATGAGTGATTACTGCTCTCAGCACCACTGATGACACTAAAGTGGGTCCATTTTTCTATTACTCATTTACTGCTTCACACATGCTTAGGGTTTCTTGCCTTCTCATCAGTGTCCTAGCTGTGTGTCCTAATCTCAGTATTTAACTCTGTCTTGCTCATGACTGCCAGATTAAAATCCCTGTATTTCCTCCCATTTGGCCCCAGTCAAAGCAGTCACTTCTCCAAGATCTACAAGCTCACATGCCAGGCCAAAGTGTGGTGCTCTGATTTCCATGGTGTGGTACACCATACCGCTGCCTGATCAATCCTCATTGCCAATACATCTTACATGCATGTAATGGCAAAACCGCAATTACTTTTGCACCAACCCATAGGTGGATTCCTGATTGGAAAGCCCTCCTTTCTCCTGGGAAAACCTTACTAAGCACTGAAACGCTACTCTTCTTCCAAGACACCGTCACTTTTCACCACATCCCTGGATGTTTTCTGCTGATCCCAGCCCTCAGTAATGTTCTCCTCCCTCACATAAAGCCTAGCACCATTCTCTTGTGTAATGCCATGCTTCTTTGTGAGCATTATTGCTTCATTGGTAGTCTCATTTTCTAAGTTTCTGGCCTCTGAGAACTGAAATCAGGACATTTTTTTCCTGTGTCCCCCTTGTCTTCTTTAGATAGTGGGTACTTAGTAGAGATTTGTTGACTGACTAACCCAAGAAGCTAAGACAATTCTGGACATAGTGATGAAAGGCCAATTTCTGGCAATATGAAAGTTGTCAGATGTTTTGAATGAAAGTAAATGTTATATAATAATAATTATTCCTCACTTGACTGCTTAAAAGTCTGCTGTGATAAGCACTCTATTCAATTTTCTTAATATGGCTTTTCTCAAGAGTACACCATTCTTATTCACTGATAGTGTCTTTTATTTAAAGGATAATAGATGAGACTATTAATTTTGAAAAGAACAAAGAAACCTCAGAATGGATTAACTGTAATTCCAAAATACTAAGCAGTTTATTTAAATAAACTGCCTAACAGAGAAGCCTTGCTTTGTACTTATAATCTTTGAAACTTAGTGTGATCATGCATATTTTTTCTGTTGGACCAAAAGCTCTTTGTTTTTGCTTACGCCCCCCACCCCCAACCCAAGACATTGAGTCCAGGTGAAATCTCCCTTTGCAGTGGGCATTCTGGGTCCCAGCTCTAGTTGTGACTCTGCCTGGCTCTTGTGTGAGCATGCACTCGAAGGTCTTTATCGTGGGAAGAAGGCTGTGAGAAGGGGCATTATGTCTGGGTTCCTCCCTAAAGCAGATCTGAGAAAACCCTAAGCCAGTAGCTCCACCCTTTAGAGTATATCAAAATCTCTGGAGGGGATGGGCAGATGATTGGCCCTGTCCTCAGAGTTCCTGATCCAGTAGATGTGGGGTGGGCTTGAGAACCTGCACTTGTAGCCAGCTCCCTGGTGATGCTGCCTCCTGCTGCTGCCGGTTCAGGGACACACGTTGGGAACCACTGACCTCAGCTGACTTTCATCAGCTCTGATGCCTCCTTTTGTCCACCGAGACCTCACCTGTGGCCAGTCAAGGAGACATGTGGGGTGTTGGCTTGGGCCCAACAGTCTTGAGTGCTGACTGAAAAAAAAAGGGGGGGTCACCTAATTCGGCCTCTTTTCCAATGAAAGAATTCCTCTTATGACAACACATAATATCATAGTTGCTTTATTTGCCCTCCTCTTTCTGCCCTCTCTTTATATGCTTTACTGCTATGGGCCCAGCCACCCCAAGAGGGCTAAAGAAAATTTAAGAGGATGCATAAGTTTAGGGTATTCACTGGTGAGACTTCAGGAGAGAGCTGAAGAGGAAAGAATCTACTCCTACTTTGCCATTGTTGAAAGTGGATTTCTTGAGAGTAGGAATTATATTGTAGTAGCAGTATATTTTGCACATTAGAGACATCTACAAATCTAAAGTGTGCTCTGCCTGGCTCATCATGGAGTCTCAGCTCTGAAAAGAATGTAAGGTGATGGAGAAGCCTCCAGAGAGAGATTTCATTCCCTGTCTTTTGATTGAAGGTAGTGTGTCGACAACACAAAGCAAGGGTAAAGCTTTTCCACGAGTGGTGAGTCCCGTTGCCCTGCCTCTTAGTCATGTGATACTGCTTAGACATGTGATCACAGCATTCCAGACCTGCTCTCTTAGACCACGAGGTTTGTGTATGGATTGAGATGCCATGCTTGGTTAAATACCATTCACTTCTTTTATAGAAAAATGATGGCTCCCTAACTCATAAAGCAATGGCCCCATAGAGTGGTGAGGTCCAGTCTGATTTGTTGACGGAACCTGAAGGGCACCACTTCTCTCACAGCCATTAGAAGTGCTCTGTGTTGGCAAAGACCTTGAAATACATGCACTCCAACCCCGGTTCCTAGCTTTCTCAGCTTCTTTATGCTTCTAGTGACAAAGAATTCAGAGCTGTGCAAATGCAGAAGACAGATCATATTACCTCTGTCCAGCTCTGTCTACTGAAAATGCTTTCTTATATTAAACCAAAATACGTCACTTTGTAGATTCTACTGCTGAGTCCCACTTTTATCCCATAGAGCCCAGCAGAACAATTCTAATTTCTTCCTTCATGTTCAAATATCAAGATGCCTGAAAATAACTATCATGCCTCTTCCCCAACATATTCTCCAGGGAAAACACCCTTAATTCTTTCATCTACTCTTATATTACATGGTTTGCACTCACCTACTGTCCTGCCTACTCCCTTCTGCACATGACTGAGTTGGGTTGTATCCATTTTGGATTGAAATGATTTGAACGTGACAGTGAAATAAATCCTCTCCTCAATAACATTCTCTTCATTAAACAAAAGTTGCACTATGAGACATTATTTACTTTGGAATGGCAAGATATTTGAAGAGGTCAAGAGTTTTCTAATCCAGTATTACTGCCCCATGGAAGGATTAACATGCATTACTGGTATTTACTGTTTCAATTTGATAATGTTTTCCCCTGCATGAGTGTAGGTGGCTGTGGTATCTGAGTTAGGGGAATGGAGATGACATAAGAGAACTAAAAGCATTATGGAACGCCTCCCTATTTCTTCTGGTTCTTCCTCTCATAGTCTTCTCATATATTTCTCCCTGAAATTTCTCTTTTCTGAGTTGTAAGTTTGGATTAAAGCTGTTCTTTTGCTTCTAGTGAAAAGGTATGGAACTCAGTTTCCAAATTTTCTCCTTGAGGGAAGCAGAGCTTCTCAAACACTACTTATAAAAGACATGGTTTACTTTCAGGAGAGCACTGACTATTAGTAGATTAATTCAACCTAAACTTACAGCATGTGTCTAACCTATAGACATTTATGTGATTTAAAACAAAATGCAAATTGCTGGTCAACAGCAGGTGCCAGAGAGTAGAAGACAGCATCTAATTCTTCAGCATTCTTAGACACAATGTGGGTGTAATTGTCAGGATTAGAACGTTGCTTTTGAGCATGGGTTGTGAAGTTGGCTTTTCTCCTTTGTGTCTACTTTAACGGATTGGCTAACAGAAATCAAACAATATGTATTTGTATTTCTTTTGTTAAGAGTCATCTACACCCACTCCAAAAGTCAAAATATCCCAACTAATGTATTTTACAAAATACACTACTAAAGAATGATTCAGGGCACCATGAAATACTATCTCTACCAGGAATCTTTTCACCATTGGGACAAATCATTTCCTCTGCCTTACTCTATTCCTGATTTAAATTAGCTGTATTTCTTCGATGCCCGACATGTATATTGGGCATGCATACCAAAGACTTCAGCACGTTCAGCCTACAAGTTTCCCCTCCTCCTGGTCATAGAGCTGAACTACAATTTGCAGCTACCCTTGCAGTTAGGTATGACCATAGAATATGGATAGGAGTTATATACATTACTTCCAGGTCTGGATCATTAAAATCTTCTACATAATCATCTACTCTCACTCTTTCCTTGTCTGTAAGTTGGATATCAACACTCAGGAGATCTTAGAAGCCATGTGCTAAAGATGACAAAGTGTCCATCAGCCTGGGTCCTTGTACAGCATCAATGAATTAGATTTATGCGAATGAGAGAGATCTTCTATTTTGCTAAATTGGTGAGATTTAGAATTCTGTTTCAAGAGCTATCTAATTAATAAAGTATACACAGGCTCATCAAGAACTCAAGTTAATGCCACATTGAAATAAATGAATAACAACATCTGCTATTTATGAAGTGCCTGCTTTGTGCTGGACATTGTACTAATAACTTTTATTTTTATTTTTGGAGACAGAGTCTCATGCAGGCTGGAGTGCAGTGGCACAATTTCAGCTCACTGCAACATCTGCCTCCCGGGTTCAAGTGATTCTTGTGCCTCAGCCTCCCAAGTAGCTGGGACTACAGGCATGCACCACTACATCTGGCTAATTTTTGTATTTTTAGTAGAGATAGGGTTTTGCCGTGTTGGCCAGGCTGGTCTCAAGTGATCTCCTAGCCTCAGTGATTAACCCACTTCAGCCTCCCAAACTGCTGGGATCATAGGCATGAGTCACCACCCCCAGCCTATGGTAAGAACTTTATTTACATTATCACATGAATCCTCATAACATCTCTGGGGCATATGTTGTTATAATTACTATTGTTATTATTTTATAGATAGGGAAACCAAGGCAAAAAGTTGATTAAGGTCACAAAATTAGCATAGTAGATTATATAATTGCCTCCAGTTATTCCCTTCCCTCCCTGAAAGATTAGATGTCTCTACCTGTTGCTACATGGCTTGCAGTGCCTCACTGTGGGAAAAATATACATCTCCTTCCCATTGACTATTGGCACTGGTGCGACATGTGAATTGTTTGGTCGATGGAATGTGAGTGGATAACTTGTGACATATCTGAGCAGGAATTTTAAGGGCCATTGCTTAACTTTGTATTCTCCTTTTCCTCTGATGCTGGGATGAAGTGTTTCAGACCAGACTGATTCTTGAGCTTGAATTACAGAACGAAGAAGGCACAGGAGGCAGAGCCACAACTGACCAGCAGAGGTATAGAGCTCCAGGGAATAAATACGCCTTTGTGTTGTAAGACACCAAGATGCTGCAGTTGCTGTTATTGCACCAAACTTAGCAAAAACTGACAGATACACCTAGACCTTGATGCAGATTCAGTTAGTGAGAAACACCGGAGCCTGTGCTCTTAATCACGGAGCAACACCACCTACGAAGCACATTGTCAAGCTTGTACAAGTTCCTGCTAGATGATACAAGATAAATTTAAAGCATCATTAAAAAAATCAATTGTCATCCTGGATAGGAAAAAAGATGTCTGCAAGTTTAAAGAGGAAACTGCCACAGGATTTAAACTTAATTTATAGACACGTCTCTCACATTGCATATAATACGTTCAGAATTAATCCCACAGAACAGTTGTTGGCAAGGACATGGATCTTGTTACCCACAGATGCACTTTCTGGTTCCTTTTGTAAGTATTGCATATTGGAAGCCGCATCTCTGTGACTGCGAATAAGACCAGTGATGCATGTTAGCCAAATTCTATTCACTAAAAGAATCACCAGTACTGTATGATTCCTAGTCCTAAGCACAGCTAGAGAGAAAAAAATGAGAAACATGAGACTGAAGGAGATTATGGGTTTCATCTGACACGAATACATTTATATAGTCATAAATTAAATAGTCACTTGGCTAAAATTTAGGGTTAACTTTACATATTGTAACTAGGAAAGTTGACTAATGGCCTTAATGTATTCCAGATAAAATACAGATCTGAATGACTACTCGAACATTGCACACTGCACAAAATCATTCTCTGATTTGGTTTTGTTTAAACAATGATTCAATTTAGCAACAAATAAATAAATGAATATTTACAATTGATTAGGAGGTATGGTTATATCAAAGCTACAGTTTAGTGAGGATAGAGACTATTCTTTTAATGATGAGACTGCTCCTTATTTGACAAAAATAATTTTGCTATTACTTAATGTTATTAAAATAATAGCAAGTATGTGTATATTCTAGTACTTTGCCAGAGGAAATTCAGAATACCATTAGAGCACTAACTGCTATTGTGATTATCTCTTCTTTTTATTGGATCCTAATTATTTATGGAAATAATTATTTAAAATGCATCTTAAAATGTATTTTTATCCCAAACAGCTATATTTTATTTTTCTATCTCCCCAAACACTTTCACTACAATTAAAAAGAAAACTCTAATTCAACAAAAGTGTTTTGATGATTTTTCAACTTAACTGCCAATTCCCACCTTATTGGTATTACCAGATTTAATAATTTTGTAAAACTCCAGAGTCAATCAATTCTCTTTTGGTACTTACATGTCAATTATTGAAGATAAAGTAAAGAAACAATAAATGCCATCTCAAGAAGCTATAAATCCAAATTCACTGAATTTAAACATCATAATTCCACCAGACTTAAAGCTTTAAGACAACTAACTTAGAAAAACCAACCTTACTTTGAAAAGTATTATCACTTTAAAGCTGGCAGCAATAAGTAACTGCCTTTTCCCCTCACTTTCTTCCTTCTTCCTACTCCACCTATCTCTGGTCCATTTCCATTTCCATATTGCTTATGTATTATTTGATAAAGGAAGAATTGGTGAAAAAGAGAAGAGCTTCACTTTATCTGCCTGACTTTACATAAAGAGGATTTGTTTTGTTCTCATGAAGGTTTACATGGTCAACATTAAACCCTGGTGGAAAGAAACATTTTCTACCAGTGAAAATCAGCGAATGGGATTAAGATTCCATAAGGGTATTTTATTTTTAATCTCCAATGAATTTTTTCTATTGCTTCTTAAATAAGTATTCTAATTTTTCCTCTATTAAGTAAAGGTAGACTGAGAAGGATAGGGATGAAAATGAGACTGAATTAAAAGCCTTTTTATATTCTTAAAGGAAAAAGTCCATGTAAGTTCTACGTATTAAATAAAGACCTGGGTCACACAAATGAAAACACTATATACCAATGTTTAGGCAACACTGAGATGAGGTAACTATCATTTAGGCAATACCTAGACGAGGAATCAAAATGATTTTTTTTTTTTTAAACAGCAAAATGGAACCAAGTGAATGGGGATGAATTTTCACAAGCTGTTCTCCTTAGCAAGTCTTACTTGAAATGAGTAAACCAATTATTTTGGAGTATCCTATTGACTGCAAAGGGCATAGTGACACTTTGCTCATCAATTAGCCACCTAGGAAGAAAGCAAGTCATAGTTTGGTGAATACACACTGAATATGTGAGCATGGAATCTACCAGAACTAAATTATTGACTGAGCAATTTCATATACCCAGATTATTTACACCACCCCTCTTTTTAAATTTATAACAGAAATTGAACTTTAGAACTCAGAAATACATTACTTTGTTTATCTAACAGTCTATATTCTTGTATAGCTTTACCTTCACAATGAATGTCTGCTTCCTTCTGCTGATAATATCAGATGGAACAAAGCCCAGGGAACAGCTGCTTTGTTTAATACACCATGCATCACTTCTTCTGTCTACTTTAGGTAGCAACTCTTTCATAAACTAAATTATGGATAAACTCATCAATACCTATCAGGAACTGAAATGTAAGAAATAGTGCAATAACTCATCCTTTGGCTTAGGTTTGAAATAAATTGCTCTGCCTTCACTAACAATCATTTGAAAAGACTGGAAGATATAAACACACTGCTTTAACCACATCCTGAGTGCTCAGCATGCGGTATCTTTAGAAACAACAACGTGTCACACTTGGAAAGCCCAGAAAAAAAGCCAGGATCATATCTTGTTTACCACTAAAAATAACAAACCAGAACCAGCTCAAGACCTCATGCACAAGTATGTTCATGAAACAGGAAAGCAGCCAGGGATATTGTCAAGCCTTTATCAACATTTCCAGCCAGCTGTCAAACCTTTGACTGGTCTCTGCAATTCAAACCGAACCTTGTAACACCTGGACGGCACTCTTACAGGCGTTCTATTGCAAACGCGACTGCCACCTTCCTATACTAATTTTCCACTTCATATCAGTGATGGTGGTGGTGGTGGGGGACCTACTACCAAGGATGAGAGCAGGGCAAAGACCAGCTTCTAGTAAAGCAAGAGCAGAAGAGCTGGATGGACTTACCTCTTTTCCCTGTATGAATGTTGAAATGGAACTTGAATGGAAATAAATCCTTCCCTCCTGCAGTTTCTTCCTTGTTTGTATGAGAGAAGTGACTCCTCTTGGTTTCCTATGCCTGCAACCTAGGAAATGTAGCCACCTTGCTCACACGCAGGCATGAAGATGTGATCACTGGCTCTCATCTTGCTAACACACTCTTTCTCCTTTCCAGGAGCTCACCAGTGTTGCTTTGAATCCTGCCAGGTCTAGACTGAGAGGAAACTATTTCTCCACCCTCTTGAGTCCTAGGACCCTAGGAAAGAACTTGGTTGGCTGGTTTCTCACTGACTAGGGTGCTGCCACAGCTCCCTTCTGCCATCTATGCCCAACAAAAAGTTAAAGAGAGGAGCGTGAGAGGGCAAAGGAGGCATGTTTTTGTAAGCCAAAGGGACTCGGCTGAAACTAGCAACCCTCCTCAGGGGCTGATGGGCGGCGTACGTGCGAGTGTGTGTCTGTGCGCGCACGCGTCCTTTTTCTTCCCCCTAAGGACGGAATCCTGTCTCCACTCTAAGTTCAGCTCAGGTCTTTCCCTGTCCCAGTGTTCCTGATTCTGAATAGTTCCTCTGATGCACCGCCATGCATAAAATGGATGATTTGCAAGCTTCTTTGCTTCACCTAATTCCGTGGATAATTTGATATCCAGATTCTGCCCGAGCCAAGGAATCTTTTCTTTATAGAAAAGATTTCTTTATAGAAAGCGATTGACCTCCAGTGACCAAAGGAGTCGGTGCCACTCGCTTGGGGCTGCAGAACTGGGAGGAGGCTGCACTCTCGGAGCCTGGGCTCTGGCCTTGGTGCTGAATCCGGAACCCGCTGGGGAACCACCACCTCGGCGCCACCCCCCTCTCCCCCCCCCCCCCCCCCCCACCCCACCTCGGCAACTTTCGGGAGGTTTGAGGAGCACGCGGTCAGCTCTGGGCGCCCTCTTGAGTGCCGCCGTCAGAGAGTTGGGCACAGCCGATGCCCTGGGACCCGCCACAGGGCACGCGGCTGGCTTATTCCTTTGCCTGGAGCCGGGAAAGTTTTGTCCAAATTTTTTCCCCTGTAACTGGAGCTGCAGTCTCCCCTTCCACCTGGGTCGCCATGGAGACTCGAGCTCTTTTTCTTTCTCCAGGCAAAATGGGCGAAGCTCAGTTAGCTCAGCCCTGACTATAGCAAGCCCTTTTCCCTCCCTAAGCAGTTCCTGGGCATCACCCTTCTTCGTTTTTTTCAGTAAAAGAAAGGCAGGCAGGGAACGGGCTGGCGGGGATGTTGCATTGCCCCCTGTACGTGTGGGGCTCCCGGGGATCGGAAGGCTTTGGATAACAGCAGTTGGGAAACGCTCTAAACACATAATACATCTCCAACTCCCCAACACTGGAGTTGTGGGTTTTTCCCCCCTCTTCCTTTTTTTGGGGAGTGGAGGAGGAATTCTTTGGAAAATTCTGGTATTTTGTTTCTCCACTAACCTCATCCTATCTCTGTAGCTGTTTGTATTAAGATATGTTTTCCCCTGAGAATCTCACCATATTGCACCTAGTACAACAGATGTACCTGTGGATCCACCGGGCTTTTATTGGGTTTTGGGAATACTGATGTTATTTCACTTAAAAAACGAATCCAAGAGTAATGTCTTGATTAAAATGAAAGTATATCCACAGGGAAGCAAATATCCACATCCACACAGTCCTCTAAATGGCACACACATCTCGTTTTATCTAAAGCGTTCCCCCCCCCTTCCAGTTACAAAATAATTCAGTTTACACCTAGGGAGATCTTCCTATTTACTGTTTTCAGTCATCATATCACATCTTCGGTTTTACGGATAGAGAACAGTTAGGAGTTACACTGTCCTGTTTCCCATTCTCCGCATGTTTCTCCCCACCCTCACTTTTCCTCCCTCTCCTGTTGTCTCTCTCCTCTCCATGCAAAGCAGAACAGGGAGACAGCCTTCCACAAAGACAATGGGCTTTTCCGAACTGTAAATGACTACACCACATGCCGCCCCTGCCAGTTAATCAGCGCATTTCGCCTTTGCCAGCGGATGTTGAAATGATGTCTGCAATAACTGACTGGGTCTCTGCGAGCCCAGGGATGCAGACCCCTCCTCCACCCGGCCCCCGTGCGAGTTTCAGTCGCTAATGAAAACCATATGAAACAGATTCCCCTTCGGTTATGTAACCGGCTTCTCCCTCGTCTTTCCGCTGACTTGGGCACAATGTTTCTCACGAGAGTGTAGATGCCTGCGGCGACGACGGAGCTGGGGAAGGGGACGCGGGGACCCGAGGGCGCGGAACGCCTCACCCAGGTGGACGCCGGCTCCTTGCCCGCGAGCATCTCCGCGCACTGCTTACCTGGCTGCGGACGGGGTGGCTTCACTCAATCATGATCTCCTCTCTTGAAACGGAGCAAGACTGAACAATTCGCCACACGACGGATGGCAAGGGAAGGAAATGCAAAAAAGAAAAGGAAAAAGGAAAAAAAAAAAAAACTGGAATCAGATGGTCAAATTTCACATCAGCCCCGAGAGGCTGTTAGGAGACTCCATTCTGCTCGCCGCGGCTCCGGCTCCGGGTCCGGCTTCCCGGCGCCCGCGGGTCTCCACCCCTCCGCCCGCCCAGCCTCTCCAGCCAGGTGCGGCCGTCTCCGGACTGGCTCCCTCCGGCCGAGCGCCGAGAGCCGGGCTGGGCGCCGGGGCCGAAGGAGGGGCGGAGGGGCGCGCGTCTGGGCAGGGACGGGGGAGGGAGACTGGGTGGAAGGAAGCGGGGAAAGGCAAGAGAAAAAAAAATCCCCGGTTAGGAGAAAAGTGATGGACCACGCAGCGAGACGTCATGAAATCCGCAGATTCAATGAATGCTACTCAATTCCAGCCGACTGGCTGAGCCCCGCTGGCAGCGCACGAAGCGACGGGGCTCCGGGATAAAAGCGAGCGCAGCGCCGCGCGCTGGGGAAAAGGCCGCACAGCGCCGGCGCGGGCGGGGAGGAAGGGGCGGGGGCAGGCGGGACGGAGCCACAGACCCGGAGACGCCCACCCCGCCGCCCAGGCCAGCCGGCGTCTCGGTGAGCAGATGCCAGGGCCTGGTGGGGCGGGCTGGGCACAAACCACCCTAGCCACTCCAACACGACACTGGAACGTGGGTGCTCCATGCTGGGGGACCCCCGACCCCCCAGTCCCCACCTTCCTCCCCGTGCCACTAAGTGTAAGTTATTCCTGGAGAAACGCCTGGAAAGCAGGAAGGAGCCGAAGCTTGGAGAGCAGTTTTGTCTGCTGGTTGTAGGGACTCGGCTTTTAGGATTTTGTGAGATCAGGAAAAACAGGCTCTGGGCACTGCCTCCCACCGGGCTGAAATCCGGGAGGCAGCCCCGGCGTGGGAGCCGGAGCCCGCGCGGCCCGGAGGGGGCGCAGCGAGCAGCTGGGGCGCAGGGGAGGAGCCGCATCCCTGGGCTTTGCGGGTACCTGGTGGCGCCCCAGCCTGCTGCTCCATCCAGTCCGTTCTGTCCTGTCCACCGCGACTGGGACGTGGTCCCGGCTGCTGCATCATCACCACCCTCTTACTATGATGTCTCTGGGGTCACTGAAGACAAAGAATGGCTTTTTCCAAGAATGACCCAGGCTGCCTTCAAAGCTGGGTTTATCAGGATAAACCCTTTAAACAAACGTCTACTCCCCTTTTTGAATCTACCTTGCTTTGTGCTGTCATTCCAGTGGCCCCTCATGGTGCTCCCCTCTTGCAGCCCCTCTTCTTCTTACAGTCATCACAAACAATAGTTCTACATTTCCAAAGCCTTCCCATAAATTGTTTCTACCTGTGAACAGAACTCTCTTTCATGCTTTCTTTTTCCTAGGGATGAATGGATTGACAAATTTTAAGACCAGTGAATACCATTGGCTAGTAATTTTATAACGACCCTTTCAATAACTGGCTATTCTTGTGCTGCTTTATAAAGTGGCTTTCCTTCCACAAGGCACAGAGTCTCTACCTCAAAGAAGGTGGCCTTATTTTAGAGAGAGGGCTTATGAAAACATCTTTTTTCCAAGATTATTTTATTCTACATACACACATTTTAGTTACCTAGCAATTCAGGCCCCCAAGAATGCTGTCCGCTCTCTAAAGATGACTGTAATATGAAGAGGTATTGCGTCAATTTGCATCCAAAGTCGTGTACAATTCAACTGTACACACAACCTATGAGCTTGTATTTGCTGTTGATTTTCCCTAAGAGGCTGTAATCTGACTTGCTGATACTTTTGAGTCACATATCCCACACACAGAAGATACTACTATGTGTAATATGTGTAGTATGTGTCATACCTGCTCCACAATGCCTGCTGGATCTAGTGACAGTGTTAGAAATAAAGAGCAACTCAACCAAACAATCCCTGAGAGAACAGGAATACAAATGCAAGATGCAGGACTTTGGTGGACACAGCCTTAGGACATTAAAAGAACACCTATTGACTATAGTTGTGTAAAGTGCACTCTCTTTCATCTCTGAAGCTCCTATGGGTAGGCCTGCTAATTTTGATGATATATACTTTTACCAGTAGAATGATTTCGCAAAGTATCTTTCTTACAAGACATTAGGCTAAATAAGAAAGCCAAGAGTTGGAGGTAACCTATTTGTCTCCTTCAAATACTTTGGAAGCTCCCCTAACTTGAAACAGCTGCCAGGGTGATGTGGGCAATAGCACTGTGTGAATGGTCTAAGAGCATGTGCTGAATGAGATGGATCCTATTAGCATGCACTGGGATTTGATTGACACCAGAGACAAGAGCAATTGGCTTAACTGAATTCATTATTCCCTAGAGTTCAGACAAGTGATCTGCATGGGAGTAACTAAGAGCCTGCAGCCACATCTGAAAATCAGGCAAATTGTGCTTCAGAGCTGCAAATTGTGGCTTCTCTGAGCTTCTGAGAGACCCGTCTCTCAAACTACATTGTGTTTAGCATGTCTGAAATCTCATTCCTATATCTATTTTATGATTTCAGGTGAAGGCAAGGCCTGGGGTTGGAGATCTTTCAGGGTAAATCAGTGCCCCAAAGCTCATATAGTGACTTTTATAATTGATTGATTATGTCATACAGATGAGGCTGGTTTGTCTCCCACAGATAAAGATGTAACGGAGACACATTAGCTAGTAAAATTAACAAACTGAATTATCTTGACAGGGTGTCATTCGTTTTGGATGATCTTGTTTTTCTCCATCATTGATTGTGGCAATTTATAAACCATTCTATTTTCTTGGCCCATATGTAGATCTTACCTTGCCTTGCCTTGGACAGGCTGACACCAGAACTAAGATGGGTGGGAGTTTTCGGTTGTTGGGCCAGCACTTATGTTAGATTTGAGACCTTAGTTCTTGTGGGTCTAACTGTTAAAGAGACCTAGTTCTTCTTCCATTTTATTCCCCTGCCTGCTTTCTCCACAAAAACCCCACCATAGATAAACAACATATTTAAAATGCAGAGGTGGGAATATAAATTTTTAAAAATTGATTTTGTCAATAAAAGGACATCTTAAAGAGTGTCAAGAGAGAAGTGTTAAAATTATTCTTTTTACATTTCTACTTCCAATGTACTGAATGTGATACAGGAATTAAGAAGCAATTAGGCAGATAGAAAGGGTATGGGAGTCCTCAGTAAGGCTTTTATTTTTTATTAGAAACAGCCCCAAATAATTTCCTAACTGAGCAACCTGCAAGCTGGGAGCTTGCACAGGTGAATGTGGGCATGAAGTAAGGGCTAGAGATGGTCAAGATGGCGGTCCCATCTTCCCTTCTCTCCTAGCCCCATGTACTGTAAAGGAGCAGACAAGATGGTGCCAATCAACTGGAAAGTCCATTTGCATAAGAAGATTAGGGTAAGTCAACCAGCCTTCCCTGGTTCCCGATATAGATGTCATACCTGATTGAACCAATCTGTGAGCCCTATGTAAATCAGACACTGCCTTCTCCAACCTGCCTATAAAATCTGCTGCAGTCCTCTGCCTTCCCCTTTTTCTGCGTGCCTCTCTGTCTCTCACAAGGAGCTTCTCTCCTCTCTCCTTTCTTCTATTAAATTTTCTGCTCCTTAACCCACCCATGTGTGTCTGTGTCCTGAATTCTTTCTCAGTGTGTGACAGTGAACCCCAGGGTATATACCACAGACAGTGTAGCCCCTTCAAATGGATTTCATTCGTGTCTCTTGTTTAGGGCATATCTGCAAACAGTTGTTGGTATTTCTTTGATTATAAATTTGGAGATGTATTAAGAAATACATCGGCCGGGCGCAGTGGCTCAAGCCTGTAATCCCAGCACTTTGGGAGGCCGAGGCGGGTGGATCACGAGGTCAAGAGATCGAGACCATCCTGGTCAACATGGTGAAACCCCGTCTCTACTAAAAATACAAAAAATTAGCTGGGCATGGTGGTGCGTGCCTGTAATCCCAGCTACTCAGGAGGCTGAGGCAGGAGAATTGCCTGAACCCAGGAGGCGGAGGTTGTGGTGAGCCGAGATCGCGCCATTGCACCCCAGCCTGGGTAACAAGAGCGAAACTCCGTCTCAAAAAAAAAAAAAAGAAATACATCTTAATTCTTAAGAAATATCTCTAGGTATAAAAAGTTAAGAAGGATTGGGTTTCAGAGGGGCTTTAGCTCTGAGGCATTTTAGGGCTGGTCTTTAGAACTTCAGGATAATGTCGAACAATTATTGAGTTATGCCTTTTTTCTTTGATACACTTTTGTTTCCTACACATTTTCCTTATTTTTATTACAGTGGGTAGGTAGTCAGACACGAGCAGGGCAGGAGAGGTCCTTCCCCACCAGGCAAGTCAGGAACCATCAGGTGATGGTCAGGCGGTTGTTAAAATGGCCCTCTAAAATAATAATTGGTCACAGCTGGCACCAGGAAAAGCAGTCTCCCAGTAGACAGAAACACCTGAAACTGGTGATCAGCAGCTTCCTGATGAGATCTCAGGAGTTAGGTAGGTGGGCTCAACCGTGTGCACCAAGGCAGCATGGTGGAATTTAACTGCTATCTGGCCTTCTTCTAGGAACACTTGGCTGGTAAGGGAAGAACACCTCAAGTGTTCTGTAAACACTGAACATGCGGTCCCTCCAAGGGCTGGCACGCCACGGTGCATGCAGACAGCCCACCCCAAGAGAATAATCAGGGTAGAAGGGACACAGCACCCCGGAAGTATGCCAATGAATAAAACCCCAAGTGGGGTTTTGTGTCCCAAAGGTCAAACAGTACACTTGATCTCCCAAGTTGCCCACTTGGCCCTTTTTCAAGTGTTCTTTCCTTCCTTTTGTTCCTGCTCTAAACTTTTTAATAAACTTTCACTCCTGTTCTAAAACTTGCCTCAGTCTCTCACTCTGCCTTATGCCCCTCAGTTGAATTCTTTCTTCCAAGAAGGCAATAATTGAGGATGCTGCATACCCACACAAAATTGGTGATGCTAACTCTTTGAAATGACATTTACCATTCCTACTAATCTTAAGTTATAAATACTTATGAATGTCTTGAAACCATATATTTTTATTTAAAATTCATGGCTTGATAAATGAATGCAGTCAGAAGACTATATGACAGATTCTTATATGATGTTTTATTAGTTCATTATTTAGCAGGTGTATCCTTTTTAATTACAGTCACAGCCTTCAAAATTTATTAAAATGCAATTTAGAAAATTATAATAGCTTTGAATATAATATTTAAAAAGACCATGGGAGGTGACAATTAGAAAAATTGCATAAATGAAACTTAATCTTCCTTTACCTCTTACTGGAGTTAATTCTAATTAACATGACATCTGCACCACAGAAACATTTGAGGCCAAAATAAGTGAATTGAATTGGTACGTTGCTCTTTCTCATTCATTTGCTAAAATGCCTAGGTTCTTTATTTTCTACTGAAATTCTTTTTTTTTTTTTAAATTATACTTTAAGTTCTAGGGTACATGTGCAGATCCTGCAAAAAGCACCTGCCCTGGGTTTTATACCTTATGGTGAGAAGATTTGCTGAGCTAAAGCATTGAAAGATATTCTATGTATAGGGAAAGCAGGAGAACCAAGGCTGTTCCAGACTACTTTTTTTGTTTGTTTAAATTTCAGGATGTTGCATTTCTAGTACATTCTACAGTTATTATTGAGAAATAACAAGTGTGTAAGGTGGGAGAACTGGTTCAAGACCACCCAGAAAGCTGTTCTGCAATAACCCATAGAAAGAGTGGAGCACAGGTTCTGGTGTATATTAACACTTAATACATGTCAGCTATTTATTAATTCATGATGCTCATCATCTGTAAAATAAAACCGAAGACTATGTATTTTCAAGTGATTTCAGATTTGTATCCACCCAGTTTCGAGTCTAACTGGGCTTCAATCCAATTTCAAATTCCCCTCTTTTAACAAAAATTTACTTTAAGCTCTGGGATACATGCACAGAACATGCAGGTTTGTCAACCTGCATGCACCTATCAACCTGTCGTCTAAGTCCAGCATGCATTAGGTATTTGTCCTAATGCTCTCCCTCCCCTTGTCCCCCACTCCCTGACAGGCCCAGGTGTGTGTTTCCCTCCCTGTGTCCATATGCTCTCATTGTTCAACTCCCACTTATGAGTGAGTACATTCGGTGTTTGGTTTTCTGTTCCTGTGTTAGTTTGCTCAGAATGATGGCTTCCAGCTTCATATACATCCCTGCAAAGGACATGAACTCATTCTTTTTTATGACTGCATAGTATTCCATGGTGTATATGTGCCACATTTTCTTTATCCAGTCTGTCATTGATGGGCATTTGCAAAACCCCCACTTCTAGTACCTGTAAAATACCAAGAATGCTTTTTAATTGTCTATGATTAGCTAATAAGCCCCATCCCTGAATCAATTACTGTGGTTGAAAAGACGCTATGCTAGATATGGTCTGTTAGACCCTAACGTATATTTCCACTCACTTCTGGTGCCCTGACTTGGGAAAACACCATTCTTCATAATAGAAGGAACCCAAGATTTTGGCATTAATTGCTTCTTCTTCGGTCTGAAGGCGAAGGGGCCTAGTACATAGTAAATGTTCCAGAAACATTATATAATCCTCTAATTACAATACAGAAAAGTTTGGTTCCTTTCTTTTTGTTGAAAACAGATTGTGGTAAAATTAT
This sequence comes from Cebus imitator, assembly GCF_001604975.1. Lineage (NCBI taxonomy): Eukaryota > Metazoa > Chordata > Mammalia > Primates > Cebidae > Cebus > Cebus imitator. The sequence goes on from NW_016107356.1 coordinate 7,911,437, forward strand.
ATTTTGTAGGCTGAAAAGAGACTTTGGTAAGCATAGAAATGGATTCACTTTCTCTTGTTACAGTATTTCTCAACACTCAGTGGTTTGTTTAGATAGGTATTAGGTATTTCCTCCTGTTTTCTCTTTACTTAGAACTAAAGTGGAAGAAATAAAATATAGAATCAACAAAAATTCCAAAGAGTCCACAAGGAAGACAAGCATACCAGCCAGGATGGAGTAGTGATGCTACAATTTAACACTGAGATCCATGAAATTGATTGCTTGTGGTAAACAAAGAAGAACAGAGCTTGTTTGTGGCCCCAATTCTCTGAGTTGTTGTGCCTACTTGAATTTATCTGCTGGCTCAAGACCCACTCAATAGTGGGAAAGAGAACTCTGGCCAAAAAAAAAAAAAAAAAGCCAATATAAAGATGATAGAACCAGAAACTGTAGAAATCAGAGATTATCTGATTTCTTTTCAACTTCTATCAGCCCTTCTCTGACCCACAATTAAGACCCCCAAGGCTTCCTTTACCTCCTAAACATGTTGATTTGTTTTTGTATCCCTTACCTTTAAACTCTTGGATAGCCTTTCTGTTATTGACCATGTGAAATCCTTTGACATCAACTCTCAAATATTTAGCTTATTCCTTACTTTTGACCCTACTGGAATACAATTCTGTCTTATGCATTAAACATGGTACTACGTTTTATGTTACTATTTGTAGTACCATAAAAATGAAAATCACACACTTACTTTCCATGAAGTTATATGATCCTTTCAAAAAAATATAATTTGGGAGAAAACAAGGATACAAGATAATACAATAATACCAGGATGAATTTTTGCTGAGATGTTTCATGAAGTAACAAAATAATTGCAGAGCCTTCAGAATTTCAGTTGTCCTGGGCAATTTACTTAAATTTTAAGGCCCTCTAAAGTAGTAATAACAATGATATCCAGCATACGTGTTCTGTTGCTAAACAATTACTATAAGCATAACAGCTTTAAAAATACCCATTTATTAGCTCATAGTTCTGTAGGTCAGAAGTCCAGCAGGACGTGGGTGGGTTTTCAGCTCAGGATGTCACAATACTGAGATCAAGGTGTGAATCAGGCTGGGTTCTTGTCTGGAGGTTCTGGGAAAGAATACACTTCCAAGCTTATTTTTGTTATTGACAGAATTTAGTTTCTTGTAGAACTGATGTCTCCATTTTTTTTATTGGCTGTCAGTGGGGAGGGGCTGTCCTTTGCTCTGAGAGTCTATCCAAATTTCTTGTTATGTGGCCTCCCCATATTCAAGCCAGCAATGTCACATCAAATCCCTCTCATGTTTTAATTCCCTGACATCTTCTGCTACCAGCTAGATAAAACTCTCTCTCTTTCTCTTTTTTAAACAGGCTCATGTGATTAGGTAAGGCCCACCTAGATAATCTCTCTACCTTAAGGTAAACTGATTTGGGATATTAATTATGCCTGAGATTTTTTTTCACAGCACTATCTAGGTTAATATTTGATTGACTACCTAGGAGAAGTGTGTACACAAAAAATAGGAATATTGTGGGCATCTTAGAATTCTGCTATCACATACCTACTTCATAGAGTTTTTACTAAATGAGATAATACGTAAGTAAACAGTGTATTAAAAGTGAAGTTTTGATGGAAACACTAAGGAACCACCTAGTTTTGCTGATGTACGAAATCGCTTCATTGCTGTGAAGCAGCAGGTGAGCCTACAGCTGCTCCACCTAACTCTCTATCTTCCTCCAGCTTCTCCAACTGCCCAGCTGGATGTGTGTGTTTTTAGTGATGAAGGGCTCTCACCAAGGCCAGAGGCAATAAAATTTGACACAAGGTTCAGTTCATCCTTGTGGGGTTTCAGCAAATGCTTATGGGTTCCAGCCTCTTTGTGGCACATTACATTAATGCTGTAGTACCTACATCTCTAGCTGGTCTCCTAAGGGCTAAGATCATGGTGGTAGATACCTTTTTCTGTTATCATTTTGTGTTCTCCCTACCCTCTGTCAGCACATCAGCAGGATGAACTTCTTCTTTTTTTTTTTTTTTTTTTTTTTTTTTTTTTTTTTTTTTTTTTTT
>NW_016107356.1:7913583-7944861 GCF_001604975.1 Cebus imitator
GCCACCATGCCCAGCTAATTTTTTGTATTTTTAGTAGAGACGGGGTTTCACCATGTTGACCAGGATGGTCTTGATCTCTTGACCTCGTGATCCACCCGCCTCGGCCTCCCAAACTGCTGGGATTACAGGCGTGAGCCACCATGCCCAGCAGGATGAACTTCTTTACCTGAATAGACGACTCCAACCTTCATTGGTTAGAATGAGGGACCTTGGTGGTACAATTATTAAGTTGCCAATTTTTCAGGATTATCGAACAACTGAGTAATAAGAGATGCTTCAGAGAATTTCCTGGATTCACAAATAGGCCTTCTTGCTCATGCTAAAGAGCACCACCTCAATTTCTCTCTGGTAATCATCACAACAGTTAGGGACTCCTTTTCTTCCTGTTGGTTTTGTAGCATAAGGAGTCCTAAAAGGCTAGGGTACAATCTCAGCTTCCAGTGCATGAGGACTATTGTATGTTCCTTGGTAGACACTTTCCTCTCTGAAACACTAAGACCTATAAACCCATCAGACCAAGGTAGTAGGAATGAGAAGCTAACATGGTAGAAGAGTGATGGGGCCAATCCCCCTTTGCCCTGTTGGTTATTAGCTATACACTATGTGCATTCTGGCTAAGTGACATGACATGCTTTGGTTGCTAGTTTATGACAATTACCACACCTTGTAAGACAGGATCCGAATGTCACAGGGTGCTATCTCCCAGCTGGTATCATGAAGGAGTTTTCAGAAGACCATTCCACCATTCCATCAAGCAGCTGTTACTCAACCGGAAAAACTTCCAATCAACAGAATCACAAGAAATAATAAATCCTTCAGTTTTTGCTTTTCTTTTAAGTCTCTATCTTCTTGGGGTGGTCTGTTATTCAGAGACAGGTAAAACAAAAATCAGTATCTAGAAGTGGTTCGCTGCTGTAATAAAATGAGGCATTGACTCTGGGATCAGGTAGTGAGGAGACGCTGTGAGAGAAGCATAGAAACTGCCATTGGAGGCTGGAAAGATGGCGGTTTGAGTTTTGTAGCAACTAAGCAATTTGCAGAATTGTCACCTGCAGTGACTTGGAAGATAGAAAATGTACCTGAGCTTACAGATATGGCCAAGGAGATTTCCAGGTAGAATGCTGAAAGTGCCAAATGACTTTCTTAGCTGCATATAATAACCATTGGAACAGAGAGAACTGTTCTGCTTGTAAGCAGAATTTAGAAGAAATATAACAGAGACAAAATGTGCTGTTTAGAAAATAAAACAGTTTATTAACCCTAGTCTTTGCTAGAGTGAGACAGTCTCAAACTAAGAATAGTCACAGGGTAAGCATCAGATGAAAGATATCACTGGAAGTTCTCTGAAGAGCTAAGATGGTGCCTGGTTACTTCCTCAGCTAGAAAAAAGCACTTTAAAGAGTCTTCAGGGAATTGTCCTCCAGAAGTTCTAGGTGATGCCCAAAGTAGAGTGATCTGTCTTGAAAGAAATGATGGTTTTAGATTGGGACACAGGGTGAATCCCAAACATTCTATAAAAAGCTCACAATGTCTTTGAAGGGATTTACCAACTTGAACTAAAAGAGACAGGATCAAATAAAATACAGAGAGGCTTTGGTTCTCTGACTTTGTGGGCAGGAAACAGGCAGAGAAAACCTCACATGTAAGTGAAGGCGCTGCGTATGGGAAGGAAAAAGCTCTCACAGAGCAAAGCTGAGATCTTCAAGAAGAAGGAGCCAAGAACCGCAAAAAATTGTTAGGGAGCAGAATTAAGCCTTAATCATGGAACATTTCATGATCATTGGAGCTACATGACAAGATATTTCTGTGTTTATTTCAGAATTGCTATGGGCCAGTGACTACTGTATGCCTCTGATTACTTTCTTTATTAAGTGGGAACACTGACTGCAATTACCCTGTTCTTGTCTCAACATTGTGTGTTGGGGACAGATAATTTGACTTTTTAGTTCACATATCTCTAGATTAAGAGTTTTTGATATTCTCTTATAATCCCAGAAATTAAGGGGGCTGAGACAGGAGGATTACTTGTGGCTAGGAGTTTAAGACCAGCCTGGACAACATAGAAAGACCCTATCTCTACAAAATTTTAAAAAACGTATCCAGCCATGGTGGTGTATGCCTGTGGTCCCAGCTACTCAGGAGGATGAATCAGGAGGATTGCCTGAGCCCAGAAGTTTGAGGTTGAGGCTGCAGTGAGCCATATGGCATTACTGTACTCCAGCCTGGGTGACAGCAAGAGCTTGTCTCAAAAAGAAAGAAAGAGTTACTGATATTAAAAAGTCTTGTCTACACCTGAATAAAAATAAAGAGATTGTAAGTTTGTAGCCCGGTGACATGATTGGGTAAAACTCTAGAGGCCTTGGGAATAGGTGAGTATATCCTCTATGTGGGAGGTATATGAATCATTGGGTTAGAGGAGGACTGAAAGATTGGTGAGGTCATAGATGTGGTTGATGGAAAAGAGATGAAGCGAAGTGTCAACTAAAATAGCAGTTTTGGGCACTTGCTTAAGAAGATTTCTCATACTTTCTAGACCTGATTGGACCCATCTTATATGGACACATGGTGCATTGTTACACCAATGGCTCCCAGTGAATTACACCGTGCCCTTGTGAGCCCAGGCAAAATCAGCAGAAGGGTGTAGCGATGGACAGTTGTTAGAGTGTAGAATGCCATTTCCATTTTATAATGGAACACTGCTTTGAACATCACCTTTTTGATGGTTCTGTGGGTCAGATAACATCCAATAATGAAGAGCAGTTTGAGTTGCATGGTCCCTCAGGGATGCATGGTGAGCATTGTCTTTACCAGATCCTGAAATCAAGCAAGAAGTTGCTTTTCAAATGGAAAATTACTGTTAGTGTAAGAGAACATGGCTTTACTCCCGAAGCCTAAGAGTCTGTTCTGTGATTCTCCTGTGGGGACTTGCCAGGGTCTCCATACACTTACTTCCCTGCTTGGCATAAGCAGCCACACTGCATGATTCTTCCTCAAGGAAGCTGACCTCCTTCTCCTCCATAAGGGCTCCGTGTCTAAAACTGACTTATGTATGGGAACTGGACAAAGACTGTGAATCTCAGGAAGGCAACTTGACTTAGGACTAGACCCACTTGCCAGATTAGGTTTTCTGATTCTGCAAGCAGAGCAATAACCTTAGGAGGAAGCATTTATATTATTTTTGAATATCCCATAACCAGTCAGATCCCTGCAGATCAAAACATTGATCACAACTCTATTCTGGAGGCATACTATGGAATGGAAGTTCAGCTTGTGGCATCCAAAGCATTTGCCATTTCAATGCAGATTTTTAATTTATTTGCTTTATTTTGTATGTTTTATTATTTGTGGATTCTGGGAACCCTAGATAACCTGATTATCTCAGTAGAAGTGGAAGAAATCCTGGAAGAATTGATGCTTAATTATAAAATGACAAACTCAGTAGACAGAGACTTACCAATACCAACAGACATTAGGTAAGGAATTTTATGGTAGTAATATTGAAAATGCTGAAGCGTTTGAGGGATGTCAGAGTCATGCAGCTACAAAAGCAGCTAGATCTTTGCTTGTAATACAACAGCCTTCGAAAGTGTTCGTTGTAATTTATTTATTTATGTTGGCTTTGTTAGCCTTTATACCTGAGAATGGAGAGAAATAGGATGTACCCCCTGCTTCTTTGACTACAGCTCTTAACTCAGAGACATCAAAAGGCATTTAAACCATAATTATTAACTAATAAATTCAGATACAATTATTGAAGTAATTTTGAAACATATTTGAAGAAAAATGAGAAAGATAAACAATTCTACTGTTTTAGGTAACTATTTCCAAGACAAATAAAATGTGATATAAATTGCTAGAGGGTGAAGTGCAAGCCGACTCTGGTCCACATCATTAAATGACTCTTGCTCATCACTCGCTTGCAAAGACCCAGAAGCAAGGACTAAGTTAAATGTGTGATTTTCTGGGACGGCACCACCATGGTAGACCTCAGACTCCAGACTGTCCCTGTTACTAAGATACATGCCAACTACCCAAACCTGGGAGGAAGCATAAAATCATCTTTCTCCATTTTTATTTCTCTTCTGCATTAACTCATTTTCTTTTAGACACCGACTTCACAGCTGGGTGTTTGATTTGGTTTGAAACAGTATTAGCCATAAATCAGGGGATTTCTAGAAGGGGAGAATTCAGGCTTATTTTTTTTTCTTGAAATGAAACAAATAATATACTGCTTCTTTGCCTTCCATGATAAATACTTTCAGAACAGCAAAAGACTTAGAGCTATTAATTGGTTTGTTGGAATGTTCGTAGTATATTAGAATGAAAATAATATTTATTAGGATGTGTTTTGAAGCAGTTCTGTTAACCAGAGAGATTTTTAAAACAACACAATTTAAAAACATATGCACAGATGTATAAGAAAATCCCCCACCTCTCTCAAGCAGCTGACTGCAATCTATCAAGTAATATTTTCAGGTGGAACTTAGATGCTGTTATGATGTCGCATTTTTAACTGGAATAAAGGGTCACATCCTTTTCTTTTCTCAGATTATGACTATGGAGAACAAAGGCCCTTGGATAAAAACTTAATCGAGCCATTATTAGAATGACCTTTTCTCAGAGTCTCTTGGGCACCCAAGGGAACATCTGTATACCATAGACATGGAGCCAATCCTTATGCTGCAAAGCTCCATGTGGAAACCAACTTAATGACTTCAGAGAAGGAAGTATTTCAAATCACTAGAATTTCCTTCTTCACTCTGCAATTAATGTTATCTTTGAGAATCAGTGTTTGCCTTGGAGAAAAGCGTGTGTGTGCATAAGTGTGTGTGTGTGTGTGTGTGTGTGTGTGTGTGCGTGCGCGCGTGCGCACATCCATGTGGTATTGCCCTCATAGATGGATGTCAATGATAGAAGTGGGTATGCCTGCAACTTAAGTTGGAACGACCCTTACCTCTCTCTAATCGATATCACCCTGAGGTTGGTCTTGAGGATGCCGAGCGTCTGCTGCTAAACCATCTATGAAAGCTAGGGGTTTGAGGACCAGTACTAGCGTCCGGCCAGTACTCAATGCCAGGTGGAATGACTCAAGTTCAGGGAATGGATTCATGGTGATGGAAGAACTGATGGGCTGGGGTGTTTTGTGTGTTAGGTGATTCCCTCTGGGCAGGGTTGATGTTCTTCAACAGGTAGGAGAGTCACAACGGGAAGGCGGGACTAGAATTTTTGGAAAGAGGTGTTTTTCTACTGAGGCTTACCAGTGAGGAAGCAGTTGTGAGCAAACCTTAGGTCTTTGTGTATCCTTGGAAATGTCTGGCTTGGAGCCTGGCTTCCCTCGCCCCTTCCTGTGTAGAATTTTCTTTTGTAAATTGTTCCAGCCTTCCTGGAGAGATTCATATATGCCTGTATAGATGCCTCAGTTTTAGACAGATGTTCTAACCTTTTCTGACTTCTGTGGAGGAGGAAGGAGCAGTTTCCTACTGCCCACCATCCTCTTGCTCCCAGAATCCTGTGGTGGCTGGCAGCACAGGCATAGCAGCCTTGGGAAGTAGACTTGTGGGGCTGAGAAATAGCTTCCCGGTGGGCAGCACAGAAGGACTTCAGACACGTCCTTCTGCTTTCTGGCCAGGACATAAGAAAACACATGAAAGACAAGACCTCTGAAAGGGGAGGAGAGTGGAAAGCAGGTTGGCCGATGCTTGGGTTATACCTAGGATAATGGAATCAGTTAGCTATTGTTTCATGACAAACTAATTGAGAGTAATAAACATAAGTGTGAACCAGAAAAAGATGCAGTTACACTATATATAAACTTGTGAAAATGTGGGGTGTATTACATCATTTTATGTATATGTTCTTATTGCCAGTGCATGATCAACATATCAAAATCAGAAACAGAGAGAAAAGTTAACTTCAAGTGCAGATTTTTTTTGCCATTGAATTAGATGGTAATGCATTGCATCTTTTAAAAATATAAAATGATTGTAGCTGTGTCAAAATAATTAAGTGAAATGCTATCTCTTCTAAAAAGAATACCATTCTCATTTATAGGCTTAATAAAAAATTGTACTCAATTATTAGTATTACATTTTGAATTTTGTCAATAAAATTGTGTGAAAACTGGTGTTTTCTCTTGTATAAATACCACATAATATCCTTGATTTTGCCTCTTTGCACATGAGGCACACCACATTTCTACCTAGCCCTCTGTAGAAAATGTTTGCCTACTCCTGACCTAAATATGCATAGACATATACCATGCTTCTGAATTGAGATATTCAATATTTAATGTGTCAATTATCCTTATATTGATCCATAGATTCAGTGCAAGCCCAAGCAAAATTTCAGCACAATTTTTGTAGAAGTTGACCAGGTGATAAGTCAAAATAACTGGAACATCCAAAACAACATGGATAAAGAAGAGAAAAGGTGAAGAATGTATGTATGCAACCTGATTTTAGGATTTATTATAGAACTACAGTAATGAAGACAATGTGGTCTTATAAGAAAGGCACATGAATCAGTGAAAAAGAATACAGAATCCTAAAATAGACCACACATTTACGGCCCATTGATTTTTGACGCTTTTCAAAAGAAGACATTTATGCAGTCAACAAACATATAAAAAATGCTCATCATCACTGGTCGTTAAGCAATGGAAATCAAAACCACATTGAGATACCATCTCACACCAGTTGGAATGGTGATCATTAAAAAATCTGGAGACAGCTGATGCTGGAGAGGATGTGGAGAAATAGGAACATCTTTACACTGTTGGTGGGAATGTAAATTAGTTCAATCATTGTGGAGGACAGTGTGGCTATTCCTCAAGGACCTAGAAATAGCAATTCCATTTGACCCAGCAATCCCATTACTGGATATATACCCAAAGGATTGTAAATCATTCTATTATAAAGACACATGCACACGTATGTTCATTTCAGCACTTTACATTACACAATCTTTACATTAAAAAATTTGGAACCAACCCAAATGACCATCAATGATAGACTGGACAAGGAAAATGTGGCACATATACACAATGGAATACTATGCAGCCATAAAAAAGTATGAGTTCATGTCCTTTGCAGGGGCATAGATGAATCTGGAAACCATCATTCTCAGAAAACTGACACAGGAAGAGAAAACTGAACACTGCATGTTCTCACTCATAAGAGGGTGTTTAACAATGAGAACACATGGACACAGGGAGAGGAACATCACACACGGGGGTCTGTTGGGGGGTGGGGGGCTAGAGGAGGGATAGCAGGGTGTAGGGAGATTGGGGAGGGATAACGTTAGGAGAAATACCTAATGTAGGTGACAGGGGGATGGAGGCAGCAAACCACCATGGCATGTGTATACCTATGTAACAATCCTGCAAGATCTGCACATGTACCCCAGAAATTAAAGTATAATAAAAAAAGAAAACAGTAATGGAAATCAATAGAATGTAAAATAGATGAACAATAGAAGAAATTGATAATGCCAAAGCTAGGTTTTTAAAAAAGATTAATAAGAGAGAATATCCTTTAGCTCATTTATCAAGAAAAAAGAGAAAATATGATCAATATCTGGATGATTGAGATCACTACAGACCCTACAAACATTAAAAGGGTGATAACAGAATATTACAAACAACTTTATATCAAAAAAATTTGTCCATTTGTGTGAAAGAGATAAATTCCTTAGAAAATAGTAACAATTGAGATTGACTCAAGGAAAAAAAACCCCAGGAAATCTGAACATCTCTTTACAAAGTAAGCTCATTTAAATAGTAATTTAAAATATCTTTGCAAAATATATTAAGGTGCATTTCATGGTTTCACCAAGCATTAAGAAAAAAAATAATACAAATTGTCTTTCAGGAAAAAGAGGAGGAAAGTATAATTTTCATCTTATTTTATGAGGAGAGTATTACTTTGCTGCAAAAGCCAGAAAGACTTCGTTAGAAAAGTAGAGATTAATATCCATTATGAACACAAATGAAAAAAATTTAAACAATATTTTAGCCAATTGAATCCAGAAATATACAAAAATAATACACATGATCAACTGGGTTTTATTTCAGGAATTCAAGGTTGGTTTAACATCCAAAAGTTATTAGCATATTTTATGAGGAGAGTATTACTTTGCTGCAAAAACCAGAAAGACTTCATTAGAAAAGTAGAGATTAATATCCATTATGAACACAAATGAAAAAAATTTAAACAATATTTTAGCCAATTGAATCCAGAAATATACAAAAATAATACACATGATCAACTGGGTTTTATTTCAGGAATTCAAGGTTGGTTTAACATCCAAATGTTATTAGCATAGTACACCACATGTGGAAGGCAGAATAATGGCCCTTCAAAGACATCCTAAATCCCCAGAACCTGTGAGCATGTTATGATATGTGGCAAAAGGAACTTTGCAAATGTGATTAGGGTCAAGCATCTTGACATGAGGAGATTATCCTGGATTATCTGGATGGGCCCAATGGAATCATAAGGGTCCACAAAAGGGACACATGAAGGCAGAGGGAGCTATAACTACAGAAGAGAAAGGAAGAGTGATTCAATGTGAGAAGGACTTGGCACATAATATGGTTTGGCTCTGTGTTCCCACCCAAATCTCTTCTTGAACTGTAATCCCCACATGTCAAAGGAGGGACTTGGTGGGAGGTGATTGGATCGTGGGGGCAGTTTCCCCCATGCTGTTCTCATGATAGGGAGTCCTCACAGGATGTGATGGTTTAAAAGTGGTAGTTTCCTTGCTCTCTCTCTTTCTCCTGTCACCATGTAAGATGTGTCTTGCTTCCCTTTGCCTTTGGCCATGATTGTAAGTTTTCTGAGGGCTTCCAGCCATGTGGAACTGTGAGTCAATTACACCTCATTTCTTTATAAAATACCCAGTATCAGCTATTTCTTTCTTTTTTTTAAATTTTACTTTAAGTTCTGGGGTAATGTGCAGATCTTGCAGGATTGTTACATAGGTATACGCATGCCATGGTGGTTTGCTGCCTCCATCCCCCTGTCACCTACATTAGGTATTTCTCCTAACGTTATCCCTCCCCAATCTCCCTACACCCTGCTATCCCTCCTCTAGCCCCCCCACCCCCCAACAGACCCCAGTGTGTGATGTTCCCCTCCCTGTGTCCATGTGTTCTCATTGTTAAACACCCTCTTATGAGTGAGAACATGCAGTGTTCAGTTTTCTCTTCCTGTGTCAGTTTTCTGAGAATGATGGTTTCCAGATTCATCTATGACCCTGCAAAGGACATGAACTCATACTTTTTTATGGCTGCATAGTATTCCATGGTGTATATGTGCCGCATTTCCTTTGTCCAATCTATCATTGATGGTCATTTGGGTCGGTTCCAAATCTTTGCTAATGTAAACAGTGCTGAAATGAACATACGTGTGCATGTGTCTTTATAATAGAACGATTTATAATCCTTTGGGGATATATACCCAGTAATGGGATTGTTGGATCAAATGGAATTGCTGTTTCTAGGTCCTTGAGGAATAGCCACACTGTCTTCCACAATGGTTGAACTAATTTACACTCCCACCAACAGTGTAAAAGTGTTTCTATTTCTCCACATCCTCTCCAGCATCTGTTGTCTCCAGATTTTTTAATGATTGTCATTCTAACTGGTGTGAGATGTTATCTCAATGTGCTTTTGATTTGCATTTCTCTAATGACCAGTGATGATGAGCATTTTTTCATAAGTTTGTTGGCCTCATAAATGTCCTCTTTTGAAAAGTATCTGTTCGTAACTTTTGCCCTCTTTTGAATGGGTTTTTTTTTTTCTTGTAAATCTGCTTTAGTTCTTTGTAGATTCTGGATATTAGGTCTTTGTCGGATGGGAAGCTTGCCAAATTTTTTTTCCCATTCTGCTGGTTGCTGGTTCACTCTGATGTTTCTTTTGTTGTGCAGAAACTCTTCAGTTTAATTAGATCTCGTTTGTCTATTTTGGCTTTTGTTGCCATTGCTTTTGGTGTTTTAGTTATGATGTCCTTGCCTATGAATATGTTCTGAATGCTTTTGCCTAGGTTTTCTTCTAGGCTTTTTATGGTGTTAGTTCTTATGTTTAAATCTTAAATACATCTGGAGTTAATTTTTGTATAAGTTGTAAGGAAGGGGCCCAGTTTCAGCTTTCTGCACATGGCTAGCCAGCTCTCCCAACACCATTTATTAAATAGGGAATCTTTTCCCCATTACTTGTTTTCGTCTGGTTTGTTAAAGATCAGATGGTTGTAGATGTGTGGCATTACTTCCAAGGCCTCTGTTCTGTTCCATTGGTCTGTATCTCTGTTTTGGCACCAGTACCATGCTGTTTTGATTACTGTAGCCTTGTAGTATAGTTTGAAGTCAGGTAGCATGATGCCTCCAGCTTTGTTCTTTCTAGTTAAGATTGTCTTGGGTATGCAGTGAGCTAAGATTGCACCGCAGCACTCCAGCCTTGGCAACAGAGCAACAGAGGGTTGAGACTCCATCTCAAACAAACAAACAAAAAGGCAGTATCTTATTGTTCATTGCTAGAGTATATAAATAAAATTGATTTTTGTGTATTTTTCTTATATCTGAAAGTTCGAAAATCTACTTATTAGTTCTAGTAGCTGTTTTATGTGTTTCTAAGGATTTTCTACATAAATGATCCTGTCATGTGTGAATAGACAGTTCTACTTCTTACTTTCCAAGGTAGATGCCTCTGATTTCTTCTTGCCTCACTGTACTGGCCAGAACCTCTAGTACAATGTTGAATCAAATGGTGAGAGCAGACATCCTCATCTTGTTCCTGATCTTAGGGATAAAGCATCTAGTTTGTCACTGTTAAGTATCACATTAACTGTGGAATTTTTTGTGTATGCTTTTTATCAAGTTGAGGAAGATCTCTTCTGTTCTTAGTTTGCTGAGCATTTTTATCAGGAATGGATGTTGGAGTCTGTTACATGCATTTTCTGTGTCTGTTAGGATAATCATATGTTTTTCCTTCTTTTTTAAATTTGTTAATATAGTGAATTATATTGTTTTCTAAATATGAAGACAATCCTGCATTCTTGGATGAATCCCATATTGTCATAATGTATTATCATTTTTATACATTATTGAATTTGATTTGCTATTTAAAAATGTTTTGCATGTTTGTTCACGAGGGATTTGATCAATAGTTTTCTTCTCTAGTAATATGATTTTAGTATCAGTGGGATGCTGGCCTGAAACAATGAGAAGAAGAGAACTGTACTCTTCAATTTTCTGGAAATTTTTATATAGAACTTGCATGTTTTCTTCCTTAAATGTTTAATAGAATTCACTAGTGAAGCCATCTGGGCCTGAAGTTTTCCTTGTTGGGAGGTTTAAAATATAAGTTGAATTTCTTTTTGATATAGGGCCATTCAGTGGCATTCCTAGCCTTATATAGGGCCATTCAGTGGCATTCCTAGCCTTTAAGTCATTTCCTGAAGCTTCCCTCCATCTCTCCCCTGAGCCGGGGGCTAGCAGACAATTCCAATTCCTCCAGAGTGGAAAGCTCATCTTCCCCTAGTGTGCACATTTTCACCTCATTCTCACTGGTTCTCTTTGACCTCAATCCCCAACTTCTTTATTTGGATACCTTTTCTAAGATGTTATAATGCAAACTTTCAGCTATTCATGCCCTTTCCTCTTAATCCATAGTCTTGTTTGTATTTGGTCTCAATCACCTTTTCCTGGGTCTCTGGGGTTCTTTGACAGATCTAATGCAAATTCTGATATTTTTCTATAGACAGAAAAGCTAGGGAGAAAACGAGAGCATCCCTGTGTTGGAATCCAGTATCCCTGGGAATTAGGAATCTTGATTAGTCCAAAAAGGTAAGAAGGAAATGGCAGCTGATATTGGTGCCTTGTCTACTTAATACATAGGAAGGAAGCTGGCCTTGAAGAGAGAATGAGCAAAGGGGCATCTCCTGGATACCCCGTCTCCTTTGCCCCCTTCATTGGCAGTATTTCCTTTCCCAGGACTCCTTCTACCGATCAATATGACAAGCTTTGGACAGTCAGCAAGCGATAGGAATATTATGAATTTTTGTCTTGTAATCCAGTGGTTCTCACAATTTAGTCACCACCAGAATTGCTTGGAGGACTTGTTAAAACACAGGTTACTGAGCCCAACTCTTGGACTTTTCGATTTATTAGGTCCAGGGTGAGGTCTTACGAGAGAAGCAAGAGGAGGCTGCAGAAATGTCACAATCCTGAGATCCTAGACTGCCACAAGCTAGATGTACCTATGGAACAATGTCTCAAATAGGTGAATGTGTGTAGGCTTCACATCTGGTAACCATGGTTACCATGGGCACAGGGAGAAAAGCCTCATACTAAAGAGTGAGCAGTAAATAAGGGTGGAACAACCTCCTCCCGCTGTCGCCAGGGAGTCTGGCCAGGGGGCTGCTGGGAGACAACGCAGAGATCGTGTCTCAATACTGTAAATGAAAGACACAGTTCCGAGCTTGCAGGCTTGGTGTTCCTTTGTTACTGTGGGCCTCTTGTATGGTAACCAGTTGATCAGTGTCAAGAAATGCACACTGTCTCCTCAGATCTCCCTGTGGTCCCTGTTGCAGGAGAGAAGACCTCAGAACTGGGAGAAAGCTAGGCCCCTTCTCTCAGCATGAGGACCTCAAAGAACTGGTGTGGGTTAGCAGTTGTGGCAGCCTGCTGCCTTGGTTACGACATCTGGCCCTTGCTGAAATGGAGAGGGTTGAGCCCATTCCCAGGAGTTAGGATGCACAGGTGGGGAAGCTCCCAGAACTCCTTGCCTGGGAGGGAAGGCAGGTGCACAGAGCCTTGGCTTAGTCCCCGAGTCTCTCTTTTTCTGGCAGCTCTCACCGAGGACCACACACAGGCCCCAGATGCTCCACCTGGGCCTTGATCTTGTACTCGGCTCCACCCCGCTTTACAGCAGATGCCACCTGCTCCTGCTTTTATGATCTAGCTACCAATTTCCCATTTCCTTTCTGCCTGCAAGCTGTGGAAAATCTCTCAAAGGGGATACTAGACCTTTTGTTCTAGGAAAGAATTTATATATGCTGAAAATAAAATTCCTTTTACTCTGACAATAAAAGTCAACTTGGGCCACTCTCCCAGATTACCTTGAGTCCTTTTAGTTTTTAAATTTTTTCAGGTTCATTCAGGAAGCATTTAATGAATGTCTCCTGGATACTGGGCACTGTGACACAGAATCAACAAGAAAGGTCCATGACTTCAGGCAGCTGAGATAGCTCACAATTTAGCCAGAGAATTGGAGATAAACTGACAGTTTTAATCTAATACGAAAGAACTAGCATACGTGTATGTTCAGGGTGATCTAGAAGCATAGAGGAAAATCTAATGCAATCAGAAAAGGCTTCTTGGAGGAGGTGGTCCCTGGGATTAGCCTGGAAGTATGAATTGTATTAACTAGTTCACAGTAGGGACAAGACATTTCAGGGAGAGGGAAAAGTAACAACAAAGAAACAAAGGCAAGAAATAGCGGGGTGTATATATCTGTGCACATGTGTTTGTGTTTGTGCGTTCATGGGTCGTATATGTGTTTGTGACTGCAGGCATATTTATGTGTGTGTACATGTGCCTATGTGGGCATGTGATTGGATGCGTTCATGTGTACAAACGTGTAGTTGTGTGTGCATGTCTGTATGTGTGGGTGTGTGGATGTGATTTGGTTTGGATGTGTGTCCCCTCCAAATCTCATGTGGAAATGTGATCCTCAGTGCTGGAGATACTGGATCATGAGGGAGGATCCTGTATGAATGGCTTAGTGCAGGGGCTGGGGACTGGTACAGTCTGTGGCCTGTTGCAAACCTGCCACACAGCAGGATGTGAGTGGTGGGTGAGTGAGCATCAGATCAGCAGTGGCATTAGATTCTCATGGAAGCACGAACCCTATTGTAAGGTTCACAACTGTACACACAAGGGACCTAGGTTGCGCATTTCTTATGAGAATCTAATGCCTGGTGATCTGAGGTGGAACAGTTTCATCCCAAAACTATCCCCCCACCACCACTCCTGGTCTGTGGAAAAATTGTCTTCTATGAAATCAGGTCTTGGTGCCAAAAAGGTTGGGGACCACTGGCTTAGTGCATCCTCTAGGTGATGAGTGAGTTCTCACTCAGTTCATGCAGTAACTGTTTTTTTAAAGGAGGAACCTCCTCCTCTCTCTCTTGCTTGCTCTATCTCCATGTGATGCTTTGGTTCCCTCTGCCTTCCATCATGATTGTTGGCTTCCTGAGGCCTCACTAGAAGCCCAGCAGATGCCAGCACCATGCTTCCTGTACAGCCTGCAGAACCATGGTCCAAATAAGCCTCTTTTCTTTATAAATTACCCAGCCTCAGGTATTCCTTTATAGCAATGCAAATGGACTAATACAGTATGTATGTGTACATGTACGCATGTGTGTTTGTGTCTATGTGTATATGTGTGGGAGTGTGCATTTGTATTTATGCATGTGTGTTTGTGTATATGTATCTGTATATGTGTACATGTGTGTATGTGTGCATTTGTATGGGTGTGTGTGAGGGCATGCATGCCTTCACAGTGAGATTGGCAAAGGATGGGTGGAAGCAAGGAATATGAGTAGTTCTGTATTTCTGAATCTGGTAGGAACAGATTATGGAAATCCTTGAGTGACATTGAGGAAGCTGGCTCTGGGTTATTTTTCTAGCAACCCACTGAATGATATTCAGGGACAGGGGTGTCTGATAGAAAAAGTCAGGCTATAAGCCTGGTTAAGCCTTTGGAAAATGTCTCAGGTGGAGCTCCACAGAGGCAGCACCTGGGCAGGGTTCAGAAGCACATGGTTTCTAGAGGGCTGCTCTCCAGAGATGGAGGCACAGTGGAGCAGGGGACAATGCCAGGCAGGGCTGCTGTGGTCTCAGCTGGAGCCTGCTGCAGCCTGACCCTACCAGGAGATCTGAAGGGAGACCCTACCACAGAGCCGGTCCTGCCTGTAGGAAAGGGCATGGCATTCTGAATCTGGAATCAGTCAGTCACTGGCTGCAGGCTGAGGGAGGGAGATGGTAAGGGGGTGCATTGCTAAGACCAGTGCTCCAGAGAATGGTCAGCTGTGAGCACTTGTCAGGCAGCACCTGTGGGGGGGTGCACTGCCTGGGCAAAGGGGCACCAACAACATCCAGGGCAGTGCAGAGTACTTTTTGTAAGTTCCCTGAGAAGTTCTAGCCTTTTGGGTTGTTTTCATTTAATGGTGGTTGCTTTAACTGAAAAAAATTATTTTTTTCAGCATCTTCTGGGCACTAATACCCTCAATGACTATGTTATTACTTTTTTTGCAGAATACTTTGCAGCTTCCACATTTGATTGCTGAATTTTTAGATGACTGTTTTGCAGTTGGTTTTATGCAGAAGAAATGACTTCTATAGCATTTCAGATAGAAAAGAGAACTTTTCACCAAACCCTTAAAAGATATTTTCAAGTTGAGTAAGATAGGCTTTGAATTGATGAAACCTCTACCTGAGAAGCCAACAATATACAGATGTAGACTCTTCCATATGGTGCTTTGATGCAGGGCTTTTCTGTCTGTAATTCTCGAGGAGTGAGGAGGAGAAGGTGGGGAGCCAATCGTTAAACCAGCATTTGGCTATTGTTAGAGAAATTATTCTGACACTTATTAAAATTGTAAGGAACACTTTATCAAGACTATTAAAATTGGGGGAGAGAGACTGAACTCAAATGTAAATGCAGCAAGATGTAAGCCAAGAGCAGAGTGATGTGGGGGTTGATACCTGAAAAATTACAAAGAGGAGAAATCCAGGTAGGGGAGGGGATCCTTGCGAAATAGGCCTAATGGGACTCTTGCTAAAGGCACCCAGGGACTCAGACTTTAAGGGTGGCAGATTTTCCTTAAACTCATCTAGCAAAATTCCTTTGCTAAAACAGAGCAAGGACAGACAAGAAAGGCCAAGGCCAAGGCCTAGTGGAGAAGGGCTCCAAGGAGCCAGTCTAAGGTCTGGCCAAGGAGGGAGTCTTGGTCACCATCGCACCCTGCAACAGACATTCCCAAGAATCTGTATCCGAGCCTGGAAGCTTGGAAAGCAATGTGGCTAACAATTAATCATCACAAAGTTAGGTTTGCCTGGAGACCCTGGAAGCTTAACATAAGGCAGACAAAACCAAAATGAAGATCAGCCCTGATCCCAAGAATCCTGAGGAAAAGCAAGGCTCAGTCTTCAAGAACAGCAGAGAGGCCATTATCATCTCAAGCATGATTCGGAATAGTGAGGCAGCAGGGAAGGTGAAGATTGCAAGGGACTGAAATTCCGTGGCATGGCCATTCCCCTTCCTCAGGTGCACAGGACTTTAAAAATTTCCCAGTTTTAACCCTGTGTTCTGTTCTACTTTTAGGTGCTTAGTGAAGGAACATTTACTTGTCAAGCAGAGCATGGGAGGGTTAATGGCAAAGGGGCAGCCTCGTCTTGCTGTGGGGGAGGCAGCCTGTTTCAAAGACCATGCAGGCTCTGCTGAAAAATGCCAGGAAAGGCTCAACTTGAAGCAGCAAGAAAATAATGTGTTTTAAATAATAGCCACCTCTTCCTTAAATCTATTTTTAAAAAACAACAACACTGAAAACTCTATCTTTAATCTTCCATTCTTCTGGAGAAATTATCCTCCCAGGTTGCATTAGAAAAGTAGCTTATACTGCACTTAGACCATCAGAGTAAGAGCCTGTGATGGGGTTTACTTGTTGCTGTCTGTCACCCCTCAGGCAAACAGGTGTCACCAGCTCGGCTGTAGACGCAAGGCTAGGCCTGGCCAAAAAATGTGGAATTTAGTCACTGATGTTTCAAAGTGATTCCTATTACTACGTGAAAGAAGGCAGTCTGGAAAGGCTACGCGCGGCACGGTTTCAACTACCTGCCACTCTGGAAAAGGCAAAACTTCGGAGACAGTAAAGAGATCAGCAGTTTCCAGGGGTTGGGGTGGAGAGAGGGATAGACAGGCAGAGCACAGAGAATTTTTGCAGCAGTGAAAATTCTCTGGGTGATACCATAATGGTGGATCTATGCATGTCACTATCCGTTTGTTCAAACCCTCAGAATGCACTCTGGGAGATAGTGATGGGTCGTGTAGGGTTGTGTGACGGAGGCGTGGAGAGCAGCAGACTCTCAGCATTGACAACTGGCTGTTGCACTCTGTGATGCATGCTGACTTTGCTATTTTTTTTTTATTTTATGGCAAAAGAACATGCTTTGGTTTTGTTTTAGGAGTAGAGGGATTGAAGGAACCGAGGGTGACCGTGGAGGAGATTCAGAAACTCAAAGCTAGATGGGACTTGGCTGGATTTTATAGTTCAAGAGGTTAATAGGACTGAGTTTAGGTAAATCTGTCCTCTCCATATTGCCTGAAATAGTGGGGTGTGTGTGTGTGTGTGTGTGTGTGTGTGTGTATGTGTGTACATTAAAAGAATAATTAGTGTAAAGTTTATCTATCATAACAAATGCACCCCTCTGGTGGGGGATGTTGATTGTGGGGCAGGCTGTGCATGGGAGGGAGTGGGGGATATATGGGGAATCTCTGCATATTTTGCTCAATTTACCACGAAATTGAAATGGCTCTAAAATATAAAAATCTCTTTAGGAAATGTATGTGGTGCACTGTGTTAGTGGCACATGGGTTAGGAAGAGGGAATACAGGCCTTGGCTTAAGCCCACAGGAGATGTGCTTCCTCCCCATCCCCCATATTCTCACACATGGACTTAATTACTAGGCCTATCTTTCTTCTTGTACAATCGATTCTCATTATCCCAGTAGTTAAGTTCTATAGCATTGCCAAAAAAAGAGAACAGAATTAGTGGATACTGAACTTTTGCTCCCAGGAGAAATCTAGGATTAGGTTCCTATGGGCCTCCTGTCACAATATCTTTGTCAGCCAATCGATACATAATCTTGTTTTATGTGTGTTTCTGTTTAAAGACCACTTATTTATTATATATTGTTGATTAATTAACATGGGGGTCACAGCTAACAGTTCTATAACACATGCCTTAACTAAGCTCATCTTAATACATCACAGTGTGTGTTGATCCCCCCGCCATGCATCCATGTGTTCTCATAATTTCACTCCCACTTGTAAGCAAGAACACGTGGCATTGGTCTTCTGCTCCTGCGTCAGTCACTGTGAAAGACAGTGTGGTGATTCCTCAAAGACCTAGAGGCAGAAATACCATATGACCTAGCAATCCCATGACTGGGTATATACTCAAAGGAACATAAATCATTCTATTATAAAGATACCTGCACGTGTATGTTCATTGTATTTAGTTCTAACCTGTTTTGCCAGATGGAGTAAAGACAAAATCCACCCTCATCAGGTCCTTAGGAATTCTGACAAAGTTGAAAAACCCAGTGACAGTTTCTTGCTTAGAAATCATTCCTGCTTCCAGAACTTGTAGTTGCAGCTGTGGTTCTAGGACCACTGCGTCAGGTAAGGGAGGAAAAGAAAAAAGGACATTTTTCTGAGGTTATTTGGGAAAGAAAGAAAGAAAAAAAGAAAAAAAAAAACACAGTGTGTATGTGTTGTACCAGTGTGTTCCTCCCATGGCAAGAATTGCAGGGTCATACCAGAATCCTCCGCACAACCTTCTTGCTCTTAGGAACACCACACAGCACTTCAGCACTGTGCTTGGGGCCATTTTAAAAAATAAAATTACTGACGAAAAGCACACAAATGTGAAAAATGGCATCGAGCAGACTGCGAAGAGAACACTTGTTTACATCAGGAGAGCTGACAGAAGCAAGCAGAACAATGCATCATTCTAGCTCAGCCGGGAACACATGCCTGCCCAATTTTTTTACCATCCTGCACATGCTCATAAATGACCACTAAAGCCCCTTGAGTGTTGATTTTGGAGTTTCAAATATATTTTATGGAGTAGGCGACCTTGCCAATATGGAATTTGAGAATCAAGAGGCTGGACTATATATGCTTTTGGTCCGGCCAAGGGCCCTGCTGGTCCACCGCTGCCATATCATGTTTGACTGCTCCAGGGACC
The DNA here is from genome assembly GCF_001604975.1 of Cebus imitator. Lineage (NCBI taxonomy): Eukaryota > Metazoa > Chordata > Mammalia > Primates > Cebidae > Cebus > Cebus imitator. The sequence continues at coordinate 7,932,613 of NW_016107356.1, forward strand.
TTGATGTGACTCTAGTTTGGAAGATCTCGACCACTTTGGGAGCTTGAGAATGAGAAGAGAACATCGTGAGGGGTTTATCTGGAGATGAGAGTTTCCTGGCTCCAGGTCACAGATTCACATCTTTTGGTGGGCTGCGGGAAGTAAACCAGCTCATAGCCTGCAAAGGTTGAGGCAAGCTCGCAGCCTGTGTTGACACAAGTCCCTGCTCCCTTCCCTCTCCAGTTATCACAAGCATCCAGCTTCGAAGGAGACCTCGTGTGCTTCTCTGAGTGCTTCTCCACCCTCATCCCTCCCTGGCCCCACTCCACCCACTAATATGTTCCATTTCTTGAAGCCTGCTTCTGTTTTGACCACTGGAGAGCTTTCTTATATACCAGTGGCCTCTGTCTTGCCCTGGGGTGTGATCATGACTTACTTTATTCAGGTTCTGCTTATCCAGGGTGGCCAGGAAAGTTCATCTGTCATCCCAGCATTCCATCCCATCCTGCCTCTTGGAAAGATGTAAAATAAATGCACCAAAAATAAACAGAGGCTTTGAATAATATCATACACTGATATGATCAATTTCAATAAGAAGTTTTTTCATATTTGTCCCATGCAATATATGGGGTATACTTATGTTGAAAATGCTTCATTATTTATCTGAAATTTGAATGTAACTGGCTGTCCTGTATTTTTGTTCACTAAATCTGGTGGCCCTACCTCCTCAGAGTTTGCAGCGCACTGCCCAGTGCTGGAAGTGGTGTGATCAGGGGACTATTCTGCCAATGAGCAGCTGTGAGGTCTTGGGAAAGTCACTACTGCTCTGGGCCTCGGTCCCCTCATCTGTGAAAGGGACACAACTTCTAGTATTTGTAGCTATGAACTTTTCTGGAGAATCAGAGTTTGGGTCCCCATTTTAGGTTTCATCTTCTCTTTCTCCAATTGGTAAGTTGGCATTTATTTATAAATTTCCAAAGAAAGCTTAAAGCGAATTCATGTATTTATTTCTAAGTAAAACTTTTCTATTGCTGAAGGAAAACCCACCCATCTGGGCCAAAATAACATGCTGCCTTGGCAGGAAAATAAATCTGCTGAAAATTGTTAGAGCACTTTTCCCCTCACCTGCCTGACAGGCTCAGTTGCACAGATGAAGAGCCTGTTCTCTGAGAAAACAAGGCAGCTGAGGGGCAGGTTCAGGCTGTTAATCAGCCCTCTGAGGGGGCGGACTGCATCGCTGGGTCTCACGTCCACACCAACCTGTGCTCTTGTGCACCACAGAATGGCTCGTATGAGGCCGTGGGGAACTAGGATGGCAACGACAAAAAGTGGGTGCTCCACCTCCAGGAGAGGCAAGGCAAGACCTGGTGACGGTAGCCAGTTCTGCATTCTGAAGTTGGCAACCTCAGAGATGAGCCTGTGTTCTCCATGGAGCTGGCTGGTGAGGCCCTGGCAAAGACACGGCCTGCACCTCTGTGTTTTAACAGAGCACCCACTCTGGGGTTGCAGGGGAAGAGCTTGAGAGGGGGAGAAGGTAAATGCTGTGACATGTTTGTTCCAGCACCCACCCCCTCCACCGTCCCTCAGATAGCACTGCTCACCTGGTCTTATTCTCATCAGAGACCCATCTCTTCTGGGAAGATTTCTCAGCATTTGTGGTCACTCAGAGCAGGTATTCTCTGCAAGAAGAAAATCCACTTTGGGTTGGGGCTGGGCACTGCACCTGCCCAACGGTGGGCTCCAGGCTCTAGGCACTGTTTTTGTTGGCCTTGAGCCGAGTTCCAGCTGGGATTTGGAGGCAACAGGATCCCTGCTGAGTGATGATTAGCAATTGCTTTCTGAGATCCCAAGTCTCTCGCTTGTCTTAGGTAGTGAACAGGTGGGATGGGAGCGTAAGCGTGGCTTGGTGGTCCCCAGAAGCTGTATTGTGATCAATTTGCTCTTTTATGTTGTTTAAGAAATCTTTGACTTACTCTAAGTCACAAAGATTTGAATTATGAAGGCAGCTCTGAGCTGTATTTTGAGTTAATTTTGGTGCATGGTACAAGGTAGAAATTGCAGCTTTTGTTTTTACCTGTGGATATCCAATTGTTCCAGCACCATTTGGTGAAGAGACTATCCTTTCTTCACTGAATTGTCTTTGCACGTTTGTCAAAAATCCGTGTGGATGGCAAAGCCAGTATCTCATCTGTCTCTTTCCGTGTGGGCCTAAGTCTAGATTCTCTGTTCTGCTTTCTTTTGTATGGTTAACTGCACACCAGTACCGCACTGTTTTTGTTACTGTAGTTTCATAGTAATTCCTAAAATCACATGGCATGAGCCTATTAACTAAAGCAGGGAATTGAAGCCCTCCGGGCTCAACATCATCTGGTCCAGGACCTGGTGGTCTTTAGAACAAAATGTGGAAGCTAGTTTTACATTTAAACAAACAGAAGCCTAAGAGAGGGAAGGGGCTGGCCCATGAAGCCAATATGTAATGGAGAAGCCAACTCTCCTTCCTCACAAAGCCTTAGCCAAGTGCCTTTTCAATAATCAAATGATGATTAAAACAAAAGCTGCCATTGTTTGTTTTTTGGACTACCAGTTAAGGTGCTCGGCGTTTTACACGTAGTATGTAACCCTGCATTCATTTCTGTGATATAGTCCTAGCATCGTATATGTGTTGCAGATGAGAAAATGGAGACAGAGAGCTGAAGGGGTGTGGGCAAAGGTGTATAGCTATTGGGCAACTGGGCTGAGATACAAATCCAGGTGTCTCAGGGCAAAGCCTGGGCTTCCTCTAAACCAGCAGTTTTCTGAGTGAGATCCTGCAACATTAGCATCACCTGGAAGCTTGCAAGAAATCAAATTCTTACCACCAGGTGATTCTGACGCAGACAACTACCTGAGAACTACGGATGGAACCGGTCCATGCGCTGCCTCTGCTTATGGAGCTGCATCTCTATGTTTGAATCCCAATGGACAAAGAAGCAATTGCAGGGACTGATCTTCATGAAGGGGTGTGTATATCTATGGTTCTCTCTTATGGCCACACTCCATGGCAATGACTTCAGAGGAGCGAGGAGTGGATGGCAAGGCTATTAGCACATCTGCAGGCAGGTGAAGTGCACAGGATGCAGGTGGGGAGGGTGGTCTGGGCAACTGATTATCTCTCTGCATCTTCTCTTTCCTCTAGTGTAGAATAGGGATAACAATGCTTGCCTTCTAAAGGTACTGTAAGGATGGATAAAACAAGTCAGGGAAAGGACTTGGCACAGGGTCTAGCCATAAAAATAAAGACTCAGTTCAAGTTATTATGTAAGTCCATTTAGATAACTTATTTCAAGAACTGACCACATAGAAGCCCTTGTGTTGGTATTTTACTGACTCACGGGGAGTGACCAATGGTCTGGCCATACACTCAGGAGGGAGGGCAGTGAAAACCTGGCCTATTAAAGGAATGCCCACAGGCAGCACAGTGCTATGGAAATTTGAGGGATGTGCCCAAGGAGGACAAGTCAATGCCCATCAGAATAACTCCTTTCTAGGTTCAGAAGGTGGCTGGAATTGACAAGAAGAGATCCCTGTGTGCTCCCTTGCGGTGGCTGCCTGTGTCAGTGAAATGGACGGATATGTGGGCACTCACTACAGCAGTGCAAAGATGGGCTGAATCTGAAAATAGTCCTTTTGCACCTTCTCAGGAGCATAATGCCAGGAAGAACTGCTTTGCTTGCCAACAAAGGAGACAGAGACTGCCACGGGCTATGGGGCAGATTTACTGGTAGGAGGCCCCTGAGCACAGCTGGCGAGTGGGACTGATGCTGGCTGCCCTGGGGGACTCCAAATGGGTCTTGCCTGGAATAGACATGGACCCTGGACGGGGCTTTGTTTACCTGGGGAAGAATGAAAATGCTCAGAGTGCCATTAAAAAGAAAAAAAAAAAAAACCAGAACAGAAGATACTGCATGGATTTAGACGGCCAACCATCGCTTCTTCAGACCAAGAAATACACTGAACAGATGTCAATGGCCAACAAAGGACAGAGATCTCATCCTTAGAGCAATAGTTTGATAGAGGAATAGAAGGGGCAGTTGAAACACTGGTTGTCTAAAATAGTGGTCCCCAATTTTTTTGGCATTACCAGTTTCCTGGAACACAGTGTTATCACAGAGGGGAGGGAGGATGGTTTCAGGATGATTTAAACACATTACACTTATTGTACACTTTATTTCTATTATTACTACATTTAATATATAGTAAAATAATTACACAACTCACCATAATGTAGAATCAGCAGGAGCCCTGAGCTTGTTTTCCTGAAACTAGATGGTCCCATCTGGAGGTGATAAGGGACAGTGACAGATCATCAGGGATCGATTCTCACAAGGAGCACACAGCCTAGGTCCCTTGCATGAGGAGTTCGCAACAGGGTCCCTGCTCCTATGAGAATCTAATGCTTAGAATGGCGACCATTAAAAAATCTGGAGACAACAGATGCTGGAGAGGATGTGGAGAAATAGGAACACTTTTACACTGTTGGTGGGAATGTAAACTAGTTCAACCATTGTGGAAGACAGCTTGGCGCTTCCTCAAGAACCTAGAAATAGAAATTCCATTTGACCCAGCAATCCCATTACTGGGTAGGTACCCAAAGGATTATAAATCATTCTATTATAAAGACACATGCACGTGTATGTTCATAGCGGCACTGTTTACAATAGCAAAGACCTGGAACCAATCCAAATGCCCATTGATGATAGGCTGGATAAGGAAAATGTGGGAAATATTACACCATGGAATACTATGCAGCCATAAAAAACGCTGAGTTTGTGTCCTTGTAGGGACATGGATGAACCTGGAAACCATGATTCTCAGCAAACTGACACAAGAACAGAAAATCAAAAACCGCGTGTTCTCACTCATAGGTGGGTGTTGAACAATGAGAACACATGGACACAGGGAGGGAAACATCACACACTGGGGTCTGTTGAGGGGGCTAAGGGAGGGACAGCGGGGGGGGGTGGGGAAGTCGGGGAGGGATAACATCAGGAGAAATGCCAGACGTAGGTGACTGGGGGATGGAGGCAGCAAACCACATTGCCATGTATGTACCTATGCACCAATCCTGCATGATCTGCCCATGTACCCCAGAACCTAAAGTACAATAAAAAAATTAAAAAGAAAAGAATCTAATGCTTCTGCTGACCTGACAGGAGGTGGAACTCAGACAATGTGAGCAATGGGGAGCAGCTGTAAATACAGGTAAAGCTTTGCTCACTCACCTAATAGTGTGCCTATTAGATTTTTGTCTGCTTTGCTAGTTGGTCTGGGGAAGAGGGTTTGGGGAGGATGCTGGTATGACCTTGTAATTCTTGCCATGGGAGGAACACACTGGTACAACAACTATGCATTTTTTTCTTTCTTTCCCAAATCACCTCAGAAAAATGTCTTGTTTTTTGTTTTTTTTTTCTTCCCTTACCTGATGCAGTGGTCTCGGAACCACACAGCTGCAAGTACAAGTTCTGGAAGCAGGAATGATTTCTAAGCAAGAAATTGCTGCTGTGTTTTTAAACTTTGTCAGAATTCCCAAGGGCCCGATGGGGGTGGATTTTGTCTTTATCCCATCTGGCAAAACTGGGGTTAGGACTAAATACAACGAACATACAAGTGTCTTTATAATAGAATGATTTATGTTCCTTTGGGTATATACCCAGTACTGAGATTGCTAAGTCAAGTGGTATTTCTGCCTGTAGGTCTTTGAGGAATCACCACACTGTCTTCCACAATGGCTGACGCAGGAACAGAAGACCAATGCCACGTGTTCTCACTTACAAGTGGGAGTGAAATGATGACTACACATGGATGCATGTCATGGGGATCAACACACACTGGGGGCTGTTAGGGGCAGGGTGGAGGAGGAGAGCATCAGGAAGAAGAGCTAATGGATGCTAGGCTTAATACGTAGGTGATGGGTTGATCTGTGCCGCAAACCACCATTGCACATGTTTGCCTACATAACAAACCTGCACATCCTGCACATGTACCCTGAACTTAAAACTTGAGGAAAAAAAATGCAACTGTACTTCCTGGTGGTAGAAGTGGCTCATGAGTTTGAAACCTGTGTAACCCTATCCTGAATGAATGGGAACAGACTGAGGTAGAGGCACTTGCTAGGCTGATATTGCTACAGCAATCTGGACCAGCACAGTGGCTGAAATGAATGTCCCTTTCAAAGGTGGAAAAGTTTGGATAAAAGTAAATGACAAATGGAAAATAGAAGGAATAATAGCTAAGGGTAAGAAATGAATAAATGGGTTATAGATTGAGGGAAACCCAATAGTACATTAACAACTCTTTTAAAGAGTCTCAGAGCAAGAGATGACATTATTGGCCAGCTCATTTATTCCAGATGCCTGAAAGGATGAAGCTGTGCATTTACAGAGACGCCTCCTGCTTTTGGGAACTGACAAGTTCCCTTAAGCACCCATGGAGGGCATGGAGGCTCCATGCCCCTTGCCCTGTACCTTGCCCTACACATCTGTAGAGCTGACCACAGATTGCAGGCCTCCCATGGAGTTCCTGGTGTAGGCTTGTGTATCTCTACCTGGTAGAACTGCCAGATGAAATACAGAGACCCAGTTACATTTGAATTTTAGATAAATATTTTTCTTGTCTATATAAGTATGTCTCATGCAATATTTGGGATATACACTAATATTCTTTTTTTGTTGATATCTGAAATTTAAACGTAACCGAATTCCCCGTTTATTTGGAAAATCTGGCAACTCTACTGCCTGGACAGCAGTGGCCCTTTGAGCAGAAGGGATTGGCTCCTGTAGCAGAGGAAGGACTCCGGTCCCCAGTGTAAGCCCTATTTGTTTGCTTTCAGGATACGGGTTCGGAAACCTTTAATGCTGCCTGTAAAGATTCATCACGGCCAGGGACCTGCAGAAGGACTTTCTCCTGGTTCCATGTTGATAAATTTCAGCCACATGTAATGAAACAGAGAGAAATGGAAGAGAACAGGGTGGTTAAGGGAACTGTTAAAAGTGACTACAGTTCGGCCCACTCCAGCTGAAAAACAAAAGTAAAGAGACAAGCTGCTTTGTTCCAGGAGACAAAGGAAAAAAAACCCAAAAAACCAAAACACCACGAACAAAACAAAGCCACAGATGCGTTTCACCAGAAGTATATTTATTTAACCCTCTGAAATGTCTTTCTTAATATGTTGCTGGATGTTCTGTTTTATAAATCTGTAATTACAAGTAACTGGTGTTGCAATGATTATAAATTTGCAGTATACTTATTTGGGAATTAACTGGCATTAATTGGAGGGTGGAACAGTGACTATGACTTAATTAACCTGAGACTATGGGCTCTGGTTAAAAAGCCGCCACCACCAGGTGAGTGTGTGTTCCGGGAACAGTGAAGCTTCTACATTTAAAGCCTGTAAATTATTGATGGCAGCAGTCAGTGCTTCTGACAAGCAGTAAACTGGGCGACTGAGTGCTGGAAAGTTGGAACACATTTGATCCATGTAGGTGGAAATGTGCAGGGTAAAAATAGAGTTGTGGCAAATGCTTTTCCAGATCCATGAGACTGTCAGGGAGAGAGATCTCTTGCCAGTTCTCTCCACCTCTGCTGGTACGCACTCTCCATCTCTTCCCTTCATACCTCTACCCTGTGTCCACACTCTCATCATCGGCTCTCTTCTCTGGTCAAAAGCAGGCTGGATGGGAAGAAACAAACCAGGCTGGAGAGGGAAGTGGGCATCTGAGCAGAAGGTGGAATTGAAAATTCACAAAGGGAAGCTTGCACTTCATCCTCATCTGTTCTCTTCCCTCCCTATTCAAATGGGGATTGTGTTTTTAATGCTGATTTCTTTCCTCCTCACTGGAATTGTCTTATGTAATCCTAGCTAGTGGAGTAGCTGAACTTAATTTGATGGAATGAAAAGAAATGTGCCTTTGTTTTCTTAAAAAGAACGAATGTTTGCCATTTCTTAGTTATGAACACAATAAACCAGGCTCTACTGGAGAGAGAACTGGAGCGGGGAGCAGCAGATGCCCGGAAAAAAAGGGCATAATATTTATAACGCTGTGAATGAAGCATTAAAAATGGGCAGATTAAAGCAATCCCTCAGCAGATGGGGCATATGTATTGCTAGAAACTCATGCACATGTTCCAGCCTCATCTATGGAACTGCGCTGAATGCCAAGCTACTTGGTGATAGGGGAATTTGATTTAAAGCGTATGTTTTTTAAGGAATTGTCATATGTGCCCATGCAAGAGTAAAACACAAATGAGGAAACCCTGAAGCTTCTCACTTCTGGAAGCCTTTTAATCAGAAAATGCTCTCCTATGCCTGCCACATAAGGAGTATCATAGGAGAGGATGCGATGACATTCTGCTTTGAAATGTAACGTGGGTTACCCAGCAATTTCACTCCTAGGTATTTACCCAGAGCAATGAAAGCACATGTCCACAAAAAGACTTGTTTGGGAATATTTATAATTGCCAATCCCCACCCCTCTTAAAAAATAAAATCAACCCAAACTGATATCAGTTGCAGAATGGATAAACAAATTGTATATGTTGGAATATTACTCAGCAATGAAAAGAAGCAAACTGTTGCTACAATGGAAAACATGATTGAATCTTAACAATGTTATGCTGTGGCCGGGTGCAGTGGCTCACTCCTGTAATCCCAACATTTTGGGAGGCTGAGGTGGGCGGATCACCTCAGGTCAGGAGTTTGAGACCAGCCTGACTGACATGGAAAAAACCCGTCTCTACTAAAAATACAAAATTGCCGGGCGTGGTGGCGCATGGCTGTAATCCCAGCTACTCGGGAGGCTGAGGCAGGAGAATTGTTTGAACCTGGGAGACGGAGGTTGCAATGAACTGAGATCACATCATTGCAGTCCAGCCTGGGCAACAAGAGTGAAACTCTGTCTCAAAAACAAAACAAAACAAAACAAAATCAAAAAACCATTATGCAGAGCAAGTGAAGCCAGAAATGTCAAATAAAAATAAACCTGGACTCAGTGCAGAGACTTTCTACAAAAGGATTATTGCAGTGGGGGTGGGAAGAGTATTCCATAGAGAAAACATTCTATCTATAATGTAGACACTTATCTCAAAGGTTAGGCAAACAGTGTTTTTCTCTTACAGAGAGGAGTGAACAAGGCTAGGAAGAACTGAGTAGGGGAAGTGGCATGAAAATGTTTTACCAGAAGCTAGGTCATTCTCTGGGGATGGGGTGGGGTGTCTGCAGGCTCTGGCTGAGGGTAACCAAATCTTAATCTTTGGCTAACAAGTATTTCATTCCATATGATCAGTGGCAACAAGCAGATCAACCAATCATTTATGAGGCAAAGAATGGGAAGTTGGAAGGTCTGGGTCTGGTCTTGTCCCGAGTAGCACAGAACATCATGAACTGTCGCTAAGTCCTATAGGGAAAGGTGTTTCCCAGAGCATGAAAGGGTGGGGGAATTCTTTGAACAAACTTGGCTGTTTTTCAGAAGCCCAGGCTCAGCTAAAATTCAACTTTGTCACATTACAAAGTACATTGCCATATGATTCCATGTGTAGGAAATACTAAAAAAAAAAAAAAGGATGAAACTAAGCTATAGTGAAAGAAAGCAGATGGTGGTTGCCCAAGACCATCCAAGGAATGGGGACAGACTGCAGAAGGGCACAGGGAAACTACTGCGGGTGGCAGGAGTGTTCAAAATCTTTTTTTCTTTTTATTCTTTTCTTTTCTTTTTGAGATGGAGTCTCACTCTGTTGCCCAGGCTGAAGTGCAGTGGCACAAGCTCGGCTCCCTGCAAACTCCGCCCCCAGGTTCAAGCGATTCTCCTGCTTCAGCCTACCAAGTAGCTTGGATTACAGGCAACTGCCACTGTGCCGGCTAATTTTTGTATTTTTAGTAGAGACAGGGTTTCAACATCTTGGCCAGGCTGGTCTTGAACTCCTGACCTCTTGATCCACCCTCCTCGGCCCCCCAAAGTGCTGGGATTACTGGCATGAGCCACCATGCCCTGCCAGGAATGTTCAAAATCTTGACTGTGGTTGTCTTCGTCCATTCAGGCTGCTATAACAAAATACTATATATGGAGTGGTTTGTACACAACAGAAATTTCTCTCTCACAGCTCTGGAGACTGGGACATCCACCATCAAGATGTTGTCAGAGTCAGTGTCTGGTGAGGGCCTGATTCCACTGCACCTGTTCACTATGATCTCACATGGTAGAAGGGACAAGGGAGCTCCCTGGAGTCTCTTCTTATAACGGCACTAATCCCACTCAGGAGGACTCCATCCTCATAACCTGATCACCTCCCACTTCCTAATATCATCACCTTGTGGGGTTAGGATTTCAACATTTTAATTTGTAGGGAACACAAATATTTAAACCATAGGGTTGGTGATAGTTGCACTGCATGTACATGTTCCACGATTTATGGAACCATACATTTAAAATGGGTGTATTTTATTGTATGTGAAATATGCCTCAGTTGAATATATTTTAGCAAATGTCAAGTGGGTAGATCATAGTGGCCATGAGCTCAGGCATAGAAGCTGGGCAGGTGTGAACCTGACAAGCACAAAGCCATCACTTATGAGCTGTAAGAGAGATATTAGGCAATTGCTTATCCTAACTAAACGTCACTTTCTCCATTACTGCCAACCTCCTAAGATTGATTAGGGCTTTAACAGCATGCATCTAGTAAGAACTCAATAATCTTAGGTATTATTGCTTCTACAATCATTACCGTGTGTTTCCCTTCACATGTGTCTCTTGGGCAATGTGACAGAGTAGAGAGACAACAAGATTTTGAGGCAGAATATTTGGGCTTCAAAATCCTTCAGCTCAATGTTTTCAGCTGTAAAACAGGAAAATATAATAATCGCAGCTCAGCTGTGTTACAGTGTAGCTACGAAAATCAAATGTGAAACTGGATGTGAAAGTACCAATAAATTAAAGCAACCTCGCAAATGGAAACAAGCAAATACATTGGACCAAGCATAAGTTTCCTTTTTCTTTCTTGCTTTTTTTTTTTTTTTTTTTTGGACTTATTCCTCTGGATTTTCTGATGTATTTTTCACAACAAATATGGATTCTTCTTAGAATCAGGGAAAAAGTAATTTCCATTTCAGTAAAAGATGCTGTAGGCTTGGAATAAGTACTTAGATATGTATTTGAAAAAATAAGTCCATAAGTGGAGGTGAGGATATAATTTATTTTCTGTGGAGGTCACTTTTGAAAGTGAAAGAGTGTGCTATCACTAATTACACGAGGGCAAGTGGCATCCACTGAAATGACCTGGGGAAAGTGAAAATAATTGGTCATCTCTATATAATGACATGTGGACTAATATTCATTCACAAATGCCTCTTAAAAATAAAGTAGCACTTGAGGAGAGAGGGGAGTGGGAGGATGAAGAAGTTGGTGAATGGGCACAAAAATATAGCTAGCTAGAAGGAATAAGTTCTAGTATCTGATAGAAAAGTGGGGAAATTATAGTTAACAATAATTTATTACATATTTCAAAATAGGTGAAGAGAAGAACTGAAATGTTCCCAACACAAAGAAATGATAAATGTTTCAGGAGATGGCTATTCCAATTACCCTCATTTGGACCATACACATTGTATATGTGTAACAAACTATGACATGTAAATATATGTAACTACGATGCTATCAATAAACAAATGAAACGCCTGACATCACTGGATCTCAAAATTAAGAAAACTTGGTCTTGCCTTTGGACCTGGAGCTCAGAGGCACCTTTTTAAGTAACATCTGCTCACTTATGGTGGAGACTTTCCAAAGGCTGGGAGCATAGTCCCATGACTGTTCCCCTTGAGAAACTCATGCCTTCCAGGGGATTCCCTCCCAATGAATAGATGAGACTTGGGGTCCAGAGGTCCAGGAGGTTCTTCTATGGAAGTCAAGAAGTCAAGAAGTGTGGTTAATTTCATGTGTTTTTTTAGTTGTTAAAGAAATTCAAGTATTCTACTTTAGACTGTTGATTAAAGGATATTGTTTAAAAAACGTTAAAACTGTTTTGCCTTTTGATTATCATAGTAAAGACTATTTGAACAAAGATCATCAATGGATGCTAAATCTATGGAATAACATTTGCATGGTCTGAAAATGTCTCCTGGCAGGGCATGGTGGCTCACGCCTGTAATCCAGCACTTTGGGAGGCCAAAGCGGGTGAATCACGAGACCAGGAGTTCAAGACCAGCCTGACCAACATGGTGAAACCCTGTCTCTTCTAAAA
>NW_016107356.1:7945951-7964781 GCF_001604975.1 Cebus imitator
TAGGGGAGGGACGGTGGGGGGTGGGGAGATGGGGGGGGATAGCAGGGGGAGAAATGCCAGATGTAGGTGACGGGGAGGAAGGCAGCAAATCACACTGCCAGGTGTGTTCCTATGCAACAATTTTGCATGTTCTTCACATGTACCCCAAAGCCTTGCAGTATTAAAAGGTGAAAAGGATTGATGTATGAAATTTGCTCTCAAAAGGTTCAGAGAAAACAAATTATGTGTGTGCATGTGTGTGTATACACAGTCATTTACCAACAGACTTTGAGAGAGAGAATATGAAAAATAAATGTGGCCAAATATTAAATATTGATATATCTGAGTAAAGCCTACATGGGAGTACTTTGTATTATTTTTTGCAACCATTTTTTGTAAGTTCAAAAAAGGTTTTAAAAATTGAGGAAAGAGTCTAAGTAGTGATGAGTGAATGAAGAGTGGTAGCTCAGAGACCCCAGTCTCTGATTAAAGCCCCAGAAGAAGCCGGGCGCGGCAGCTCACACCTGTAACCCCAGCGCTTTGGGCGGCAGAGGCAAGTGGATCACCTGAGGTCAGGAGTTTGAGACCAGCCTGGCCAACACGGCGGAACTCCGTCTCCATTAAAAATACAAAAATTAGCCAGGCATGGTGGTGTGTGTCTGTAGTCCCAGCTGCTCGGGAGGCTGATGCAGGAGAATTGCTTGAACCTGGGAGGCAGAGGTTGCAGTGAGCTGAGATTACATCATTGCACTTCAGCCTGAATGACAGAGTGAGACTCCATTGGAAAAAAAAAAATGCCCCAGATGAAAATGGTGTTGCTGTTGCTATGGTGATAAGCTGGCACCAGAGATGTTCACACGTGGTTTAGGGGGATAAGGGAAATGTGACGATATCCATTTTGTGTTTGGTGCTGTGGTTTGGACTATGGAGACTCCACTGGGGCTGGTGACATGAGGAAATATTGGTAAAATTGACTGTTCTTGAAGTTGAGCTCCTTGTGAGATTGTGATAATCAAATGAGAGGTCATTGCCTCACCAAATTTGAGTGCTTACAATTGATCATATGAAATGAAAATGCCCAATTATGATGACTAAGGAAGGGATCCTATATTGCTGGAATTGTCATGTCCCCAAAGTCAAGTGCCAGTGCCAGGGTCAGAATGAGCACGGAACACCAGGAGACTTCCTACCCAAAGCATTTGCTGAGCTGCCAGGCATCAAGGTGGTCAAGAGGACAATGAGCTAAACATAGCAGCGATCAAGCCTCTGTCCTCTTACTATGACAGCGTGAGCAACAGGCAGAAAAAGAGGTGCTAACCCCCGCAGTGTTCCATTTCTCCCCTGGAGAGGTGCCAGGTGAAAGTCGGCATGGACCTGGCCAATAGGAAACTATAGAGGAGTCCCAGACCAAGGGCTGCTGCCTCTTTATGGACACAGAGGCTGGGGAGAGAAGGGGGACAAGGACGTTCTTTAGCCAAGGACCCTGATAAGGACGTCTTGGTAGAGGGCCCTGGAGTGCAGATATGTGCGTGAGTTGGGCTGGCCAGGCGGGGCCCAAGTCCCTGACTGCAGCCCCCTCTTCCTGGGAATGCAGTGTACTCGCTGTGCACCGAGACTGCTGTGGGGAGGGCAGCTTCCCTGGAGAGGCTTGCAAGGCAAAGACTTGTCACTCACTGTGATCGGACCTGAAAGATCACACATGGGATTTGGGCCTGGAGCTGGACTTCTTACAATTTTCGAGTAAGAAAACCTGGTCTGAGTTGGAGATTGCCCTCCTTCAGGTGCAGTGAGCTGAGCTTTCTTATGGTAGGTGTCTGCTTGGGGTCTGGGACTGCTGCTGGAATGCTTCCAGCCAGATTTTCCCAGCCCCTGAAAGCAGGCTGCCCTTGCTACCCAGGTGGGGTGGGGTAGGGGTGGTCTGCAGGTGCCTTGTTGGCACATCAGCAAGCTGCTGGCTGAACGTACCTGCTGGCTTTATTTTCCTCCTCTCCTGCCTTCAGCAGGACATAGCTGGTCGTGATACTTCAGAAAACCTGGCATTGGTGTGCAGTTCTTGAGCTGTTTAGCACCACTGCTCAGAGCCCCTGGAGTTGGGGCCACCACCTGCTCTTGTGTGTTAGAGCACTCAGAGAGAGGGTGCTAAGGCTCTGGGCCAGTGCAGGTAGAAGGTGAAGATACCAGCTTGGTAAAGCAGAGCTATACACCCTGAGCATTTTCAAGATGTTTTAAATTCACTCCATCATCTAGGAGCCAGCAAAGGGAAGGCAGAGCCCAGCCAAGGGCAAAGGTGGGAACTTGATTTTAGAAGTCATAAGGGTGGAGGGCAAGATCCACAAAAGATCGCAGGCCAATTATTGCTTTCAGGAGGAGGAGGGATGTCCTTGGGTGGCTACTAAAACGCATGACACAATTAAAATATAGGGACACACGCGGCCTATGTTAAAATTAGACCATCAATACTGCTTAGCAGCCTTGGAACCTCAGGCAAGGCACTGAAGCAGTTAGGGTTTCCTCTTCCATAATTGGGTGATTTTAACAGTATCTCTCTCATAGAATTGTTGAGAGGATTAAAAGAGATGATGCTTATAAAAACATGAGACTGCTTGGACCTATTCTGAATGCTTAATGAGCTCTAGCTGTGAAAATATGTCTACATACATATTTAATAAGCACATGTGCATGCACAGACACACACACAGACACACACACACACACACACACACACACACACACACACACAGAGGAATGCTGTGCTCTGTCATGCAGTGACCAATGGAACAAACCCTCCCCGTCCTGGTCCCCCACTGCCCACTGCAGCTGAACTGGTCCTGGGGTCCTGACTCCTCACAGGCTTCCCCTCTCACAGGCTTCTCTTCTTGCCTCTTCTTTTCTCTTTATTTTCTTTGTAGGTTTCTAAAATATCCCCTCTTCTCTTTGGTCCTTTTTTCATGTTTTGACCTCTTGCCTCCTTGGTGTCTACATTTATTCAAAAGTCTAAAAGAAGGTAAGAAGAAAACCAGTTTGTAACCTGAAAGTTCTTCTTTGCTGCTAGAAACACCTGCTCTTGTTCAAATACAGCAACGAGACTTGGTTCATACGGAAGACAGGAGTTGGAAAAGGATGTTTCTAATTCACTTTTTGCTGGTGACTCAAGGTCCCCACATCAATACATTGCTGAAAACAGAAGGAGGCATTAACAGAAAGGGATGAGGGCTGCTGCTCTCCACCAGAGAGGATTCGGGCACGTTCCACGGCCCTTGTCAGGACGCACAGGACTTGGCGCTGTGTTGCCCACACCCCTGACATGGGAGGCTGAAGCCACTTCCTTCCACTCAGTTCCGGCTAGGTCAGCTCTAAGGAGTTTTTGCCAACCTCTCTTGCCGCACTGGAGAATTCTGGGCACACAGAAAAGTTTCCACTCCTGGTAAATTTATGGAGAACTTGGTCCCATAGGATGAGAAATGGAGCCTATTATAAGTTGATACTAACAAAAATGGGGAGGTTTTGTTGTTCTGTAGGAAATGTTTGCAAGTCTAATGTCAGAATGTTCTGTGAGTGTTGCAATGTAGTGGAATAGCGCACCCACATGCTTCTTGTTTTTTTCCCCCTCATGACAAGTATGACATAAGATGCACTTAAATAAATCTGTAGATTTATTTGGAGAAAACATCCCGCATGCTTATTTATAAAAACCATAAATAGGAAGACAGAATGCAGAAAGAGGGGAGACATGAAAGAAACCCTTATGACCCTTTGAGTTCCAGTAACTCATTTCGTGCGTAAAAGGGAACTGATTTTTATTATTTTCTTCTATGATTCTTCTTTCGCTATTCTGGAACATTGTTGACAAAGAGGCTTTACTATAGTATAGGAATTTAAAATCCCCTAAATGTCCTTCTTCCCTTTCTGTTTACTCAGTCACTACCGCGGCTGTAGAACTAATTTTGGAGTTGACTGAATATGACATTTAGTTCCAAATGATAACTCGGGCATCCACAGTGCTTGGTGTTGCAGTATAAAACCAAGTGCAGCACCCATTATTCACAGCACTGTGCAAGGAAACCAATTATCCTGCAGAATGTAAGCCCATGTTCAATGTCTTCATAGAAGTGTCCTTTCACGTCTCGTGACTTTCCGACGCAGTCGTGTTAACCTCAAAGGCTTATGTCTGGGAATGTGTTTCACGCATAGCAGCTATCACTTTCTTGAAAGTGCCGGTGTTTTTTTCTCTATCGCCTTACTTGAAGTGTGCTCCAGAGTCCTGTTCATAATTTTTGATGTTCTGAGTGTCTTCTCCAAAACTGACCCGTTCTTCCTCACACATTTACTGTGCACACAGCAGTTGATCAATTGGGACTTTACTGAATGGCTGGGATGGGAATGTTTAGCACCCCATGTGCTAGGGTGACTTCCCAGACACTAAATATCCGCTCAGGAGCCAATCAGCTTTAGCCAGAAGTTGGGAGGGCATCCTGCATCTCCTGGCTGTTCCCACCAAGTCCTGTTGTCCTTAATGTGGATGACACCTGAGTGTACTGGGGATATGAGGCTGGGTGGGACAAGGAGGACAGGTTTGAACTTAAGTCTAAATAGCTGGTCTGGAAGGAAGTATGACGACTCTGTGTTAACCTCTTTCCATTTATATTTAGTACTCATAAAACTTATGAGTTAGTTTTTGTTGCTGCAATAAGAAGACTTCTGACAAGCCTGAGATGGAGAACCAGATAATACAGAGGGCTGGAAGAGCTGGGCAAGAATCTGGGGCAGATCACAGGGGGGATGGTGTTACCTCAACCCTGCAGCATTTGGAATCATGAGCCAAAGGATCAGGGAAATGCCAGGAAGAACGTGTGAGTGATGAGGCCTTGGCGTGAGCTCCAATTCCAGGGCTGGGGTGGTCCTTCATAG
The DNA here is from genome assembly GCF_001604975.1 of Cebus imitator. NCBI lineage: Eukaryota > Metazoa > Chordata > Mammalia > Primates > Cebidae > Cebus > Cebus imitator. The sequence goes on from NW_016107356.1 coordinate 7,950,839, forward strand.
GCGGCTCCTAGGATGTGCTAGGGGCTGCTTCCAACAGTGCCCTTGACTGATGCAAGTGTAGGTGGTAAAACCACAGCCAATTGGCTCACCTGAGGAGCAGCTAAGATTCTAGGGTTGTACACACACCCTCAGGGGGTGCTGGGGGTAGGACTTCCCAGGCCTTCTCTGCACCTCTGACAGTTATGCTAGCAATGCTGTTTGAAGAGAATGACCCGACTCCTTTCTGATCAAGATACGACATTTCTAAATAGTGTGTCTGTATAAGTGTTTTTAAATGTTTGAATTGTCTAGGGAAGGGATGATGTGCTTGTAGCATGACATCCCCTCTCTTCGGTCAAATGAATGGCATCAATAAATTGTGACATCACTCCACCTGAGCCTCAGAGTCCTTCTCAGCATAAAGCTGGGCAGCCCTCTACTGCTGTTGGTAATAAAACCCACTTGCTACCTCTTGGCCTAGATAATGTAGTGATATGATGTGAATAGCTAGATGCTGACCTTTCCAAAATGTTGGCTTGCAACAGTTTCTTGGATTATAGAAGTTTACCAGGAAGTTGTCAGTAGATACTTTACTCTGATGTGGGCACAGTTTGCTGCACCCTACTATACTACTATTACTGCTTGTATTTTTTCTCAGAATACCCTTTGCTTCCATAGCAGTTGACACTTTCCATGTGACAAAGGCCACAGAGCTGGCCATGTGTGTACAACGCAGGTCAGAGAGCTCCCGTTTTGCTTTTGCGGGTGTAGATGGCATGGCCCACTTTACCCGAAGACCTTTCTCCAGTGTTGTGCTGTGAGACCCAGCAGCTTGTCTTGCCTTCAATGCCTTTGCTTTTGCACTCAAGCAGAGAAGACTTAGAATAAAACTATAATGCCTATTATCAACCAGCATTCCTGTTCTAGCCATCCTGCCAACCGCTTCACATCCATCTTCCCATTTATTCTTCACAGTAACGTTGCCAGACAGGTAGTAACATCTTCGCCTAAGAAGTGGAGAAACTGAGGCTTAGAGAAGTTAAACAACGTTCCCAGAGTTACCCAATAGAGAGCAGAGGCAGGGCTGGAACCCAGATCCATCCAATTTCAATACTCATAATGGCTCCGTGTTCTTAGACCCAAGGTGTTAGAAAGGCCCATCTTGTGCCATGGGAGGAAAATAAGTAATGCCACAGTTCATGTGACCAATCCGTTAGGGAACCTGGTCTCCCTGAGTCTTCCTGGGACCCCCAGAAGCAAGGTGGCCCAAGGATGGTTCGGGACATCACCTGTTGGCTGGACTAGAGCTCATACAAATAGACTCAGCCAGAACTAGAGGGTGGTGGGTTTTGCATGATAGAGGTGTGAACTGCAGCAGACACTCTGCATTGGAAACTTCTGGCTGCCGCCCTGTGTGATGCATGCTTACTTGGCTTTTTTTTTCCTAATGACAAAGGAACATGCTTTGGCTTGTTTTAGGAGAAGAGGGATTGCAGGAACCAAGGGTAGCTATGAAGGAAATTAAGAAACTTGAGGCTGGATGGAGCCTTGGCTGGGTTTTGGAATTCAAGAGGCTAACAGGACTGAGTTTAGGTAAATTCATTCTCTCCATTTTGCTTGAAATATTGTGGGGTGTGTGTGTGTGTGTGTGTGTGTTTGTGTGAATGTTAGAAAAGCCAATGTAAAGTTACCACTGTTAATGTTCATAATAAAAGTTAGTATCTGTGAGGCTTTAGTGGTCCAGGTTTCCTTTTATTATTAACATCAATTTAACACCCTCAGAGAATTTATTAGACTCTAACCTCCCTTGTCATCATTTTCAAAATAGGAATAAATGCCATTTTCCTCTGGTTGTTAATTCCAGCTTTTAGAAACAGAACATCGGCAAGAGCCTGCCTATAAACAATCCCAAATACTATGTGATCACTGCCTCAGCTAGCAAAAAATAAATATTAATGAGACCATGTCCTGGCCAGTGGCACAAATGCCATGGGCTTCAGGCAGAATTACTATGAATGATCTGAATCATAAGCTTGTGTTGGAAACAAATAATTTTACTCCAAACCTCATCATAGAGATTGCGAGGAGCATTCTTCGTTTCCTTTTGCACGTGTTGACAGCCTGATTAAGAGCTTTGGGCACTGGCCATAGTTCCCCATTTGAGAGTGATCTGTGCCTGTCTCCCGGGGTGTTTCCTTGGTCTGGTGGCATGGGGCTGCTATGTCCCTGTGACTGGCAGAACTCTCAAGGAAAAGCAACTTTTAAACCATCCAGATTTTGCTATCACACCTGAGCTTTGGAAAAGTCTTTCCATGTAAGCCGGACTGGGAACCTGTTCCATCCTCACTCCATCAGCTCATGATACCCAGGAATATCTGCTATTGGGTAGTTTGGTGGCCTCAGACTTGTATACTAGGTGCTGGCCAAAAATTAGGGGTGGCATGCTTCTCCTGGGCTATGCCCGATCACTTTTAAGTCTGATATGCTTAAAACACTGGTAGAATTTCTAGGATACCAAGAGTCTTGGCAACCTTGGGAATGCTTTCCTGCTGCCTTTTACTCCTCTGCTCCAAATGGTATTATCTCAAGCAGACATGGCTACATTAGTTTCGGTCCCCTGCTTGAGTGCTTTTCTTTTCAGGTGTGATAGGATATGAGTGGCCTTCTTACAGTCTGGAGTGGTGGACATAGTTGGTTTTTCCCAATAGTGGGTGTTGCTTCAAATAGGAAGTGTCCTGATTCTGGTTTTGACTTCCTTGGGGCTAAGGTGTTGAACTCGATCTCACAGTTCCATTTCATCCTTCAAGTGGGTTTCACTGCAGAGCCTTCTCTGTCCTCTAAGATGCTCTGTAGCATTAAAGAAAAACCTCAGCACCTTTGCATTAATCATCATTGAAGCGTTACATGCTTTTTGTGTAACGGAGCATGTAAATTATCTTCTAGGGAAAGGACTCATATCTCAGGGTCACTTAAGTACAACAACGACAATTTGCTGACTATAGCAGTTTCCCCAAAGAAAGAGGAAAACCATCACTATTTGTGTAGCAAAGATTAGGAAGCTTGAGAATCATAAAGGGAATTTGGCCAAGGATCTCCTGGCATGCCATGTCAGCTTACGTATTAGTCAGTGTCCTCCGGGAATCACGTGTCAAGGTGGGATTAAACTTGCATGCATTTTGTTAGGAGAAACTACCACATGAGGGAAGATGAAGAGGGGACCAGGGAAGGCAGGGAGGGCCATTAAGCCTTGATGCAAATCTGACTCCATGTCAAGAGAGAAGAAGGGGAGGCTGGGAGAAAGCATCTTGGACTGCCTGCTGCAGTCTCTGGAGGGGCCTGCAGGGTGTTGGGGGCCCCTATGTCTACCTTAGTCACCTAAAACACTCATTGGCTGGGAGGAACCCTGGGGAAGCAAGGCCTCCTGCAAATGCAGCAGTGATAGATTTCAAAGCATCACATCTGGAGACCTTAGTAGGTGGTGTTCCCTGCAGTTGGAGCCTGAGAGGCATGTTCTAGAGGCTGCCACAGTGCACTTTTCTTAAGACAGAGAATGTTTCTCCATTAAATAGCTGCTTTGTGGCAGACAATGTCTACATTTTGGCATCACAGAGAGAAATGAGAGGAGACCCTATGCTCTGCAATGCCAAGGCACCTCCCTGAGCAGCCTCCCTCTGCGGACGGGCATTTCACAGGCTTCCCCAAAAGGAAGCAGCAGGGTGGTAGTGCCCAGGTCCACAGGCCACAAAGCCCATCGGCATTGTCAGGTTCTGTGCTTCACTGCATAAGGGTCAAGACCACAGATGGTGGCAGCTATCTGAAGCTCCCATCACTCAGGGGATGGTGGGTCCTTGTCCTTTCCCCTCCAGAGTGTCATTCTCATTGTCCTTTGACAAGGCACATGTAGGTATTTTCTCTCCTGTTCACCTGTCAAGCTTGCAGCAGGCGGTGTAGACTCTCACACCTGTGTATGGTGAAAGTGAGCATTCCTGTTTGTCCTTCTGATTTTGTCCAATAGCCTTTCCAGTGTCCCTTGGTCTCTCCTCTGCTTGGTGAGGGGTCCTCATGCTTCTTGAGAAATGGCAGCTCATGTGGGGGCCCGAGTTAGCCTGCTGTTGGCTGCATGATTTGTTTGGGGCAAGTTATCCAAGCTCTCCGTGCTTCAGTCACTTATTAAGAAAGATAGCAACACCCGGTATTAACACTTATGGCTGTTTTGAGGATTAAACATGATAATATAAGCAAGCTTTTAGCACAATGCTCAATAAATATCAGCCATTATTAGATCGAACCACATAGAATTGCCATTTTTCTAAGTCCAAAAATTTAAATTTTGGCAGTTTCATGTGGTTTAACCAAAAACTACGGGTAGGTAAACCTTTTTGGTTTGGAAACCTCCTCACCCTCTGTGGAGTACTTGGTAGTGCAGCTGGGGTTGAGCTGCTTTTGCCTTCCTGTCAGGACCTGGCACGTCACCCTTCCAAACTAGAAGAGAAGGCAGGTAGGTATTAGGTGGGAACAAAGATGTTGCTTCTGTCACACCTGTCCTCACCTCTTCTTCACACCAATCAGTGTTCACAAGGATGACCTTGGTCCGAAGACAGCCCCCATGAGTGTGTGCTCAGCCCATGAGAGGAGAAGGCCCTCTTCCTGTTCACAGAGCAAAATAAGTCACATCAGGATGGCTACTTCCATGTCAGAAATCACCACTGATCTATGTATTAGTCTGGGTTCTCCAGAGAAAAAGAACGAATAGGATATATACACACACACATATAAAGAGACATGTGTACACACATGTGTATACACACATTTGCACACACACACACACACACACACACACATAAAGAGAGAGAAGGTGAGAAAGATATTTACATGGAGCCATTGGCTGACGTGATTGCGGAAGCTGAGACATTTTGTGATCTGCCCTCTGCGGTTCAGTGGTCCAGGAAAGTCAGTGATGTAAGTTTCAATCCAAACCCAAAGGCATGGAAAGCCAACATTGTGATTTCCACCATTCAGGCCTGAAAACTAGAAAGGTTAACTGTGCAAGGACTGGTCTGGGTCTGAGGGCAGGGGACTTATGTCCTGGCTCAAGCAGTTAGGCAGAGAAAGAAAGAGTGAGAGAGAGAGAGAGTGAGAGAAAAGAGAGAGAATCCCCCTTTCCTCCACTTTTTCATGCTACGAGGCCTACAGCAGATGGGATAGTGCTGACCCACATTGAGGAGGGCCATCTGTTTCCTTCAGCTCATGGATTCAAATGCTAATTTCTTCCAGAGACACCCTCACAGACAGACCTAGAAATAATGTTTAGCCAGATATCTGGGCATCTCATGACCCAGTCAAATTGACATGTAACTAACCTTTACAGCCCAGGTAGACTTACCTAAGGCAAGTTTGATTTAGTTAAGAGCCTATCTTTGTGTCTTCTGGGAGACCATGCGAACCCTTCAAATGCTGGCCATGAAGACAGGTGCTCCTTCTGTTACCAGGCTCAGGTAGGTGCAGTGCAGGCCCTAGCAGGTGAGGGGGTAGCCACCCTGAAAAGGTGGCCTGAGATCCCCATCCTCATCTCTGCTGAGAAGCCTCATGTCACAGATACTCCTTGACGTCAAGGCATTTACTACCCATAGCTGCTGTTAAACCCCCAGTATGCAGTGGTTCATGTTTTTACGTAGGAGACAGTTTAGTGTCATGGGGAAAAACATTGGATTTGGAGTGGGGAATTAAGTTATTCTCAGCCTAGCTGGTGGCTGTGTATAAGCCTTTGCTTTCCCTGGAGCCACATCATAGCGTGAGGGTTTTGCAGCAAAGTTGGGATGGCAAGTACAGCTTCTCTCCCAAAACATCCCTCACCAATGAACATAAACTCCTTGGAGACCAGAAGGGCCTGGACAACACCATCCTGTCCAGAAAAGCCAGTTATGTAAGTACCAATCTAAGCCCAAAGGGCTGAGAACCAGGGAGCCGATGCTCTAATTCCCAGCATAGGAGGCCGAGAACTAGAAAGATCAGTGGTGCAAGTCCTGGTCTGGGTCTGAGGGCAGGAGACGTATGTCCTAGCTCAAGCAGTTAGGTAGAGAAAGAGAGAATCATCCTTCTTTCTTTTCCCTTTTTGTGCCATTCAAGCCTGTAGCCGTTGGGATGAGAAGTACATCTTCTCTCCCAGACCATCTTGGCCAATGCATAAACTCTGATATTGTTTGGCTGTGTCCTCATTCAAATCTCATCTTGAATTGTAGTTCCCATAATTCCCACATGTGATGGGAGGTATACTATGGGAGGTCATTGAATCATGGGGACCGGGTCTTTCCTTGCTGTTCTCATGGTGGTGAATAAGTCTCATGAGGTCTGATGGTTTTATAAAGGGGAGTTCCTCTACACATGCCCTCTTGCCTTCCACCACGTAAGACATCCTTTTGCTCTTGCTTCATCTTCCACCATGGTTGTGAGGCCTCCCTAGCCATGTGGAACTGTGACTCTATTAAACCTCTTTTCTGTATAAATTACCCAGTCTCAGGTATGGCTTTATTATCAGGTATGTTCTCATGATGCTTTATTAGCATTCATCTGTTCTCATGCTCCTAACAAAGAAGCTAATAAAGCAGCGCGAGAACAGACTAATACAAACTCCTTGGAGACTGGGAGGGCCTGCACAACATGATCCTAGTGCACAGGTTTGCCGGGTCTGTCCCGCAGACCCTGGCCGAGCGACAGATGGAAGGAGTACTCAGACACAGGTGTGCCGTGTAAGAGCAGCTAGGGGTCTGCCTGGCTCTCGTAGCCAAAGTGCAGCATTGAGAAGCTGGAGCTGCTTGCTTTTATTCAGTGCAGGCATAATGCTGAAAGCCTGGGGCAAACACCATCTGCAGGTAGTTAATATTTATTTCAGGGAACCTCACACAGATGGATGATCAAAGGTGCGTTCCTCGTCAACATAAGTAAACAAGCCTGTTTAAGATAAATTCCCCTGCACTTCCTTGTACCTACTTCTTGCTCTTTGCCTCAGGGTCAGAGAACAGCTGCCTTCAGCTATTCACCCCTGAAGATATACAGAGCCTCTGACCTTTCTGAAGGCCTGCTCCTTTCCCTATAGTTTCTCTGACTGATCTCCTACACAGGCTCTGCCCAGGACACTGACAAATCTTAAGAGAAGGGAGAAAAACAAAGCCCTTAGGACAAAGCATTAAAGAAAGTCCTGTTTCCTGTCATTGCCAAAGGAGAAGGGGCTCTATCTGCAGCAGGAGATAGAGCCTCCTCCCTCTCATTCTCTTCACAGTTCTGTTCTCTTGAGGAACGAAGCAAAGCATTGAATCCACTGCTCCATCTAGATTTTCATATATCGTCCCCTCTCTTTCTCATTCCAACTCCCTCCCTCACTCCTATTGCCTCCTTCATGTTACTTACTTCTGATTTTCCTTCAAAGTTCCTGACCATTTCTAGCCACTTTCCTTTGGCTTCTTTATCTCTAACTACTCCTATATACCTCCCAGGCTGAATTTTACAAAGATGACAATTACACACTTCCAGAAATACTGTCATCAGTGGTCTCCCTCAAAATCTATACAGAGCACATGACTATTACTACTACCCCATAAGGTTCAGCTGTTGGTTAACAGTTATGTACAAAAATCAAAGCATTGCACTAGACTAATGTCAGTTGAGTTCAGCCTTCCTTTGACTTTTTATTGTGTCATAGAATTGGAAGTAACTTTGAAGTTTATCTGGTCCAATTTCTGTCATTCAGCTGAAACTTAAGGAGTCTAGTGGCTGGGCATGGCGGCACATACCTATAGTACTGCACTTTGGTAAGCTGAGGTGGGAGGATTATTTGATGTTAGGAGTTCGAGACCAGCCTGGGCAACATAGCAAGACCCTGACTCTACAGGAAGAAAAAAAGAGTCTAGTGATTTTTCAAAGGTCCATCTGCTTATTTAGTGGCTGAGACAGGATTATGTAACCTAAGGTTAAACTCCTAGCTAATTTTTTTTCTATTTTAATGCTAAAACCAATATCCAATATGAAATCACCGCATGGACATCTCAAAACAAAGTTTTTAAAGTTTTACCCCTTTAGTTTTCAGGGGTAATTTCTTTGGGCAACATAAATTACATGTGGATCAGGCAGCCAAGTTTGTGAATTAATTTTGGAGTTATAGTAGGAATCCCTCAACCTAAGCTTTGAGATTTTGAAAACTCTTGAAACTGATTTCAAGTTTTATTGACTTTGTTTCTAAAATGCTGGATTAGAAGCATGCTGCCCTTTCCCACCTGCTCTATAATCCCTAAAAGGTTGAGAGCAGATGGGACATGATGGAAGAAGGATGCCACAAGCCAAGATACGGCCATGCATACACTTCCACAGATGTTGGCAGCATACAGGACCTCCTTATTGGGATGGAAGAAGTCAGGGGCAGCCAGAGTCTCAGGGGAAACCTAAAGGGTAGTTTACTGGGGAATGACTATGATGGTCACTAGTAAGGTTTACTCCATCATGTCTCCTCTTCCTGAGACATTTGATCTCTAACAATGTTCGAGAGAGACAAGACTCAATAAATGGAAAAGTGCCTGCTTGAAGAAATGGAATTAATAAACAATCAGGATGTATAATTAATACATCAAAGAAGTAAGTCTTAAAAAATAAACTAGATATCTTAAGAATGACTGCTAGACTGAACCAGCAATATTTTTAAACAAGTGCTGTCTTATACCTAGAAAATAAAACAAGATGCTTTTAGCTTAAGGAAAACAAAACAAACTGAATGCAAACAAAGCAAAATAGTTGATTTTTTGGAGTGGGAGGGGATTCTACCATCCCATTCATTTATTCATTCAACTCATAGGTTGAGCACATTATTATAGGTGCTGGAATACAGCAAAGAAATAATACAAATGTGGACCCTATTGTCATGGAGCTTGGAGTCGGAGAACAAAAGGAGTTGGAAAAACAATTCATCAATGAAGCAATAAGTAAAATATTGATAGTGGCATCTGTAGAGTCTGAAGCAGAGAAATGTAATAGAGAAGGACTATAATGGCTACTCTAAATTGGTCAGAAAATGTAAGTGACATCTGAAGATCAAGAAGAAACCAGACATGTGAAGGTGAGAAAAGAAGAGGAACCATAAGACTGGGGCTTGTAACCTAATGGTTGAAGGAAGGAAGGTTATAAAATTAGACTGGAAAGACTGTTCAGGTTGAGATCATGGAGGGCTTTGTGCAATGAGAGGGCTCATTGTGCCATCCTAGGCTAAGCTGTCATTACACCGCTATGTTTTTGACACACATCAATGTGAAATGAATGTGAAAAAGCCTAGCCTGGGTGGAAGTAAAACACCCAGGTCACATATCATAGGCCACAGATGATTTGAAGGAATTAATTTGCAGGATTGGTTAAGGGAAGGACACTACTAGATGAGAACAGAAGATCTTCTCAATTTATTTCAAGAATGAGTGGCAGCTTAAGGTAAAAGCAAAACATATGACCACAGTAGCAAAATTAAAAACTGCTACTTATTGATAAATACTATTAAGGAAATGCAAAGGCAAACTGCAGACTCTGAGAAAGTATTAGCAACACATATGCTTGACAAAGGCTTTGTATCCAGAGCACATAAAGAACTCCTACAAATCAATATGGAAAAACCCACAATCCAATTAAAAAATTGAGCAAAATTCTTAACAGAAACTCCACAAAAGAAGATACAGGAATAGCCAATAAGAACATGAAAAGATGCTCAACAACATTAGTCACTAGGAAAATGCAAATTAAAACCACAAGATGCAATTTTACACCCACTAGAATTAGCTAAAATTAAAAAGATTGATAACATCAAATGTTTGTGAGGATGTAGAGCAACTGCAACTCTCATACACAGCTGATGGTAGCGTGAAATGACACAACCACTTTGGAAACTGCTTGACAGCTTTTCATGAAGTTAACTATACACCTCCTCCTTCTTTTTTTTGAGACGGAGTTTCACTCTATCACTCAGGCTGGAGTGCAGTGACACAATCATGGGTCACTGCAGCCTCGACCTTCCCAGGCTCAGGTGATCCTCCCATGTCAGCCTCCCCAGTAGCTGAGACTACAAGAGAGCGCCACCATGCCTGGCTAATTTTTGTAGAGATGGGGTTTTGTCATGTTGCACAGGCTGGTCTTGAATTCCTCGGCCCTAGTAATCCTCCTGCCGTGGCCTCACAAAGTGCTGGGATTATAGGCATAAACCACTGAACCTGTTCTATACACCTTCTAAATGACCTACATATTCTATTCAAAGGTATATCTCAAGACAAATGAAAATATTTGTGCACAAAATGTCTTGCACAAGAATATTTATAGGAGGTTATTCATGCCAGTCAAAAACTGAAAATAATCCATGTGATCATTGAAAAGGAAATTAATAAAAATTTAATTAATAAAGGAAAAATTGTGGGATACACAAAAGTGTTTGCCACTGATTCAGGTTAACAGCGTAAAAGAATCCATAGAACATTGTGTTGAGTATAAAGAAGCTAGTCACAAATAATATATGCAGTATAATTTGATTGACGTGACATGAAAGAACAAGCAACATTAACTTTTGCTGGTAGAAATCAGAACAGTGGTTGCTCTTGGGAGTGGGGACTCACTAGAGGTTTCTGAGTGACAGAAAAGCTCTCCACCTTGATGATCTTAATCATGGTGGGAGTTGTGTGGGTGTGTGCATTTTCAAAATTCACCAAACTATATACTTAAGATATGTGCCTTTTACTATTTGCCAATTTTACTCCAATTAGAAAAGATGGGGAGGTATAGGAGGAAAGAGATTAGAAACAAATGAGAATAGTTTGCTCTTTCAAGGAGTTTTACTTGGAGGAGAAAAGGGAGAAGGAATGGTGGAATGGTGACTGGAGGGGAAGGAAGGTCCAGAGTTTTGTTTGTTTGCCTACTTATTATGACCAGAGAGGTCATAGCATGTATGTTTGCTGAGGAGAAAGATTAGCAAGAGAGAGAAAAAATAAACGGTTCAGGAGAAAGTGGGAAGATGTACAGGAGAGAGGTCCTTGATTAGGGAGGAGGGATCAGGAATGCAAGTAGGACACTGGCCTTTGCTAAGCATTGGGAAGGGTTCCTCCGGAATAAGAGAGAAGACATTCTAAATGGGTACTGAGTCAGGATTACTATCCAATCATTTAAAATGAGGCCAGTTTGCAACACTGAGTTTTCCTCCAGTCTTATGCAGCCCTGCCAGTGCAGGTGGGTAATGAGTGTAGACTTGGATTTTAATAGTGTTTCGGTTATGCCAAGTCAGCAAAACTAAGTTAGAGGGGAACAGGGGAATTGATGGAGTTAGTTCTTGATTGATCATAGACTGGGAGTTGGCTAAAGACATCAGTAAGGACTAAAGTAGAATTAGTGTAGTTGATCCTGTTGGCGCTGAAGAAGTCAAAATTGAGTTAGTGCAAGACAGATGTTGGAAAAGGTGAAGTAGTGCTGGGAAAGTCAAATGCCCAAAACCAAACAAAATAAAATGAGGATGACAAGGTCTAGGAAGGAAGAGGTTGAGGGATAGCGAAGGTAAGATCTTTGCAAGAGAGGAAGTCAGGGAATGGAGAAGACAGAATACTGGAAGACGGATCGATCTCAAGGATACTGAAACCTCGAATTGTTGATATCCTCAGTAGCACTGATGAGCATGTCAGTAAACCCAGAGCTACATCTCCAAGGAACGAGTGGCAGTGGATGGGAGTTGGTTAAGGACGATGACCAGGAGGCCAGGGGAATGGTACAGTCTGATGAGGTGAAACTCAAAGCTGCAGAGAGATCACAACTACCTCCAGGCCAGGGTTGCAGAAGAGAAGACACTACCAGTGAAGCTGCAGGAAGAGTACACAGAAGAAAAAGAATGATCTTCGTGTATTGATGTAGAAAGATGTTTGAGACATACTGTTAAATGGGAAAAATGCTAGTTACAATATAGTCCCATCTGCATGAATTTTTTTGGTCAAATAATAAAGGAGTAGAAAATTAATGGTATAGTCTCCAAACTACAACTGCAGTCACCTCTGCATGGCAGCACTGCGGGGAGCTTGCATGTCCGACTTTCCCACATTTTGCAACAATAACAGGACAGAGTGAGTGCCCATTCTGGATCAGAGTGACTGGATTATATTCTCACCTACCAACTGAATGGTCATGGCCAAATTCTGAGCTTCTCTAAATCTCAGTTGTTTCATCTGTAAATTAGGAATAAGTAATACCTACTTGTGTTAATTGTGAGGGTGACGTAAGACAACCTCTGAAATATCACAGTATGACCCTTAGAAGGTGCTAAAAAAGAGCAGTTGTTACCTTTACTATTGTATTTTATATAACAGGCATAGATTGCTTTTCTATTTAGAAAAAAAAAAAAAAAGACATAGGGATGGTTCTTTAAAGGAACTTAGTTGGAAGACAGGCCCAGAAGTATGATCACCCCCAGTTTCACACACAAATGACTGGAATTAATAAAATAATAAATGGAATGGGTGTTGGTGGTGGAGAGCCGATGGATTCCTCTGGATAGGAATTGATTTGAATCTAAAACCAAAGAACAGATTCTTACCACTTCACAGGGAGCCAGCGAGCCTTGCTGTTTTTCACTACGATGTTTGATTTTGACTTTCATACACTCCTCATGTGTCTTGTCTGCAGGAAGTTATCTTTTGTGCTGTGGAAGGTAGGGGCCCTGAGCTCCTCCACCTGCTGACCCCCTGCCTGGAAAAGAACCAGGTGTGCGGCAGGACTCTCAACCATGCAGAGGAGATGGGCACTGAAGGAGGAACCAAAATGTGGAAACTCTTATCCTCAGATTCCACCTGGTTGCAAGAGGAGCCAAAGAAAGGCGTCTTGGTGGCTAAGCGGGAGTCGAGTGAGATTGTCAATGGAGCAGACTAAGCTATACCGACATTTAGTCCCAAGTTCCTTAAACTACCAACATAGGACACACTTATATGCTTTTTTGCCTTACTTGTGTGCCTCTTGGTGTATTTTTCTCTAGTCAGGTTTAGATCTGCACCTTATATTTATTGAAAATGTAAGCTCTCACTCATAGGCGGGTGTTGAACAATGAGAACACATGGACACAGGGAGGGGAGCACTACACACTGCGGTCAGTTGGGGGGAAATAGGGGTGGGACGGTGGAGGGTGGGGAGCTGGGGAGAGATAGCAAGGGGAGAAATGCCAGAGGTAGGTGATGGGGAGGAAGGCAGCAAATCACACTGCCACGTGTGTACCTATGCAACAATTTTGCATGTTCTTCACGTGTACCCCAAAACCTAAAATGCAATAAAATAAATAAATGGGAAATAAATAAATAAATAAATAAATAAAATTATGTTCTCCTTTAAAAAAAAAAGAAAATGTTATTATAGAAGAAATACTATTAAATAAAATAAAATTTAGTTTTAGATGATGTTATTAATGTTAGACTAATTTTAAACTAATGTCAGCTCTCAATTTGTAAAGTTTCAGCTTTCTTTTTTTTTCTTTTCAGGGGGGAGTTTTAATTTTGCTTAGAAAATTGGATTTTTTTAAAATTGCATTTTAGGTTTTGGGGTACATGTGAAGAATATGCAAGATTGTTGCATAGGTACACACATGGCAGTGTGAGTTGCTGCCTTCCTCCCCATCACCTATATCTGGCATTTCTCACCATGCATATCTCTCCCCAACTCCTCACCCCCGCTGTCCCTCCCCTATTCCCCCCGACAGACCCCAGTGTGTGATGCTCCCCTCCCTGTGTCCATGTGTTCTCATTGTTCAACACCCACCTACGAGTGAGAACTTGTGGTGTTTGATTTTCTGTTCTGTGTCAGTTTGCTGAGAATGACAGTTTCCAGGTTCATCCATGTCCCTACAAAGGACCCAAACTCATCGTTTTTGATGGCTGCATAATATTCCATGGTGTATATGTGCCACATTTTCCCTGTCCAGTCTATCATCG
>NW_016107356.1:7965826-7983074 GCF_001604975.1 Cebus imitator
CCTTCCCTCCCCTCCCTTCCCCTTCCATTCCCTCCCCTCCCCTCCCCTTGCCTCCCTCCCTCGCTCCCTCCCTCCCTCCTTCCTTCCTTCTTTTCTTCCTCCTTACCTTCCTCTAAATTTCTTTTTTAGAAAGAATTAGAAATACATTTCACATAAAATATTAGACAACTCCAGGATATTCTTTGGCTATTATTTATCATTTTAGATGTGGGGGTATTGCCTGTCAAAGATTTCTGTCAAATATTTGATACCCTCCTACCTAAAATGGTAAATGCCTAGATGCAGAAACAGGTCCATTTAATGCTATTCTATGACTTCGAAACTGAATCAGTATGCTGGCTTCCTAGACTTGATATTCCTGCCTTTGATTCTTTCTCCCTGTAGGTCACCAGGTACTCAGCAGTACTAAACTCTCTAAATGACCAGTTTCATGAAATTCTCAAAGCTCCCTTCAGGGGAATCCTCACTCTAAAGGATGAAGTGGGAAGTCTTCCTTTCATTAAAGATGGACAAAGATCTGACATCTTCCTGTCCAACCTTATGTTCCAGGACTGCTTTGTCTCAAAGCAAGGATGGGCTTCACATTGTCTTCAACACCAGCTACGTTTTCTAACTCCAACATTTACCCTCCCACCTCCTGGGATGCCTTTCTTCCTGTCCCACACAAATTCTACTCACCCCTGAGGTTCAGCCCCACCCAGTGCTCCTTTTTCTAGAGGGCCTTTCCTTATAGCTTCAGTTCCCACTGACTCTCACTTGACTGGCATTCCTTCAAGTGTCTCACTTAAAATACCCCCAGGCATGGAACTCGAAACTCATAACATTTGGTGTCTACATTGACCTTGGCCTGCCCTCACTATTCCACTGTCTTCATCACCAAACTTTATTATGCCAGAAAACTAGTGCCTAGGAGATTAAACATTGCAAATAAATCTATTTGCAGATGTTCAGTAATTTCCTGAAAAAAATTAAATAAACATCAAGCAGACTTTAAAAATTTTATTTATTCATTCATTTATTTTTCAGAGAGGTGTTGTCCTGTTGCCTAGGTTGGCCTCAAACTCCTGGGCTCAAGCAATCCTCCCACCTCAGCCTCCCGAGTAGCTGGGAATACAGGTGTGCCCCACCTTTCCCAGTAAAAAAGTTAAACACATTAACAGATAGCACCAAAAAATTGTTTATGCTTTTGTGTCCACGAAACCTAGGCAATTATACAATGATAATTTTTCCAGGCATAATAAACACTTCTCTTTTTGAAATGTTCACCTTAAACTCTACACTTCATAAATATCCCTGACCTTACCCTTTCCCTTCCAAGACACTGCTCAGACTCTGTTGTGTTGGTGGTCTTTCTTACTGGGGTGAGTCATACACTCAGCTTGGTCTCACTAGCACATTGTTTTGGTGACAATCTTTTTTCTGAGGGGATGGTGAGGATTCCACATACAACATAGTCTCTTTGTTGTGGTCACCTGCATAAACAGAATGGAACTGGCACCTAAATTTGG
The DNA here is from genome assembly GCF_001604975.1 of Cebus imitator. NCBI lineage: Eukaryota > Metazoa > Chordata > Mammalia > Primates > Cebidae > Cebus > Cebus imitator. The sequence goes on from NW_016107356.1 coordinate 7,967,335, forward strand.
CTTGGATGTCAAGTCTGATGAAGCTGCACCCCCCACCAAAGAGGGTGTGATGAAGTTTATTACTCACATAATGAGGTTTCCTTGGAGAGCAGGGCATCTCAATTCATGGAATTGAGTATTCAATCCCATGAATACTCTATGGACACATGCAAAGGGTACTGAGGGAATGCAAGCATTAAAAGTTGTTATTGTCAATCAAGAAAAATGACCAGACAAGTCTCAGTCATTTTAGGAGGTTTATTTGCTAAAAGTAAGATGTGAGCCTGGGAGACAGGTCTATGCCTTTCTCCGAAGATGATTTTGAGGGCTTCAAATTTAAAGGGGAAAGTGCAGGATATTAACAAGTACACAATTTTCATGTAAGAGAGGAGTAGGGGAAAATTGTCATGCATGCCTCTGTCTGGCTTAGCGACTCTGCATTTTTTTTTTTTTTTTTACATAAGATGATATAGACAAATGGAGTAGAGAAAAATGCAGGGAATCAGCATTTTACATAAGGTAACAGACAAAATGGGCCAAGGGAATAATCAGTTAGGCATTTGTGTCTGGTAGGCAGGAGGATGACTATACCTGTAAAAATAAGCTATCCATTTACATCGCAGTGTGAAATTTTAACAGAAACACCTTAGAGTAAAGATCTTGCAGCTCACTAGGAATTTCCTGTAGGCAAAAATATGGGGGAGGTGTATAGTTTTTCATCTTGTAGCCATCTTATTTAGGAGCCAAAAAAAGGGAGGCAGTTTTGTGTGATCTTGTTCCCAGCTTGACTTTTCTTTTAGGCTTAACGAATTTGGGGTCCAAAAATTTTATTTCCTTTCACATTATGCTCAATGTTCATGAGAATTTAGTACAAATACTAGTATGTAGTGCTAAGTTTAAAAACAAAACACCAAACTACTCTGCAGTGGAAGACCCTACGGTGAGCCCCATTGACCTACCTTCTGGTCTATGCCCTTAGATGATCCTCTCTTTGTGAGTGACAGGAGGACCTACAACTTCTTTCTAGCCAATAGAATATGGCAAAGGTCAAGGCACTTTGCATATACAATTAGGATTTCAAATAAGTTGACTATGAAATTAGAAGGAAGGACTTGACTTAATCAGTGAAAACCCTTGAAAGAGGGGCTCGGCTGTCCCTGAGAGAGAGGGCAGCTCCCCTTGCTGGCTCTGAAGATAGGATGTCATGTTGTGAGGGAGTCTATGGGGAAGGCCACATGGTAGGGAAGTGGCGGGGGGCACTGGGAGCTGAGAGTGGTCCCTGGCTGACATTCAGCAAGAAATTGGGGAGCTTAGTCACAATCACAAGAAGATAAAATTTGCTAACAACTTGGGTTGTTGGATTTTCCCAGTCAAGTCTCCAGATGAGAACACAGCCCAGCCAACACCTTGATTTTAGCCAATAAGACACTAAGCAGGGAACTCAGCTAAGCAATGACTGAAATCCTGACCCTCAGGATTATTATTTATTAGTTCATAGAACATTTATTAATTCACAGAACATTTATTAATTCATAGAAACTGTTCACAGAAGCTGTAAACTAATAAATGTATGTTGTTTAGAGCCATGGAGTTTGTAGTAACTTATTTAGTTATAGATAACTAATACATATGCATTGAAGTCCTAATTTATTCTCTCAAGATAAAGAATGGAAAATTACTATTTTAAATTGCTTTAATAAGATACGAATAAGGGCAGTTAGTGTATTTGGTGTACTTAAGTGTGCATAAAAAGTGTTCCCATTATTAAAACAAAATGAATTGGGCTGCTGCTTTGGTACCTTGCGCATTTCACTTTGTAAGGGATACTGTCTCTCCTGATCAGATTTTCCTCTGGTGCTCAAGTCTTCATTACCTTGCCTGTAGGGCAGGCAGATGGGAGAGTCTGGCCTTCTGACTTGGCTCACAGTTGTCACAAATATTATCTCCATGTAATAAAAGACTCATTCTAATTATACACTGACTGTTGGATCCATTCCAGCCTCATGACTTTCCAAATTGTCTGTATCAGATCACAATTTCTAAGAATCATTTCCAGGTATATGGCACTATAAAACATAACCTAAATTAACTTGGCCAATGGCTTCATACCTTCTAGATGAATATTTGCTAGCAAATATTTGCACAAGACATTACCACTCATTTTGTGTGTTTAAACAGCATATCACTCATTTCTCCCTGTAATTAGCATTTTCTATAAATGCAGTGTTTCCTCTGCTCTAGGGCACAGCCCCTGAAGCAGAAGCTGAGGCAGTCACTTGTCTTATACTTGTTTGTGGGGTGAGTGACTTGTCTGAGGCTTCCCCCCAGGTTGCCTAAGGCAGTAAAAGTCTATACTGGAATAAGCCACAACTAACATTTTTGTATCTCATAAAATTCCCTCTACCTGCTTGAGGAAGTTGTAAGTTCTTCCTCTTTTAGGTTTGTTTGTAGTTTGTAAGGGCAACACCCTTATCAGTCTGCCTGGAACTATTGCAATGGCTGATATGTGAAAACATAGTGAGCGTTTCCTTTGCCAACTATTTATCTATGTACCTGTCTATGTATGTATGTATGTATGTATGTATGCATGTATCTATCTATCAATCGATCATCTTCTTACTCATTTAACAGAATCATTTCTAGAGAAGGTATAGGGAAGAATACATGTTCGATAAAGTTATGACTGATCCAAAGCCTTCTTTGTGACAAAGCCTATTTTGCAACAATTTATTCTCAGTCCCTTCTCTGTGGGAAGCCCTGTGGCATCTTAGTTTGCTAGGACTGCCATAACAAAATACAGCAGGCTGGGTGGCTTTGACGACAAATGTGTGTTTTTTCAGGCTGGAGGCTGGGACTCTGAGATCAAGATGTCATTAGAATTGATTTCTCCTGAGGCCTCTCTGCTCTTGGCTTGTAGATGACCACTTTCTTTTGGTGTCTTTGCAGGATCTGTTGTTCTGTGCATACCTGTCTGTTTCCTAATCTCCTCTTCCTCTTATTTATTTATTTATTTTTGCATAACTAAAAAAGCATGCCAGATCTCTTTTTCTTTCCATGTGCACACACCAGGAAGAGGTCTTGTGAGGAAACAGCAAGAAGGTGGCTCTCTGCAAGCCACAAAGTGAGCCCTCATTAGGAACCAAATTGATCGACACCTGGACCTTGGACTTCCCAGCCACCAGAATTGTGAGAAATAATGTCTATTTTTCAGGCCACCCAGTGTGTGGTACTTTGTTATGGCAGCAGGAGCAGACTAAGACTCATAGTGAGAGAACAACCCCACTGCTATCTGGGGAGGCTCACCGAAGAGTCCACGTCAGGACTCCTGGAAATCAGATAGCTCTAGGTGTATGCTTTTTCCTGAACTTGACTATAGAGACAGGGAAGAATAGAAATAGTTTCACATCCTCCCCAAAGAATTGAGAAAAAGACACTGGTAACCTAGGAAAAGCGCACACATTCACAACCACTCCTGCACATGTGACCTCAACACACAACCTCACATGCAGACATCTTCTCTCATGTACATGCACAGATGCTTTCACACATATACTCTCACACGCACACAGTGACACATACGGCAGTCCCCCCTTATTCAAGGCTTTACTTTCTGGGGTTTCAATTATCCAGTCAATTTCAGTTTGAAAATAGTAAATGGAAAATTCCAGAAATAAACAATCCATACGTCTTAAACTGCACGCTGTTTTGAGTAGCACAGTGAAATTTTGCCCCATCCTGCTCCGTCTCACTGGAATGTGAATTCTCCTTTGACCAGTGGATCCACACTGGAGGCGCCAACATCTCCCTTGTCACCTAGTAGCTGTCTCAGGGCCATGGTTCACTCTGATGGTATTGTAGCACTTGTGTTCAAGTAACGCTTGTTTTACTTAATAAGGGTCACAAAGCACAAGAGGAGCAATGCTGGCATGTTCTATTTTGATAATGGTTCTATTATCATTCTAATTTTAATTGTTCTATAATGATTTTAACAACTGATCTATTTTATTATCAGTTGTTGTCATTAATCTTTTATTGTGCCTAATTCATAAATTAAACCTTATCATAGGTATATATGTATAGAAAAAAACAGTATATATAGGACTTGGAACTATCTGGGTTTCAGGCATCCACTGAGGGTTTGGAACATATGCCCCTCAAATAAGGGAGACCGCTATACTCACATACACTCTTACACTTGTGCACACTCACACCCACTTCTACATTGTCACATTCACACTCTTACACACTCACACAAATGTCACCCCCCCCCCACACACACACCTGGATAGATTAGAAGAGAACAAATTAAAAATTGATCTGATGACAGTGACTATCACTGCTCAACTCGATACATTTGCTAATAATGTCTTTCAGGGAGGACAAACTAATGAGCTTCAGCTCTCAGGTTTAAATTTTTCTATTTAATTTTGAAGCTTCCTTAGGTTGAAAACTTGTACATAGGATAAAATATCATTTTCCCAGAATGCCTGGGATCTGACCCGCCCCAGATTAATTGACATTTCCAGATTTTTGGTACCTATAACCAAAACAGTGAATTTATCTGATGCTGTTACCCTCAAAATCATATTACCTAAGGGGCATTTTCTGTTAAGATTCACGCTGACTTAGATGAGCCCATCGAGCCCATCTTGACATCCCCAACTGTAGGTGGCTTCATCATATGCCATACATTGTAGAAAAATGTTTTTCGTTTGTGATCAAGCCATGCTTTTCCCAAAATGCATGATTATAAAAATATCTTCTGAAGTATTTCTAGTGGTTCAATGCATTTGTGTTGGCTCCCAGGGAGAGAAGAGCTTCTATATAAACAGGCATCACAACTTCACCAACAGTGAGCAGATTTACAGAAGAGGAAACATAAATGACTAATTCACATAAAGTGTTCAGCCTCACTCAGATTGAGATATAAGATTTTTGCATGATTTTTATGCCATCTTACATAATATACTCTTGTCCATTTTTCATTGGGCCGTAACCATTTTATAGGTTCAGAGTATTAACGTTTCATTGGTAATATTTCTGATACACATCTTTTCTCATTTTGTTATTTAATATTTTGTTCATTTTTTTGGCATGGATATTTCAAATTTTTATGAATTTCTTTTTCATTTGTGACTTCTCTCATTATTTTTTATGCTCAGAAGTTTGCTTTTTCATCTCAAGATCAAACACATTTTTCTCCAGGCTTTTTTCATTATTGACATTTTTTTTTTAAACCACCAGGAATTTGCTGTGGAGTATAGTATGAAGTTGGGGCTCTAATACTTTTCTCTAAATATTTAATCAGTTATTCTAGACGACTTCAAATAGTGATTTTTCTTTTTGTCATGATTTTTGTGCCATCTTACATAATAGACTGAATTCTCATGTATATATTCAGGACTGTCTCAGGATGTCTATTATGTTCCATTACTCTGTCTGCTCACTCTTTAGCCAGAACCATTATTTGTGAAATTCTCACGACTTTATAAATATTCTCAAATACCTGATAAAATATTAGAACCATTTTTCATCAAAATTATTTTTCAAAAACTTTGTTATTTTTCCAAATTTGAGAATTGGATTTCAAGTTGTATCTTAACAATTCCATTGCATTGAACGTTTAATTAACTTGGGAGAATTTCTCTCTTTGCCATATCTAGTCTTTCCATCCAGAAACATAAAGAATCAATGTAATGACCTGTTTTTACATTCTTCCATAGAGTTAAAAAATTTTCCTCATATGACTTCCATACATTTCTTATTAATTTGTATTAATAGATTTCTCATAAATGGATTACCTTGTTGCGATGGTGACTGAAATCTTTCCCAACTATGTTTTTAAATTGGTTGTTAGTGATACATAGAAAAGCAATTAATTTTAGAAATTTATTTTGTGTCATGTGCTTACCTTTTACATGCCTTGTTCTTTGTTGGCAAAAGAAAGAGAATAATTCTGGTACTTGAATGAATGAAGAAATAGCCCTGTGGATTTGCCACTATAGATGTTTCTGTTTTTAGTCAGACCTACCTAACCTCATAAATGCTACTTAATTGTCTAATTTCAAATACTTATTTATTCCCTCACCCAGGCGTTTATTAAACTATCATTGATAGTTTCATTTTTAAGTATTTGTGGTGGGCTAAATAACAATCTCTAAACATATTTCTGTCCCAGTCCCTGGAACTTGGAAATATGTTACCTGATGTGGCAAGACACCCTTTGCAGATGTGATTGAACTAAGGATCATGAAATGGGAGGGCCTTGGGGATTTCTGGGGTAGGACCAGTAGTATGCACAAGGATCCTAATAAGAAAATTATGAGTATTCTATTTAAGGGAATGCTAACAGGTGGTGAGGGCCTGCTTTGAGAATAAACCTGACCTGGAAGCCTGACTCTGGGCTTCGGTTGCCTGCATTTCTTCCCTTGGTCGTTGTCACAAACACATTCTTGCTGCACAAGCGATGGGACATGCTGGGTCCTGTGAGATTCTTCACCCATTCTCAGCAGCAGCAGTGGCTTTGACAGATAGTGCCAGGCTCATATCTCAGTGCCCATCCATATCAGTTATCTCTGATTAGTGGGTCTCTCTCTAGGGAGCCTCAGTGCAGAAGGAAGGTCACCTGCCACAGCCTCAGTCCCTCCTTCTCAGTAGTCTCTAGGGATTCTATCCTGGTTCCCAGCACTCCCAAATCTGTACAAACTCCAAGGATGAGGGGACCCAGCCCACTTGGTGGGATTTAGTTTATCTGAATCTCGGATATCATATTTACCTGCCTGTCCCCTTAGCACCTTATCCAAGAACTCCTTTCAGCTATGTATGCTACTCCTCTTGAGAATTCTGGCAAATTCAATTTTCTTCATTTCCCTGCTTTCCAGAAAGGTTTGCCTCCAATGGCATGCTTCTTGCAGACTTGTTTCATGCAGCTCCACAGCCGACACACCACTTCATACAGCAGTGCTGAGGATGCAGCATCACCTGGCCAGGTTACATCTGCTCGGAAGCTGTCCAGGTGCTGAGAACTCTGGCAGTGTCAGAGAAGCCCACAATGACCTCATAGCTGTGAGCCCACAGCTCACACAAAAATTGTGGTAACATATTCCTCTCATATTCCCGCCTTTTCTCAAAGGTTCCTCATGCTTCTGGATCAACTAAATGCTAAGGTTTGGCTTATTTATTTTCTCAATATTTTTATTTTTAAATAGTTATAGATCTGTAGGAAGTTGCAAAGACAGTACAGAGAGATCCTATTTATCCTTCACCAGGCTTCCCTGATGATTACGTTTTACCTACCTGTAGCACTATATCAAAATTAGAGTATTTATAATGGTGCAATGTGTGCATATAGTTCCAGCCAATACAGAATTGTCCCATCAACTTGAAGACCTCTCTCATACTATCCCTTTCTAGTCATATCCTCCAGTACTCTTTCCACTGTCCCTTGGCAAACACTAATATGTTCATCTCTATAATTTTCTCCTTTCAAGAATCTTATATAAATGAAATCATACAGCATATGACTAGTTGAGATTGGCTTTTCCCAGTCAGCATACTGCCTTTGAGAGCTATCCAAATTGTTACACTACGCGTGTCAATACTTCCCTCCCTTAAATTGCTAGGAAGTATTCTATGGTATTAATCACAGTTTTGCCTAACCCTTCACCTGTTGAGGGACATTTTGATGGCTTTGAGTTTTTGGCTATTGCAAATACAATTTCAGTGAAAATTCATGTGTGGGTTTTTGTGTGGACATAACTTCATTTCTCTAGGATAAGTGCCCAGGAATGCTATTGCTGTGTTGTATGGTAAGTGTATATTTAGTTTTCCAGGAAACTGCCAAATTTTCCAGGGTGGCTGCACTATTTTACATTCCCATCAGCAATGCTGGCATTTAGCCTTGTCACCATTTCATATTTTAGCTGTTTGGATAGATATGTAGTGATATCATCATTTTAATTTGCATTTCTCTGATTGCTGGTGATATTGAACACCTTTTTAATGTGCTTATTTGCCATCTGCATAGTCTCTCTGGTAAAATGTCCTTTCATGTCTTTTGTCTATTTTTGAATTGGATTGGTTGCTTTTTACTGTTAAATTTTTATATTTCTTTCTATAATTCTTAACATGGGTCCCTTGTCAGATAATGTGGTTTGCAAATATTTTTCTCCCAGACTGCATCTTGTCTTTTTATCCTTTTACCAGGACCTTTCACAGAACAAATATTTTAAATTTTAGTAAGACCAATTCATAGATTTATTATTTTATTCATTGTGTTTTTTACATCATGTCTAGAATTTGTTGCATAGCCCAGGTCATGAGGATGTTTACTTGGTAATCCTATAAAAGTTTTACCTTTAAATCTATGGTCGACTTTCAGCAAATTTTTGTGTACGGTGTGAGTTTTGGTTGAGGTTAATTTCCTTTTACCTACGGATATCCAGTTGCCCCAGCAGCATTTGTTGAGAAAGCCACCCTTCCTCCACTGATGTGCTTTTGAACTTTTATCAAAGTTATGAACTTTGCCTTGACTGAGCATGCAGTCCAAATTCGGATGCAGTGAGACCATCAGTATGTTGGTCTCAAACATCCCATCCCGTGAGAAGCCATGTTGAGACTCAATGTCATTGTTGGTGCTGTGCTCAGTGTATCATGGAGAAAACCTATCATCAAGAACAAGTTGTGATTAAAGCTGAATACAACAGGCTATTTACTGGCAGGCTGAGCAGGTAGGAGAGGAATAGAGAATTACAGTTTGTAGACTGAAGAAAGCATTCTTACGAAGACGCTCTGCGTTAGACGCAGGCATCCTCTGAGGCTGTCAAACTGCTGGCTTGGGAACACTTGGTAGATTCAGAAAAACAGCTGGTGCTTTGTTGAGACAGTCCTCAGGATGCAAAGTAAAACCAGTGAGCCCCTTTTTATGTTAACAATGCTGCATTAACCTGGTCTGGAAGAGAGAAACTGTGATTTGAAAATTGCTCTTGCCATAAAATCTCCCCAGAGAAGTAGTGGGAACAGGAAACATCATTATTTTTTGCACAATTTATGAACTGAAGTGAGATTTATAAGCAGGTTGCAGTTTATCTGCTTGAGTCATGAGATGCTGGATTTTCTGTGTGATGAGGTGAGCATCCTAATGTGAACTTGTACTTGGAAAATCACTTCTTCAAATAAGGCTGAAGATGATTTCCCTTCTGAGTGACTTCCTGTCCTCTGGATACACTTCCTGATCTGGACATGGGACGCAGAATCAATGTGCAGGGGCAGCGTTGGCCAAAATGAAGCGCCCCCAGGCCATCTGCTGAGGGATTGGACTGCATGTGGACAAAATGGTTGCCAGCCAGCCTCTGGAGTCTGCTAGCTCAGTCCGCTCCATGGAAACCATCAGCAGCCTCTTGCTCAGATGAAGACAGAATATCTGTTTAAAAGAGGCTCTCAGCAGTACTTATATCTAGCCAAAAAATTAAAAATCCTCATGACCTGGCAGGTGGTCCATTCAAGCACCCAAATGCAATTTTAACTTCCCAGGAAAAAAAATCTAGGAAGTAAGAGGAAGAATGTCTAGCAGGGAAGGAGATAAATTGGAAGGACATTGAAGGAGAAAGCAAATCCCAGGACAGCTGCTCCGTGTGACCCACTGAGGACCCACTCATTGTCATGGACACAAGGGGTGCTGTGCTCACCTGTCATGAGTAATTTGTGAATTCGCACAGGATTCCTGCTCCACTGTATCCCCAGTGGCTCTCACGTGTTGGCCATATTTATTGAGTTCACTCCATGGGTCTGCTGAACAGACTGCAGACCATAAGGCAAAGGGATATTAGTGCAAAGAGAACAGAGACAGCTTTTGAAGACCAAGTTAGACTTGTGAAAGGGATAAAAGGTTTGTTATAAAAGTATCTTTAAAAACACGTGTGGCTTGTTTGAGAGGGCTAAGCCTGAGAGGGTTGGCTAAAGATCTGTGTCAACTTCACAACCAAGTAGTCTTATGACTTTAAGCCAATAACTTGACTTCTGTGCATCTCAGATTCATGTATTTAAAGGTAGAAAGATGTGGGCTTACCTTGTGAAGCTGTCTAGACAGATGCTTAGAGGTATCTGGAAAATAATCACTTGGAAATCAGTTGACGGCCCCCATCTTAGTAGAAAGCAGGCACTGCCTCAGTTTCCCATTCCACTTATATGTTCATTTCCTTAACACTACATATATTTCCACACGTTTTGACCACGTGTCATGGGTGGATGAAGCTAGGAAGGCAGCACTGGTGAGTTTGATTCATCAAGGGTCAGTTGGCCATCCACTGGGGAGTTGGCACTGGGCTTGGTGGGCACTCTTTGGGAAAATATAGAGAATGAAAAGATGTGGTTTCTGCCTCTGAAGAATTTTTAAGCTCATTATTAAGATAACACACTGCCCAGGCACAGTGAAATAACTACACAGTGGGGTGTAATGGTTAGTAAGATATTTTAAAAAATCAAGTAAACGGGGTTATGAGGATCCAGGACTGTTTTCACGCTAATCTGGCTCACAGAATCCTAGCAGCTTGTACTGACCTTCAGGACAAGTGTAAGTAAGACCTACCATGCTTGTTTGATACCAACAGTTCTCTCCCTTGTCTCAGTTCCTGTCTTCTCTTAGAGGGTGGCTGGTAGGCTGGGAAGAGATGGCTGGGAGTGGAGGGTTGCTGCTGACCGTTATGTTGGCAGCTACTCATTCAGGATGCTCTCCTTCTAACTCTGCTGGAGAACACTATTTTGGGACAGCCAATTTGTCATCTTGGCTGGAGGGTCCTTCCATGAAGTCTAGCATTGATAGAACACAAGGACGTAAGTGCTGCCTTTCAACCAGGAAGGCAAAGGCAAACTTTTCTTTAAAGGAGTGGGTTGTAGATAATCCCTGGTGGTTCTTTTCAATAGTTAGCAACTGCAGGGGAAGGGAAAGGCTGTGACACCCTTCAACTTGTGCACACAATAGGAATATTAGCTTGAGCAGTTTCCATTTCATTCCCTTGCCATGTTAGGTTTGAAGTCTGGTATAAGTCCCTCAGTTCTAGTAGAAGGTGACCTCTAAAAGATGGTAAGGTTGGTGAAGCCAAAATGCAACTGACAAACTGGATTTACTTAGAGATTTTTGAACTATTTGTAAGATTGGGGCCTCCAATAACACTTTTGTCATTCCTGCCATTCAAACAGGAATTGTTCCCTGGAAGACTCTTAAATAAACCTGTGCTTTCAACCCACTCAACTGCCAGAGGTGGAGCTTGAAAGAACTGGGGTTTGGACTTAGCATCCAAGTTGGGATTGGGTCTCCTTTGTTTCTCACTGGTGTTTTCTGATCATGCCAGGGAAAGGAACCAGTGGCTACATTCCAGCCCCTCCATGTTCAACTTGGTCTCATGCTTCCCTCTGGCTGAGGGTCTGTTGGAGGTGAGCCCAGGATCCCTGAGGCTGTTACAATTGTGTCCCCGTGTCCCTTTGATGACTACCCAGCAGATGTCTTCCACAGGGAAATGCAAATCAAAACCACAGCGAGATACTACTTCCCACCCACAAGGATGGCTAGAATAGAAAACACAGATGGGAACAAGTGTTGACCAAGACGTAGATAAATCGGGACCCTCATAGATTCCTGGTGGGAATGTACTGTGGTGAAGCTGCTTTAGAAAACAGCCTGGAAGTTCCTCCAAAGGTTAAATGTAGGTTTACCACCTGACCCTACAATTCCACCTCTTAGTGTATACCCAGGGGAAATGAAAACCTCTTTTCTTCCATGGTGCTGGAAAAGCTATTCAGGAGCCATTATAGCTATTACCCATGTAGGCAGCCAGTGTGCATTCACACATTTAATTCATTTATTCAACAAAATATTGAGTGTCTACTATGTGTCAGGCACTGAGAAGCAGTAGTGAAGAGAATGGATAAAAGATACGCCCTCATTTACGTCGCAGCACTGCGGGAAAGAGGAACAGAACATCAGCAGCATAAGTAGGTCATGGAATATGTTAGCTAGGTTCTGGGGTTAGGGGAGATACAACTATTTTAAATAAGGTAATCACAGAAGTCCTTACTGGAAAAGGTATAATTCGAATGATGACCCGAAGGACCTGCACGAGAGAGTCAGGCAGGCATCTGGAAGAAGAATGTTCTAGACGGAGGGCTGTTGAGTGCAACGGCTCTGAAATGGGAGCATGTGTGCCTGCCATGGTTCAGGGATAGCAAAGCCAGAGAAGCTGGATGTGAGCAGGTGGGTGCAGCTGGCTGAGGGTTATGGCTTTTGCTCTGAATAGAAGGGGGTGCAGAGGGGTGATGTGAAGCTCCTCCTGTGACTTAGGCTTTAAAAGGGTCGCTCAGGCTACTTTGTGGGGAAGTGTTGCCTGCTTACTGGTAGCGGAGAAGCACGGGGAGAGACCAGTTAGGAGGTTGCTGCAAGAATCTAGGGAGAAATAATGACATCAGGACCACGTGAGAGCTGCGGAAGTAGTGACTTGAAGGATTTCTACCAATGCTTGCAGAAGAGAAGAGATGGGCAAAGTGACATGATGTTATGTCGTAGAAAATCTGGGCAAATAAAATCAAGATAGATCAAGGAATAATAAGGAGAGAGAAGGGCCTGTGGACAGGTTGCTGGATACTTATACACTGCAGGAGTAAGTGGCTGGTGTCGTAGTCGACAAAGAATTATAGTTGTCAATCTACCCTAAAATTACAGAACTAACTCAGTAGCTGGGCTCATTATTAATAAAGGCAGAAAGCAACATGAGTAAATTGAGAAGATAAAGTTGCTTTATTGGTTTGGCTTCCATATCATGGAGAGCAAAATACCACATCAATTCAGTGAGCAAACACACAGAGGTGCTTCTAAACCATGAGCCAGAAAACCATTTATGTTTACTTTCATAATCGGTTTTCTGGATGGGCCAAGAATATAACAGCATCATTCTCTTCTATAGTATAAGGGAAAATCAGGATTTCTTTTTTTCTCTTCTATGTTCATTTTTTTCTTCCTCCACTCACTCTTTTTGATTGCTATGATTGTATCCTTTGGATGGCTCAATTGCAGTCTGTTCAAATTAAAGCAACAAGATTCTATGAAAAGCTATAAAATGGACAAGTCTGGAAGAACCTCTTTTTCTAAGGCTATGTGTCATAAACCATACTTATTTACTTCATAAAATACATTCTTTGATTGAATTTAAAATATGTTTTCACTGTTAGAACTTTGATTTCCTTGCAGGTTTTCAGAAGCACAATAATTACTTCAAATCCTACGAGCCCATTGTAGGTGATGAGAATATAAACAATGAACAAAACATAAAACCCTAGCTTTAAGGAGTCATACCCTAGTGGGGGAGAGAGAAATGCCCAGATAAATAATCACAATAGATAATATGTTTGGTGATGAGTACTACAGGGAAAAGCAAAGCAAAGATGGGGGTGAGGAGCTCGAAGGTAGAGGGGTGGTTGCCAGGAAAATGAGGTGGGCAGGGAAGGCTCCTCTGAGAAGCTTTTATCTGAGTAATGACTTAGAGGAAGTGAAGGAGCCATGCAGATGTCTGGGAGAAAAGGGAATAGCAGACGCAAAGGTCTCAAGGCAGGAGGAATGTCAAAGAGGCCCCATGGTTGGGATGGAGTGTGTGACCTGGGGGTAGTAGGAGTGGAGGTCAGATCAGTGATGGGGAGGGAGGCAGATCAAATAGTAACCCAAGAAATCAAAGTTCTCACAATGGCCCTCTCTATTGAGAAGGAATGCCAGAGGAGCAATGAGATATGTTTAAAAGGATCATTAAGAGACAGAATGGGCAAAAAAGTGCAAATCTTACATTTGACAAGGGACTTACAGATAGAATATATAAAGGACTCTTACAAGTTGATAATAAAGAGATAAATCACCCAATAAAAAAAGGGCAAAGGCATCAATGATAGAGTGGACAAAGAAAATGTGGCACATATACACCATGGAACACTATGCAGCCATAAAAAATGATGAGTTCGTGTCCTTTGTAGGGACATGGATGAACCTGGAAACCATCATTCTCAGCAAACTGACACAAGAACAGAAAAATCAAACACTGCAAGTTCTCACTCATAGGTGTGTGTTGAACAATGAGAACACATGGACACAGGGAGGGGAGCATCACACACTGCTGTCCATTGGGGGCGGTTAGGGGAAAGATAGTGGGAGGGAGCTTGGGGAGGGATAATGTGGGGAGAAATGTCAGGTATAGGTGATGGGAGGATGGAGGCAGCAAACCATCTTGCCATGAATGTACCTATGCAACAACCTCGCATGATTTGCACATGCATGCCAGAATCTGAAATACAATTTTTAAAAAGGGCAAAGGATACGAATAGACAATTGGTCAAAGAATATTTACAATTTGCCAATATACGTTACATTTCACTAATGGCTAGTGCCGTTGAGCATTAAAAAGATGCTCAACATTATTCGTTGTCAGAAAATTACAAATCAAAACCACAATGTGATGCCACTTCACACCCATTAGGATGGCTAGAATCACAAAGACAGACGGTACCAAATGTTGACAAGTATGTGGAGAAATTGGGACCCTTGTGGATTGCTGGTGAGAATGTAAAGTGGTGCAGCTGATTTTGAAAAAAATCTAGAAGTTTCTCAAAAGGTTAAACATAAAATTACCACATGACCCAGCAATCCCACTTCTACTTCTATGTCTAAGAGAAATAAAACATACCCACACAGAAATGTTCATAGCAGCATTTTCATAATAGCTGAAAATTACAAACAACCAAAAATTCCATTAGCTGATGCATGTATACATAAAATGTGGTATATCCATACAGAGGAATATTAATTGGTAATAAAAAGTAGTAAAGAAGTGATAAGTACTATGACATGAATGAATCTTGAGGACATTATGCTAAGTGAAAAAAGCCAGACACAGCAGGCCATGTGCTGTGTGATACTGTTTATGTGAAATGTCCAGACATTTCAGTGAGACAGACAGCAGATTGGTGAAAGCCAGGGCCTTGAGGAAGTAGGGAATAAGGGGATGAGGACTAAGGGGTGTGGGGTTTCTTTTTGGGGTAATGAGATATTATAATATTGATGGTGGTAGTGGTTGCATGACTTTGTAAATGCACTAAAAAACTGACTTGTACACTTTAAGTGGGTGAGTTATAGGGTATGTGAATCAGTTATATTTTCATAAAGCTGTTTAAAAAGACCACTCTGGCTGCTCTATGAAGAATCTTTTACAGGATTTGTAACCAGGGGAGCCAGGATCTTGCTGAAGAGGCTGATGCATTAATGCAGGATGGTAGCGGTGGAAGTGAGAGAAGTGGTCGGATTCTGGGTGTTTTAATAACAGAGCTGGAAGGCTTTGCAGGCGGGCTGGATGTGGGGTGGGAAGGGGATGGCTGCCTTATTGCTCCACTGGGAAGCCTGCATTGAGGCAGAGAGACGCCAGAGACCTAGAGTGAATACATAAATGAACAAATTTATGGCCCTCCTATATGGTGAAGGCAGTATGCTAGGTACTCCAGGAAGGGCAAGGAGACAGACTCCAGTCCTTGCCTCAAGAAAGTTACAATCTGTCTGGTTTGTCAAAGATCAGATGGTTGTAGATATGTTGTGTTGCCTCTGAGACCTCTGTTCTGTTCCATTGTTCTATATCTCTGTTTTGGTACCAGTACCATGCTGTTTTGATTACTGTAGCCTTGTAGTATAGTTTGAAGTCCAGTAGTGTGATGCCTCCCGCTTTGTTCTTTTTGCTTAGAAT
>NW_016107356.1:7984560-7986641 GCF_001604975.1 Cebus imitator
GCTCCCCTTCCTGTGTCCATGTGTTCTCATTGTTCAACACCCGCCTATGAGTGAGAACATGCGGTGTTTGATTTTCTGCTCCGAGGGGTTTTTTTTTAAAAATGTGTGAATTCAATAAATTATGAGACTGTCAAATAGGTGCATTAAAACCGTTAAGTATATTCAAGCTACATTTGGAACTATGTGCTCTGCTTTCAGAAAAAGCAAACAAGATGGCCTTATGATATTTTTAACGAATAATAAACGTTTATTTAGATGTTTTTTTCTCTTGGGATAGATACCCCATGTTCAGGTATTGGGAATGATCATTAGAGCCCAGATGCTAGCAGCTCCTGTCTTAAAGTGAGGATGTCTCTGTTCAAATTCCAGCTTCTTGTTTCACTGCCATTTAATCTCTCCATACCTCAGTTTCTTCATTTGTGAAAGGAGGATGATGGTGACAGCAGTATTCACTTTATCGGGTTGCTAGGAGGTACCATTTGTATAGCACTTGGAGTCCTTAGTTCCTGGCTGTTTATCAACACTCAAAAAATGTTAGCTGTGAACCGAAAGCCTGGTTTTCTACCTATTCCTCACTTTCTGCTCACTTCTGTTGCAGCTAAGCCGTGCGTTTCTTCCTTATTACAAATGCCCTTGCACCTCCTGTTGATGGGGCACCCGTTTTTCTAGAATGAGGGGCTGCTTTTCATTTCCAGTAGCACAATCAGTGGCTGGAAAAGGGAGGGAGAAACCCCATGCAAAATCCACATGATGCATCACAGATGCTGCAGACAGAGGTCTGGGGAAAGGAAGAGGGGGGCTTGATTCCCTCTGGTATTGGGAGAAGTCTGTTTCCCAAGCTGTGGCCACTGAAATGAACCTGTTGTGATCCCCATACTTGAGAAGGAAATTTGGGCAATAGGTGATCTTTTATTATAGGATGAAAGGGTAGGTGGGGCTGGAACTATGCCCAGCAGTGGACACTCATTTACCCACAAGGAGCTTTTTTATTTCTAAAAATTCAAACTGAAATGAATTATAAAATATCATATCATATTAAAATACAAAATATTTTATATTGAAATATATATTCACTATATCTTGACATGCTATATATGAAATACTATAAGACACATATTATGATATCATAAAATATCATTTTAAAATAAGATTGATGCAAGTTTGTGGTATAAAATCTAAAAAGTAGCCAAGAAATAAAGCAGGGGGAAAAAACCTTGATGACTGCTTCTCAAAAGCATGCTTATAAGATTGACCCTTTTGAAAATTAAGTTTTGATCGGAATATTCTGTTTTTTTAGGTGTCAATGTGTGAGTACATGTCAAATGATTTTGAATGAGATTTGTTAATATAAAAAGTTTTGTATTTGCTTAGGCTTAGTTTTTTTTTTTAATAAATAAACTTTAAATTTGGAATAGTTCTAGATTTACTGAAAAGTTACAAAGAGAGCATGAGAGCTCTCCTTGCATCTCCCTCACCCGGGTTCAGTTCCCTTAATGTGACCATCTTATGTCACCACAGGGCACTCGTTGAATCTGAGAAACCAAGCTTGGTCCGCTGCTGTTATCTACACTAAACGGGCTGCGGACATAGGTTTACCTTGGTATCACGGCAATACCTCCCTCCTCACCCAGATTTCAGATGAGTAGTTCTTAAAGGTCTCAGGTCTTATATCTTTCATTCTTGAATACAATATAATTACCTAATTTAAATTACTTGTTTCAAATTTC
Organism: Cebus imitator; assembly: GCF_001604975.1. Taxonomy (NCBI): domain Eukaryota; kingdom Metazoa; phylum Chordata; class Mammalia; order Primates; family Cebidae; genus Cebus; species Cebus imitator. The sequence continues at coordinate 7,986,288 of NW_016107356.1, forward strand.
TGGAACTCATTTTCTTTTTGAAAGAATACTAACCATTATTATCAAAGATGTGATTTTATCTGTGGTAGTTTTAGCAGAATAACTAAGCAGCAATACAATAGGCCCTCCTCCTGGGGTTATTGTGTAATTCATATACTGAGGTGCCCAACCAGAGTCCTGAAATGGCTTACAATTATAGTTCCTCTTCTTTCTTTCCTTCCTTCCCTCCCTCCCTCCCTCCCTCCCTCCCTCCCTCCCTCTCTCTCTCTCTCTCTCTTTCTTTCTTTCTTTCTTTCTTTCTTTCTTTCTTTCTTTCTTTCTTTCTTTCTTTCTTTCTTTTTCTTTCTTTCCTCTCTTTCTTTCTTTTTTCTCCTC
>NW_016107356.1:7987196-8047831 GCF_001604975.1 Cebus imitator
TCTTTCTTTCTTTCTTTCTTTCTTTCTTTCTTTCTTTCTTTCTTTCTTTCTTTCTTTTTCTTTCTTTCCTCTCTTTCTTTCTTTTTTCTCCTCCCTCCCTCCCTCACTCCCTCCTTTCTTCTTTCTTTCTTTCTTCTTTCTTTTCTTTCTTTTTTCTCCTTCCCTCCCTCTTTTCTTTCTTTCTTTATTTCTTGCTTTCTTGCTTTTCTTTCTTTTTTCTCCTTTCTCCTTCCCTCCCTCCCTCCTTTCTTCCTTCCTTCCTTCCTCTTTCTTTCTTTCTTTCTTTCTTCTTTCTTTCTTTCTTTCTTTCTTTCTTTCTTTCTTTCTTTCTTTCTTTCTTTCATTCTCTCTCTCTCTCTCTCTCTCTCTCTCTCTCTTTCTTTCTTTCTTTCTTTCTTCTCTCTCTTTCTCTTTCTCTCTCTCTCTCTTTTTGGAGTCTTGCTCTGTCACCCAGGCTGGAGTGCAGTGGCATGATCTTGGCTCACTACAACCTCTGTCTCCCAGGTTCAAATGATTCTTCTGCCTCAGCCTCCTGAGTAGCTGGGACTACAGGTGCGTGCCACCATGCCTGGCTAAGTTTGGTATTTTTAATAGAGATGGGGTTTCACCATATTGGCCAGGCTGGTCTCAAACTCCTGACCTCGTGATCTGCCTGCCTCAGCCTCCTAAAGTGCTAGGATTACAGGCAGGAACCACCATGCCCAGCCAGTTCTTCTTTCTTTATTCTACATTTTTAAAACAAGGAAGAAGGGAGGCAGTATCAGAGTCCTGGTGAAAACATGACATGCTCAAATGGAGCAATTGAGGACACATTAAGGCATTCACAGAGCTACAACAAGTGGAAGGATACTCTTGGGGTAGTGCAGTACTCTGGAGCTAGCAACAGTGGGGAGCTGTTAGGACTCCTAGGCTTGGGAGGAGCAGCTGCAAAAAAAAAATGATGGCAACATATGTACAAACAGACATCAACAGTTAGGTCTGTATTCTGAAACGGACTTCAAAAGTAATTTAACACAATTGTTTATGTGTCCTTCAGTCTAGACACTATTATCCACATCAGCTGTGCAGAACTGAACAAAAAGAGAAATCAGAACTTCTGGCAAAATAAAGGGATAACATGTCTCATTCAATGTGAGAATCACAATTCCCCTGCTGTTTCTGGTAAATGCTGCGCCTAATGGAAGCTGGTCAGAGCTTTGTCTGGCTTTCTAGAATTAGTATACTCAGCATCTTTGCTGCAGAATTAGCTGTCCCTGCTTCGTTATGTGAGCTGTGCTGTGAATGAGTGCTGTGACGCTGCCGTCCTCAGTGCCTGATGCTACTTTTGTCTTTGGGTTTCATTCTTTTTCTGTATTCACGTGGCTGGGAGTTGTTTCCTGCCTAAGAGGACCATGAACAGGTACACCTCCTCATTTTCTATCTATTCCTTAATATCTAGGTGGAAGAGATTCCTAAATCACATTCCTTGTCAGACAGTTTGCATACCAGTTTAAGCTCATTAAATCCACCATGGTTTCTGAAATTTCTCTTTTGCTTTCCAGTTTGTGAACATAGACTTGTAAGTCACCATTCCAACCAGGATGCACACACTGAAATGCATGTCCATATCCAGATTAATAACAGGCTGGGAGGAATAATGAGTTCTTTCTCTCTTTCTTCATTCACACATTCGTGTTTAGACAAAGACATTTTGGACCAAATCATCTATAACTGGCTGAAAATCCATTTCAATTGTCTTAATAAGAAACTAATTTGTAGAACATTTTTAAGGGTTTTATTAATAGGTTATAAGTTCATGATAAAAGCAAAATAACTTAAAATTTTCAAAAGGTTAGAAAAATGTATTACTAGGCTTATAGGTTAGAGAAATATGAAAATACAGAAATATGAAACTATAAAAAATTTGAAAATATCACAGTCAAAATAAATTAAGGAATTAGCTTTTATGTTAAATGATTAATAAATGAGTTGGTGTCTACACGGGGGAGTTCTTTCTTCGTGTGCTACAGTGCTTGTCTTCAATATTATCAACAAATACTCTGGAAACAGGTATCAGTGGCACCCCAAATATCACCAGCAGCAATAGTAAACATAAGTGACAATGAGTAAGTGCTAACCATGCCCCAGCGGTGTGCAGAGGATTCTGTAAGATGATCTCAGCTACTACCCACAGAACACAGGTCTTTTAATGAACCCGTTATTATATAAGGGAAAGGAGGCAGAGAATGGGAGTATATACAAGATGGCAAAGGGTTGGAGCAAAAATTTGGACCAGTTTTTCTGATTCCCTTGCCCAGGCTCTTAACCCCAGGGCTCTGCTCTTGCCCAGTGATTCATATTCATGCATGCTTTTAAGCTGGGACTGGGGCAAGGGATGCTAATGAGAATCTGGGCCACTGTGAATGAGAATGGGAATCCCGCAAAATGACACTTACTGTGGTTCACTACTTCGTGAAGCTACCCTGGCATCCTAAAACTCTCCATGCAAATACAGAAAAGGGAGAAGTTTTTTAGCAATGACATCTACAAAAAAGACTAGAGGGTCTAATGATTAACATTTTTGAAATGAGTCCACTGTGTGATTTGGTGGCTACAAATGCTAGACAACATATGGGAATGTGTTTTATAAGCCATAAGGGTTTTATAAGCCATAAGTCACTGCAAAATGTCACATGTACATATATGCTGCTATAATAGGTGTTGATTCTGCTATAAATCAAGGGACAGCATGTGAGAAAGTGTTCTGTAAATCATAAATTACTATACAATGTCAAATGTGTATACGCATGTCCCATTGATAGATACTGATTCTCAGAAAGAGAAGGGATTGAAGCATATCTTCTTGGGAAGGGAGTTTGGGGGGACTGATTGTCTCCTCTATGAGTCATCGTTTTTATTTGTTTCTGAATCATTTGGCGTGGGCTGTCTGAAGCATGGGGACAGAAATGTAATAAGAAGAGAGGGAGAATCTCTCTCAACAGGTCTTGTTGAAGCCTGGCATCACACCTCAGTGGCCTGGGCAGTGTGTAAAGCTGATTTATTTATCTGGAAAGTTGCTTTTGTTAAGAGATTATTCTCTTGCTGTGTAATCCCTTGAAGGAGGTGATGTCTGTTACCACAGCTCATCACTGACTTTTTGCAGACCTCAGGAGTCCTCAATCCCTGTGACTTCTCATGCCAAGGGCAATTTGTCCCAATGTCCCAATCAAACACTGTTATAGCTCCCTGCAGTGCAGATGGACCCCCACCCAAAGTTTGTTTTGAATGCACAGACAGAGATGACCATAATCCAATCCATACACAAACTAAGAGGGTACAAAAAGCGTCACAACTTACATAACTGCGGTCTCTGGGGAGGGCAGAGTGAGTCTCTCAAACAGGTTTAAAATGGCTTAGAGAATAGGAAAGAACACTGACCCGGTGGTTAAGGGTTAGAGCAGGCTAAAAGGTACCCCTAGTGAGCCAGTGGGCACATACTTGCATGGTTTGAGCCACCTGCCAGGGCCAAAAGGGGGAAGTCTCAGGCTGTCTTTGCAGCTTGTCCAGGTATGGGGCACAAGGAAGAAGAAGGGGAAGTCTTGAAAGCTAAAGTGGAGCAGACCCCTCATCTACCAGCAGGCTCTACACCACGCCTGCTGGGCAAGTGGCGGGATTCCTGCAGGTGACCTTTCCCCAGGTGGCAGGCTCATCAACAAAGCCACCTTGCTTCACTATCCTCTGAAAGAAAGCCAGCCAGCTGGTCTCTGGAACCTTGGAAGACTCAGGAGGAATCAAACCTGTGTCTTGCCCCCCATCTCTTGCCCCTTTTCTCTTGGCAAATAAATTATCTTCAAAGCCCTTCCTGTCTCCACACAGGCCCACCTTCGAACACCTGTGGTGATGAGGAGCTCATGGGGATTGTATCTGCTTTTCATTGTGGGTCTAAATCTGTTGAGATTTGCTTCTTGTTCTGGCATTTTAGTTTGGAACTGCATAACTATTATACCTTTGAGGAACATTTTAATATCCTGCTTCAGTTGTTTGCTTATTACTTATTAACTGGCTTCTTGCTTATTACATAATTTACCCTTCAATTACTTCTCAGAGGGATTAGAGAAGATTGACAACATGAAAGTTCATGTGCTATTATCTAGTTTCAAGTACAGTCAGCATTCTCCTCCCAGTGGGATATGGCTTTGATGTTCCTCATGGGTTCTCAGAGACACCAATGGATATGCTCAAGAGAGTGGTGATTATGTCTATGGGAAATATATTTCTTAAAGCATTCAAGATGAATTATTTTTAATCAGGTAAATTAGGTATATTCCAGAATCATCAATAGAGCTTTTCTTCCGTGTGTGGTTTTTGTTTTGTTTCTTTTTTAAACAGATAGGGTCTTACTTTGTCACCCAGGCTGGAGTGCGGTGGTGTGATCCTACCTCACTGCAGCCTCAAACTCCTTGTCTCAAGCGATTCTCTCAACTCAGCCTCTCAAAAGTAGCTGGGACTACAGGTGCATGCCACCACACCTGGTAAATGGAGCTTTCTTTCTTTTTAAGAAAAAAAAAAGTGATATGCCTGGATTCACCCTCAGGCATTCTATTTTAGTAGTTATGAAGTATATCTAGTATATATAGGTGTTTTCATTGACCACCAAAAGCTGCATAGGTGATTCTGATGCATGCCCTGGTTCAAACCTATCCTTCCCCAAACTGTAACTTATCTAATTAGTCAATCTCTGCAGATCCAATCTTCTTTACCTTATTTGGTTTTAAATCTAGAATTCTACAAATAAATGAAATATTTTTCAATGTGTCTTGCCCATAGTGGACAATCTATCTCAGCTATTTTGCTATTTGTCTCTGGGAAAGGTTTTCTGATGATGGCAAATAGAATAGGGTCTCTCAAAGTATGATTAGGATAGAAGTATTGAGGTGCAATACTATTTTGTATATGTCTCTCCTTATCTTCCAATTAGAATGAAAAATACCCTGCCCCTCTGAAACGGTTTGGCTCTGTGTCCCCACCCAAGTCTCACCTTGTAGCTTCCATAATTCCACATGCTGTGGGAGGCACCTGGTGGGAGATGATTGAATTATGGGGGCAGTCTTTCCCATGCTGTTCTAGTGATAGTGAATGGATCTTACAAGACATGTGGTTTTGAAAATAGGAGTTTCTCTGCACAAGCTCTTTTTTTTTGCCTGCTGCCATCTATGTAAGATGTGACTTGCTCCTCCTTGCCTTCTACCTTGATTGTGAGACCTCCCCAGCCATGTGGAACTGTAAGTCTGATAAACCTCTTTCTTTTGTAAATTGCCCAGTCTAATGTATGTCTTTATCAGCACCATGAGAACAGACTAATACAGTAAATTGCTACCAGTAGAGTGGGTGATTGCTGAAAAGATAACCAAAAATGTGGAAATGACTTTAGAACTGAGTAACAGGCAGAGGTTGGAACAGATTGGAGGACTCAGAAAAACACAAGAAATTGTGGGAAAGTTTGGAACTTCCTAAAGTCTTATTAAATGGCTTTGACCAAAATGCTGATAATAATATGGACAATGAAGCTCACAGAGCTTCCAGTTGAGTGGAGGAGCTGGTCATTAATTAAGACACACACAGGGTGTATGGAGAGGCTGAAATGGGGATGGGGCTGGTTCAATTTGGAGGTCAAGGAGGAACTACAAGAAGAAGGGACATTTGAACTGATATCTAAGGAATGAGTTGGAGATAGCAGGGAAAGAGCTGGTGAGTCCAAAAATGATAATCTCATATTTATTCCATGTTTTAGGAGCAGCTTCAAACTTACCATCTTAGCATTGTAAGAAACCTCCCATTCTGCCTCTCCTACCCCTCTACCTTACCTTGTTGCTTTATTCTTGGGTCAGGAGCCTGGAGACCCAGGAGTCCAGCTCAGAGCCTGCTCCCTGCTCATACCTGTTATTTCTCTATTCTGTTACACATCCTTCTCTCTCTGACTTGGTTAGCTCCAATACTAGGTCTCTTCTCAATAGGAGAATCCTGTATTAGGAGAGACATTTTCTATTCTTATCACCAATTACAGGATTTCAAGAAAAGCTTATTCAATAAAATATATGGTGCAATTGTGAGATTCCTTTCATTGCAGGTAAGAATATTCTTCCAACAGAGTTGACATCAAATCCTCCCAACAGTTACTGGCTTACTCTGCCATTGTGAGCACAAAGTAACTAAGCAAGAAGTCAGGTTTTCCAGGCCCTATGGTATGCATCTGAACAGCACTTGTCACACGGTTTGGGGATACCTGTCTCTTCCTCTTACTACAGTTGTAACTAGGGCAGGTTACTGAAACGCTGTTAACCTCAATTTTCTCACTGATAAATTTCCTAATAAGCTCAGGCTGCTATAACAGAATATCATGTACTTGGTGGCTTAGACCACAGAAATTTGTTTTCTCACAGTTCTGGAGGCTGGATGTCCAAAATAATGGTGCTGGCTAACTCAGCTCCTGGTGAATGCTCTTCTCCTAGCTTGCATACAGCCACCTTCCCATTGTATCCCCACATATGGTGATGAGAGAGGGAGCTCTGGTCTCTCTTCCTCTTCTTATAAGGATGCTAATCCCAATCTAGGGACCTCTCATGACCTCATCTAACCTTATCAGCCTCCCAAAAGTCTCACCACCCAAATATCATCACATTGGGGGTGAGGGCTTCAACATACAAATTTGGAGGGAACACAAATATTGAGTCCATAGCAGTACAGTAGGGACAATGACACATTTGTTAGCTTCTGTTGTTTTTGTCTGCTCAGCATCCCTTCCCTTGAGAAGCAGCCATGCATCAGCCGGTGCTTGGGAGAGGCACTACCAATGCCACAAGTCCCACCTCTCTGGTCATGAAGAGGGCCATGAAACTCAGGCCTGGCCAGTGATAGTGACCCATCCTTTTAGCCTCAGAGTCAGGCTCAAGGTTATGAATGTGATTCAAGTTAGAATTCAGTCAGAATTCTTCTCTGGGCTCTTATTTACAGATGATGAGTGAGACCCTGACTCTCCTAGGCTCATGAGCTAAAACACTATGGACAGCCATGATCTCCATTGCACAGGAGAGATCTCGCCTGTAACAGGAGAAAACAAACCAAAAAGTACGGAGCATAAGAGGAGCAGGGAGAGAGGAAGGGGCCCATAACAGTCCAGGAGACACCCACTCACCCTTAGACTTCCCTGTGATGTTTTTTTAACATTCCTTTTTCATTGGCATTAGTTTTGGTTGTGTTTTCAATGATTGAAACCATAAAAGTCCTGGCTAAATAAAATATTGATTTTATAGAGCTCTGAAAATTAAATTTTGTATTATGTCAAGGGCTTAATTATCAGAACCTCTGGAAAATGGAAAATACTTAATAACTTATAGCTAATTGTGTTGGTGGCCCTTGTCTCTGTTTTTCTGGAACCTGGTTAGTAAAGGGTGTTCCATGTGGTCCAGTGGCATCAGTATCTCGCAGGAATCCGTTAGAAGTGCTGAATCTCAGACCCCACCTAAAATCTGCTCAATCAGAATACACATTTGGCAATGTCCATGCATGAGTCGTGTGCACATAAAGTATAAAAAGTACTGACCTAAGACCAAAAGCACAGGCAACAAAAATAAAAATAGACAAATTAGACTCCATCAGAATTTAAAACTTCTGTGCATCAAAGTGCACAGAGTGAAAGGCAAATCATGTATCTGACAAGGTGTTAAAATCCAGAATATATAAGGAATGTCTACAACTCAACAGCAGCAAAACCCAAGTAACCCAATTAAAAATGGGCAAAGGGCTAGAATAGTCATTTCTCCAAAGATGATATAAAAATGGCAATAAACATAGGAAAAAATGCTCAACATCACTTATCACCAGGGAAATACAAATCCAAACCACAATGAGATATTGCCTCATAACCATTAGGATGGCTATGAGCACACACACACACACACACACACACACACACACACACAATAGTGAGTGTTGGTGTGGATGTAGAGAAATTGAAACGCTTGTGCAATGTTGGTGGAAATGTTAAATGGTGCAGCTGCTATGGAAAACAGCATAAAGTTTCTCCTAAAAATTAAAAATGAAATTACCATATAATCTAGCAATTCCACTTCTGGATATATAATGAAAATAATTGAGAGCAGGATCTCAAAGAGATATTTGCATGCCCATGTTCTTAGCAGCAATATTCACAGTAGGCAAGAGGTGAAACATAAGTGTCCATTGATGGATGCACAGATAAAGATGTGGTAAACCTGTGCAATGAAATATTGCTTAGCATTAAGAAGGAGGAAGTTTCTAATACATCCTACAACACCAATAAACCTTGAGGACATTCTACTAAGTGAAATAAGCCAGTCACAAAAAGACAAATACTATGTAACTTCACTTATATGAGGTATCTAAGGAAGTCAAATTCATAAAAACAGAAAATGGAATGATGGTTGCCAGGGGCTGTGGGGGTGAGGGGAAATAAGGAGTTGTTCAATGGTTACAGAGTTTTAGTCTTGCAAGATGAAAAGTTCTCACAACAATGTGAATATCCTTAACATGACGGAATTGTACACTTAGAAATTATTAAGACAGTAAATTATGTTATGTATGTTTTACTATACAAAAAAACAAGACAGACCGGGTGTGGTGGCTCATGCCTGCAATCCCAGCACTTTGGGAGGTCGAGGCAGGTGGATCATGAGGTCAAGAGATGGAGACCATTCTGGTTAACACAGTGAAACGCCACCTCTACTAAAAATACAAGAAATTATCCAGGTGTGGTGGCACATGCTTGTAGTCCCAGCTGTTCAGAAGGCTGAGGCAGGAGAATCGCTTTAATCTGGGAGGCGGAGGTTGCAGAGAGCCGAGATCGTGCTACTGCACTCCAGCCTGGGCGACAGAGCAAGACTCTGTCTCAAAAATAAAAAGTAAAAATAAAAATAAAAAGAAGACAAATGGAAACAAAACAAAACAACAAAAACAGTGACCTTTGATGAAAATGTCTGAGGATATGAGATGTTACAAGTGGATGGCTTCCAAACAGAGACATTCAGATGTGTATCACGGAAGTCAGAAAGTCAATGAGATAAACAGGCTTCACAAGCAAGTTTAAAAAGAGTTGATGGCGTGAATGCCACTAGCGAAGACTTTGTAACTAGCAGTCTTCGTCTGTCGCCTGGCTTTCACATAACTTAAAAAAAGCCTCATAATTTAAGTTTGATTTGTCTCTTCGATCCCTGTACTGTGTTCTTTATAGTAAATGTAGTCAGGATTTTTTTATACCCTAGCTAAGACAAGTTTGTTTTTGGAATAAATGCAGCCCTCAAAATACAGAAGTACTCTATTCCAGAAAATTTTATTTCTAGGTCAGTTGAGTAAAAGCTTGAACTCATTTATAGTTTGAAAACAAACGCTAAAAATAGTCTTTAAGTTATTAGATGTATACACAAATCTTATGACCTAAAAGTGGTTAAGATGAATTTCATTCACAGCCCATGACCACTTCTAATAGACAGGACCCTCTGCAGTTCAGAGAAGAAGACCTGAGACACATTTACCCTTCTTCAACCACTCAGAGGGGATTGTTTGTTAGGAGGCTGCGAAGGTGGAGGCCAGGGGTTGAAGATGACCTGCTGTGATGCTGCTTCCAGCACAAGTGGATTTTGGTCCTTGGCTTTTCCCTACTGTCATGAGACACATACCCTAAGAAAAATGCTCATTCTTTGGCCTTTGGTCATCACTGATGAGTTCTAGATCCTCTAACAGAAGTCTATAGGCATCATAATTAGCTAGAAAGTGTTCTAAGCCCAAGACTCCTCCTTCTTTCTAGGATTCTGGTCAATGCAGTGTAGCCACAAAGATTCTTTCCTTTCAAGAGAGACCTAAATATTCTATCAATGGCTAGGCAAGTGTCCAAAGCCTACCCAAATGCAAGGCTTCTGAGAACACAGATTTTCCCAGTGCTCAGGGCTTCTGTGGGATGCTGAATAATGCCTCCCTGAAGATAGCCATGTCCTCATCCCTGAAATCTGTGAATGTTCCCTTGTGGGACAAAAAAAGGATCTTTAAAGATGTAATTAAGAATCTTGAGATGGGCAGAGTCTCCTGGATTACCAGGTGGGTTCTAGTCCTAAATGCAATCACATGTACTCTTTGTAACAAGAGGCAGAGGGAGATTTGATAACACTTAGAGGAGAAGGTGACTTGAAGGGAGAGCACAGAGAGGTTGGAAGACACTAGCCTTGAAGACAGGAGATTGGATGATAGCATCCCCACAATCAAGGATGCTGGAAGCCACCAAAGGGTTTCCTGTTGACACCTTGATTATATAGCCCAGTGATTCTAATTTCAGATTTCCAGCCCCCAGAACTGTGGGAGAATGAACGGCAATTTCCTGAAGGCACCGAGTTTGTGGTCATTTGTTATGGCAGTCACAGGGTGTAAATACAGCCTCCATCTGCCAGCTGCATCCGTCCTTGGCACTCTGGTGTGTGTGAGCTCAGAGCCATATTCCCCACGTGGCTGGCTGCAAGGAGACAGAAAGCAAGGACAGACTGTGGTACCTGAACAGGAAGAAGGACGACAGGGAACCAGAGGATCGATTGCACTGATGAGAAGGAGAAGGGAGAGACCTGCCTTTACAGCACAATGTTATGTTAAAATATAACATCATCAGTTCCATGTTTCCACACCTTCTCCCTTCAGGAGGAAGGAGCAGAACAGTAACAAGGAATCAAAATCTTGTGTACCGGATGATCCCATCCCTGCCTTTACCCCCTTCCATGCACACATTATGGACAAAGGGAGCTTGGGGCACAAACAACCCTCCTTTCTCAAGCTTCCTCTTCTCCCACATTGATCTCACTGTCTCCCCGTTCCATCTCTACCCCTCTCAGCTGACACTGCCTTCCATGCCCCATTTTAGATTACAGCATCACCATCTCCCTACGTGCACCCAAGAGACGTGGGACCACCCTGACTCCCCATTTCCATCCTGCCCCATATCTCATTAGAAATGTAAGCCCTTTGTATTACCCACTAAACATGTTTCATTAATATTTTTTCCTTTTTCATTCTCATTGTTAAGTCCCGAATAGAAACCCTCTTTCACAGGAGCTTCAGTGTGGCCCCACCACTTTCCTGAGGGAAACCCTTCAGTGGGCGCCTGGCATGTTTCGCAGAAGGCTCTCTATCGTCACTCTCTGTGGTTTGAACTTGCTTTCTTTCAAGATTCACCTGTAATTTTATTCTGCTTTTCACTATAAACTGAAGACTGTAGTAACACTTAAGATGTTACCATTTCCTGACCATGCCATGTGATTTTATGACTCCAAGTCTATTCTCCTTGTCATAAGGTGCCATGGCTTCCTCAGCAGGACTGTGGGCAATGAAGGAATGAAGTCCTACATCAGTGCTTTCCTTTAAGACTGCAGGGAAGAAACATGGAGAACAGGCACCCAAAAGGCCAGTCATCTGGGAGGCTGTCCATTGCCCTCCTCAGTACCTTCAGCCCCAGAACCCCCAGCAAGTCTCAAAACCAACACATTTGTTCCAGGAGGCTCTGGATGATGGCCTAAACAGAGTTGATTTACCTGATCTTTTTCTTCCAGAATGTATACATTCATCCCTTGCTTAAAGAAGTTTGGTTCACTTTTTTCTTTAATCTGCCCTAGTTTAGAAGATGCCAGTCTTGGAATTTTTTTTTTTTTTTGAGATGGAATCTCGCTCTTGTTGCCCAAGCTGGAGTGCAGTGGTGCTCTCTTGGCTCACTGCAACCTCTGCCTCCTGGATTCAAGCGATTCTCCTGCTTCATCCTCCTGAGTAGCTGGAATGACAGGCGCTCGCCACTATGCCCAGCTAACTTTTGTATTTTTGGTAGAGACGGGGTTTTGCCATGTTGGCCAGGCTGGTCTTGAACTCGTGACCTTGTTATCCATCTGCCTCAGACTCCCAAAGTCCTGGGATTATAGGAGTGAGCCACCGCTCCTTGTCAGTCTTTGCAATTTTTTTTTTTTTTTTTTGCAGTAAGTGAAAGAAAACAACACTTCCTTTCCAAGTTCAGACCATCACCTCCTTGTACTCCTCTTCCCTGAGTGTGAGCTTCTGCAGAGAAGGCCCTCAAATTCCCCATCCCAGCACCAATGCTTAGTGCTTCCTTCCCTGCTGGAGTGTGTGCAGGTGGGTAAGGACTTTGCTTACAGGTGTAGCAGATATCTTAGAACAGCTCTTTCCTCTATCAAAATGAGTCTGTTCATATGCAACTGTTGATTACATACCCAAGCTTTGAATTGCATGAGCATTTTCCCAGAGGTTTAAACGTGGAAGTCACTAAGTTGCCTGTGAGAGTCAAGAGTACATTTCCCCCCACCCAGTACCAGAAGAAACAAAAGCTCGTGAGTTGTTGAGTTCAGCTATGGAGAAATAGAATGCTGCATCTCCATACAGGTAAACTTCTTTAACCTCCTAACATCCCATTGGGCAGAAGACATGTCTGTCCCCTGAGAAGGGATCAGCCTCCCTCCCACATGAACCACATTTTAGGTCAAACTTCAGACCCAGATCTACACTCTAACTTCTTGAAAAGCAGGTTACTTTACCCAAAACATTCTTCATGAGCTGTAGCGACTTCTGCAAGAAAAGTCTATGTGTGTGGTGGGGGCTACAATCCATCTCACGCATGCCCCACGGAAGAAAATCCTTCTGCATCCTGCTTTTCTGCTGCTGGGTGATTGGATTTCATCACTGGGTGTCTCCAGAGGCAGCCCACAATTGTGGCAGTTCCCGTTAATGGATAATATAGGAAATTTTCCCTACATTGGCCAAATATGGTTGCCATTTTAAGATTTAGGTCTTCTCGGCACTTCATTCTGGACCTATCATTTTATGCACATTCTGTACCTGCAGGAGCGGAGGCAATAATAATGAAAAAGCGTAGAGCCTCGCAGGTACAAGCTCTGAAGGGGTCTGCTCAACAGAGGATCATCAGACATTCTTCGTACATATCCTATTTGGGATCACACTGTGCCACCAGCGATGGGTCAGATGGCAGACAGGGTTGCCTGCCCTCTTTATGAGGAGAGGAACCTACCTGGTAACCACTTGCTGAACTCTGCAGTGACCTCACCTCTGACAGCAAGGTCATGGAGATCTTTCTGGCCAGGTTTGTGAAAGTCAGGCAGCTAGCCTGGTGGCTCTGGAAAACATGTGAGTGTGTCTTGCATCTACTTTTTGGGCTTTGTAGCAAACTTGGGTGCCACCTAAAAGAATGGAGCAACCTCCCTATGTATAGCCTGATCTCCCTAATTATACCTTAATTTGCTTATGAAGAAAATCACTGGAATTAGAACTACAACTTTTGCCCATTCTGACTAGTCCTTCATCCAGCCAAGCCCAGTAACTATGGGAAGAGATACCAGCTGAGGGTCACTCTCTTTTGGAAAGATTTTCATCAGCTTGCATACCCACCCACACCTCTGCCTTGATTACACCCCTGTAATCAAAGATGCAGATCTTTCTGAGGGCAATTAGGTCTATTAATCTCCTATTTCTATGTTCAGTGTGCCCCTCCCCCAACACCCAAACATCCAGGGCAGTTCTTCTACCCATGAAAGTGTAATGAATACTTACCTACCTGCTCTGGGTGCCCCTGGAATTTCGGCAAGCAAGTATTTGATAAGCAAAGCCTAGTTTCCTGTTAATTATACTCAGAAATATGACTCATACAAAAGAAGCACAAAACTAATTGGAAAAAGAAAGAAAATTAGGCATGAGAAAGTAAGAAAGTGAAATCATGCAACGGTAATAGGAGAAAAAAATAGCCATGATGATAAGACTGAATTAATTGCTGAGATGAGTGTGCGTTGGGAGAGCAGGGAGGGATGATATACCCGGGAAGTGATCATAGAGGGTGGAGATTCACACTGACATATGAGTCATTACTAAATGGTACAATAAGTTTTGCTTCATGAGATAAAATGTCCAGCCAATTTAGTACACCATTTAATTGGTTTTACTGATGTTTTTTTCTCATGGAATTGACTCATGGTTGTCAGGTTCCTCTTCGCTATTAAATTGTCTGGTTTACGTTAAAATGATATCTGCCCTACTTTTAAAGACAATTGGAAAACTGATAAGAGAGGAGAGAAATCTTCCCTGGAAATAAGGCAGAATTTTCTAAAGAAGGATGGCAGGGGGCCTCTCAGTACAATAAAGAAAGAAGGGAGGGTAACAGAAACGTTGAGGGCATTTATAAACTGATGAATTAGGGTGCTCCTTGGATTGAAAGATTCTTTTTTTTCCCCATTTATTTATTTTATTGCATTTTAGGTTTTGGGGTACATGTGAAGAACATGCAAGATTGTTGCATAGGTACACACGTGGCAGTGTGATTTGCTGCCTTCCTCCCCATCACCTACATCTGGCATCTCTCCCCTTGCTTCTCTCCCCAGCTCCCCACCCCCCACTGTCCCTCCCCTATTTCCCCCCAACTGACCCCTCACTCATAGGCGGGTGTTGAACAATGAAAGATTCTTAAGTCAGCTAATCTCCTTCTCTACAGAATTATGTTTTTCTGTATACCAGTCTGTCCTCCAAGTTGGGAAACTGGGAGTTAGGCTACCTGTGTAGTCTTCTGATTTCACAAAGAAACAGAAAATAATGGAACAGGGAGCATACAGAGAAGGAGGAACCAGGAAACCAGTCTTTCCTAGCCTGATGGCCACTCTTCTGTTTCTCACAGCGGCTTCCTTCAGCAGTAACATCTCACTGTTGAGTGGCCAGGGTGTCCTCAGAGCCACCTTGGGTCCCTTAGTGGCCTGAGAAGGTAGATCATAGTAGGTACGCATAGTAGGTATACTGGACTACAGAAGCCCAGTAGGGCCAACATTTTTTGAGTGACTGTTCAGGTACATTACATACAGCCCACTAATCCTTATAGATGAGAAAACAGAAGATGACAAGTTAACTAATTTTTCCAAAGTCTGTTAAATGAGGAAACTGGGATTTGAGGCCATCTGATGCCCAAACCCACATTCTTTCTGCTGATCTAAGCTATCTGCTTCACCAGATAACATTTTTTTCCAGGAACTTGTTTAGATTTTATAGTTGTATTAGGAAAACAAGCCTAGAATAATGAACACTGTCATGCTATGCTAAGATATTTATTAATTTTTATTTTCAGAGAGAGCTAGATTTGCTAACTTTTTCCTGGATCAACTTCCTAAGTTCTAAAGCAAATGTCCCAAAGAATAGTTCAGGTAGAGCTTACTTCTCCATCTTAAAAATTCATACCACAACCCTTCTTGAGTACCTGCTAAGAGCAGTTTCCATGTGAAATGCTTGGAGATCATTATAACACATCCCTGCCTATGGGCGGCTTCATGTGAAGCGAAGGGAACACCTAGAGGCCCAGGGAACTGTGCATAATGAGAAAGTGCAGTGGTGCAGCTGAGTGTGGGAGCCTAGAGAGAGCATCATGCCTTCAACACCTATGTATTGAGAGTCACTCTGCTTCTCTGTCTCTGGTTCTCTGTCTCTGTCTAGCATGCCAAAGCCTGCTATTTCCAAAATTTGTATTTCAGGGTATAATGGCTATCTGCTGTTTTTATTTCCTGTCCCCCTATTCCTGTTCTTTGGCTGGCACTACACTGTTTTCTTCTGGAAAACTGTCCTTCTGCCATGCCTGGTCCATGCAACTCTAAAGTGTGGCTTGATCCACTTCCGGGAAAGGGCACACATGCAAGGCCTCACCCATCAGTTATTCCATGCCCCTGTCCAGTGGCCAGTTTGGCAATAGGCATATGACCCAAGTCAGGCCAGGGCAGAGTAATCTGAGGACATCTGGGAATTGATGGAGAAAGAAACACCCTCTTTATGGCTGCTGAGTGAGAAGGAGGTACAGCTGGACATACAGAGCTCCCACGGAGGACAAGGTGTCTGGGAAAGAAGCTGATGTAGAAGGCAAAAAGTGGACAGGGTCCTGGTGTCAACTTTGTGTCCTGGGCCAGGCCATGTTTAACCAAATGCATGGACTTGTAGATCTATAATCCCACAAATCTCCAAGACATCCCTTACTCTAACTCACCAGGAAGAGTTTGAGTAACCCTTAATATGATAATCCGACTTTCATCTGCTATTGTTCTTGGGCGAATAGCTTCTCTGGGAAGCCCATGGAGGAGGGGTGACTAGAAGGGTAGGATACAGGCGTTCTGGCTTCCATGGTTGTAATCTCAATTACAATACTGTCATATGTCATCCAAAACTCCTAACAGAGGTCACCAACTTCATCTTCCTTAAATTAAATTCAGATTTAAGTTTTCTAAAAAGCTTGGTTTAACATCAATGGTTACTTTACAGGGTCACATCACTGGTCACTGGTGGCTTTCTCACAGCATAAAACTGTTGATGAACTAAGGCTAAAGACTTGAAAAAATGTGAAATGGAAAAACATCAACACTTCTGTCTTCTGTGATGTTTGTATACAAACAATTATTTGCAATAATCACGCCAACTTGAATTCAAGATAAAAAGAATCTTTCCATTATACTTTTAAAAGTCTCAATACCTCACTCAAGTCTTTCAACTAATATAAAGTATGATTGAGAAAGTAAGCTTGTTAACTTTCCACCCCTTTTCACCTAATGCAACATAGTCAATATCATATAGAAGAAGCCTAAAACCTATCCCTAACCATGTAAAGCTCACCTAAATGTTCATGTTCTGGTGCTGTTGGCTGTACAAGTATGAAGAGGTAGCTTTTAAATTAAAATGGCAATACATATGAAGTATATTTCATGAGGTAACATGCATGATTATGTAAGCCCTTTTGCTGTAAATTTTACCACACTTTGCCTGCTCTGCTGGTTTAAATAAACTCACATCCCTGGAAACTACACTAGATTTGATTTCTGCACTTCTGTGCAAACTATACTGCAACACTTCTTGCAACCTACCACAACCCTTCTTGAGTACCTGCTCTAGATTTGAACTAGAGCGGGTTCCCTGGGTCCCTAGGTATTCCCTTCATGTCTCCTTAAGTGTCCCATAGGCAGGGATGTGTTTTTGTTTGTTTGTTTATTTTGTGCTCTTTGGTTTTTTTTTTATTATACTTTAAGTTCTGGGGTACATGTGCAGAACATGCAGGTTTGTTACATAGGTATACAGGTGCCATGATGGCTTGCTGCCTCCATCCCCCCCCCCATCTACATTAGGTATTTCTCCTAATGCTATCCCTATCCAATAACCCCATCCCCTGCTATGCCTCTCCCAGCCCCGCATCCCCCAAAAGGCCCCAGTGTGTGATGTTCCTCTCCCTGTGTCCATGTGTTCATTGTTCAACACCCACTTATGAGTGAGAACATGCGGTGTTTGGCTTTCTGTTTTTGTGTCAGTTTGCTGAGAATGATGGTTTCCAGCTTCATCCATGTCCCTGCAAAGGACATGAACTCATCCTTTTTATGACTGCATAGTGTTCCATGGTGTATATGTGCCACATTTTCTTTATTCAGTCTATCATTGATAGGCATTTGGATTGGTTCCAAGTCTTTGCTATTATAAATAGTGCCACAATAAACATACATGCGCATGTGTCTTTATAATAGAATGATTTATAATTCTTTGGGTATATACCCAGTAATGAGATTGCTGTGTCAAATGGTATTTCTGGTTCTAGGTCCGTGAGGAATGGCCACACTTTCTTCCACAATGGTTGAACAAATTTACACTCCCACCAACAGTGTAAAAGCGTTCCTATTTCTCCACATCCTCTCCAGCATCTGTTTTAATCATCTCCAAGCACTTCACATGGAAACTGCTCTTAGCAGGTACTCAAGAAGGGTTGTGATGTAGTTTGCATAAAAGGATTGTGGTATAGTTTGCATACAAGTGCAAAAATCAAATCTAGGGTAATTACTCTTGAGTACCTGCTCTAGATTTAAACATGAGCATGTTTAAAGAATTCATCAATCTGGAGAGGTGGAGCTAGTCATCATTGTAATTAATGAAAAGGGAAGTCAGTGGGGGAACATATATTTCTTCAAAAACCAGAACATTCCCCTATGCAAGTTCTCCCTTCCCCAAGCTCTATGCAATATTATTTGCTCAGTGGCAGGATCGTGCTTAAGCCATTAGCATCATAAATTGCTTAGAAAACAAGGTATGGGTGATTTGAAAGATATATGGAGTGGAACTGAGCAAATTAAATCTGTCCCTGCTGTTTTATCTTTATTTATTAACGGCAATAATTCCTTCCTAATCTTTTGTATGGCACTTAGTCAATTATGTGGCATCTAAAGCTCTTCAAATGATTTTAGTTAATGTCTTTCTTTTTCTCCTGCACAGGCAGTTACAAATTGCTCTGGGGAACGTAGTAAGGTCAAGGGCAGTTGTGGTTTCTGCTGTTAAGAGAATCTGTACAGTCACCCCTCTCCCCCAAACAAGAATTTAAAATTGATAAAGTAAGCAATCAACAGATCACAGCAGACATAAGCAAAGTACTTTAAAGAGACGAAATGGGGCTGGGCACTGCGGCTCACACCTGTAATCCCAGCACTTTGGGAGGCCAAGGTGGGTGGATCATGAGGTCAGGAGATTGAGACCATCCTGACTAACATGGTAAAACCCCATCTCTACTAAAAATACAAAAAATTAGCTGGACATGTGGGCGTGGTGGCATGCGCCTATAGTCCCAGCTACTCGGGAGGCTAAGGCAGGAGAATAGCTTGAACTTGGGAGGCTGAGGTTGCAGTGAGCTGAGATTGTGTCATTGCACTCCAGCCTGGGTGACAGAGCAAGACTTCATCTCAAAAAAAAAAAAAAAAAAAAGATAGAGAGGCAGAATGGTTTGCAGGTGTACAGGATGGTAAGGGTAGCTTTACTGAAAGGGTGAGCATGTTTCAAGGATGCATCAGTCTGAAGAAGTGGGGCCAGTTGTCACTGTAAGTAAAGAAGAGGAAGTCAGTGGAGGAACCTGACACTGTCCATTTGAGCTCTGTGGCTAGGGAAGCAGCCACGTTAAATTCCAGTTGCCTGGTGCCATCGACAGGACCATGGCTTTTGAGGAGAGGAATAACAGGGTTAAGAGCCAGTGAACCTCTGGTAGGATCATTTCTACCAAGCATTTAATTCCTGCAACCACCTTCCTTCTCCATTTCCAATTCCTTAGTCATCTTGCAACTTTCTGATTAGAAGGTGCCTTTTTGGGTAAATCTTTTAACTAAAGGACAAAATGCTTTGGAATATGCATTTTGCTTTTTAGTGTGTTTGTGATATATTTTAAAAATATTTTTTATTGTGATCAAATAACGTGTAATTATTTAAACTATTTCTTTAGTATTCAATTCTGGGACATTGTGTACATTCACAATGTTTTGCTATCACTATCACTGTTATTAGAACTTTTTCTTATCCTAAGAAAATCCTGTACACATTAACAATATCACCCCATTTCCCTCTCCTCTCCGCCCTTGATAACCACTATTCTACTTTTTTTGTGTCTTTGTCTATTCCAGATATGTCATCTAAGTTGAATCATACAATATGGGCCCCTTTGACTGTGGCCGTACTCATTTAGGATAATGTCTTCAAGCTTCACTTATGTCGTAGCACGTATCAGAATTTCCTTCCTTGTTAAGGCTGAATAATATTCCAGTGTGTGTGCATACCACATTTCACTCATCTATTAATCTGCTCATAGACATTAAGGGTTGTTTCCACCTTTTGGTAATGGTGAACAATTCTGCTATGAGCTTTGGTGTGCGTGTATCTGGTTGAGTCCTCATTCTGAATTTGTTTGGGTGGACACTCAGAAGTGGAATTGCTGGGTCCTATGGCAATTCTCTGTTTAACTTTTTCAGGAGCTGCCAAACTGTCTTCCACATTGGCTGCACCATTGTATCACCCCAGTAGCAATGTACAAAGGCGCCAGTTGCTCCAGTCCTTGCCAGGATTTGTCATGTTCCATTTTTTTATGATAGCCATTCTAATGGCTGTGAAGTGGTATATCATTGTGGTTTTGATTTGATTTGCATTTCCCTAATGACTAGTGATACTAAACACATTTTCATGTGCTTTCTGGCCCTTTGCAGATCTCCTTTGGAGAAATGTCTATTCAAGTCCTTTGCCCATTTTTAAAATTGGGCCGTGTAATGTAATTTCTTCATGTAAATTTGTGCAACTTCTACATTAATCAATGGAATTCTCATTCAGCTTGGCTGTAGGAAGGGACTGTGCTGATTTTGTTGACTCAAGGAGCTTGGCTTACTGCTTGGCAGTTACTTCTATTGTAAATTAAATTGTCTCTGCAGTTTATTTCGGTTTTCCAAGCCAGATTATCTTGATTTATGCCTAATAGGTGGATTTTCTCTTGAGGTACTGGCAAGTCTGATTCTGAAATTGTGAGGCAGTGGATCTGAACCCACACCAGAGCATGTTCTCCACTTTAATGAAAGACACCTTCTGAGCTTCCTGGGGTCGGAGCTACTGACTCTGGATGTTTTCTAGGTTAATCTAAAAGTTTCACTGTCCAGTGCAGTGACCAGTAGCCACATGTTACCACTTAAAATTAAATTCAGATTAATTAGAAATTAAATAGGCTGGGCACTGTGGCTCATGTCTGTAATCCCAGCACTTTAAGAGGCTGAGGCAGGAGGACCACCTGAGGTCAGGAATTTGAGACTAGCCTGGTCAACATCATGAAACCCTGTCTCTACTAAATATACAAAAATATTAGCTGGGTGTCATGGTGCATGTCTGTAGTCCCAGGTATTTGGGAGGCTGAGGCAAGAGAATTTCTGGAACCCAAGAGATGGAGGTTGCAGTGAGCCGAGATCACACCACTGCACTCCAGCCTGGGTGACAGAATGAGACACCATCTGAAAAAAAAAAAAAAAAAAAAAAAAAAAAAAGAAAGAAAGAAAGAAAGAAAGAAAGAAAAAAAAGGCCAGGTTTAGGCAGGAGGATCACTTTAGGTCAGGAATTTGAGACCAGCCTGGCCCACATGGTGAAACCCCATCTCTATTAAAAATACAAAAATTAGCTAGGTGTAGTGGTGTACACTTGTAATCCCAGCTACTCAAGAGGCTGAGGCATGAGAATGGGTTGAACCTGTTAGGCGGAGGTTGCAGTGAGCCGAGATTGCGCCACTGTGCTCCAGCTTGGGAGACAGAATGAGACTCCAATTAAAAAACAAACAAACAATTAAATTAATTGCTCAGTTTTTTAGTTTTGCTAGCCACATTTCGAACAGTTGGCAGCCACACGTAGCCAGTGTCTGCTATATTAAACAACACAGACATGGAACTCTCTCATCATTTCAGAAAGTTCTATTAGACATGCTAATTTTTTAAAATAAGCATTTTTTGGAATCATAAGAAATATGTAATCTAAAAGAAGACAAAGAGGAAACAGAACAAACAACAGCCGGGGAAAATGGAAAAAGAAATAGCAAGATGATAGATTTAGATCTAACCAAAATGATAATCACATTAAATGATCTAAACACCAAAATTAGTACACAGATACTGGCAGAGTGAATAAATAGATATGCTGGCTATAGGAAACCTACTTTGATAGATAACTGACATCTAAATAACATTTAGTTTTTCAGCCAAAAAAAAACAGTGTACTTAGGTTTTTAAATTTTATCTTAGCAATATTTCGTAATTTTGTCATATTTGCACCTAAGTATTTCACATTCTGAAGTCGTTTTAAATTTGAATCTCCAATTCTCTATTGCTAGTATATAGAAATACAAATGGTTATTTATACGGATCCTGTATCTGCAACATTGCCAAGCTCATTTAATGGTTCTAATAACTGTATTACAGATTCTGTAGGATTTTCTACATAGATGATTTGGGAATAAAAATTGCTTACTTCTTCCTTTCAAAAGATAAAACAAAAATAAGCATTTTTAAAGGAGCTTTGGAAAAAGGTAAATAAAACAAAATAAAACAGTAACAACCTAAAAAATGACTCCATGATTAGGCAATGGATTAAAAACAAAGATAGAATAGAAATGAAATAAACTCTACAGTTTGGCTACGAGAAACGTGTCTATTAGTATTCTCTGCTACAGAATCACTTATAAAATGCTCATGTTATGGGGCTGACGTGAGGACTCCCGAGCCTAGCACAAAGAAAGCGATGTATAAGGAGGTGACGGCCATGAAGATGCTCAGATCTGCCGCTGCTTACAGTGTAGCTGACTGCTGTGCTCATTTTGAGGCCGTGCCTTCTGCAGGCATCTCCCGGCCAATAGCAGAGTGTGGCAGGCTGGCAATGCACACCCATTCCAGAGAGGTGCAGATTCTTCTAACAGGTGGCTTTGACTTGAGGACTCCCACTGGCCTCCTCAAACATTTTCGGAACTGCACTGCAGTCCAAGACTCTTCCTAATACACTCCTTCATCTTTCCTGCTCTTCTTCCCAGATGTCAAACTTGTAACATCAATTGAAGGCGCTCCCTGTTTCCACCTCTCCTGTTCTTTCCCCCAGAAAATCTCGTGTGTGTCTAATCCTATCTTAAACTAAAGCCACGTGGTTACTGTTAGTATTACTCTTCAAAAGACATTTTTTCAACTTTTCCATAGGAGAAGCCTCTCAGAAGCCTTCTTAGATGGAAACTTGCATGTTGGCTAAGTGACCACCATTTCTTTCATTTCATCTCACACCTTCATGGAGAGAAGCTCTTGTGAGCTTCTCAGGTCTATCAGCACAGGCTTGATGAGATGTCATTCTGGTGTCCTCCAGAGGTCTCTCTAATTCTGGGATATCGGTGGGGGCTTGTTGGTCTATCTTCCATTCAGTTCTCTGAAGTACATTCGCAATCCAGATACACTGTTTCTTCTGTCTTTTGGTGTGGGTTACTTTTCTTCCAATTGCTCTGTGTGCATAAGAACACCCTCCATTTGAATCACGCTTCATAGAAAAACCAGGAGCTATTCCTCCCACCCCTAGTTTCAGAAACTTCTATCAACCTTCTTGTCTTTTTCCTCAGCTTAATCAAAGCCTTTGTGAGTGCTGGAACTGAGTTCTGGTTTTCAATCTGCTGCCCAGTCAATGTGAGTTGCTTTCCTTCAGCAGAATTTCACTAATATCACTCCTTCAGGGGCTCACATTTCATTTCCTAGGGCCATGTCTATTCAGAATATCACCATTGTTTCCTTAAAAAAAAAAAAAACAAGATAGATGCATTTCCCAGTCTGTATTCTGCACAACCTGAGTGTTCTGAAAGCTACAAGACATGCCATATCAGATGCTGGTGCCCTGCTAACCCCTTGGTCTTACCATTACAGTAGTCTGGCTTCCAACTGCAAATATCTGTGTCTCTCTGCTTTCTCTTGCTCTGGAATGCTCTGTCTGTGAGTGCTGTAGGTTGGATATTCCTGAGTCAGTGACTGAGCAGAAGCAGATGCTCTACCTGGACTCTTAAGTACCGAGCTAGAGCTGGGGTGGTGAGTCTCTTGATAACACACCCTTTCCTGGCTGCCTTTCTTTCCCCAGCTCACGTTCTCACACCCTCATTGGCATTTTCTCCAGTCATTTCCCAAATAAACTCCTTGTACTGGCATGAATATCAGGGAATCCAAACTAAGATATTGTTCTAGTAAGGAAAGATGATTCATGGTCAGACATGTCTGGAATTACTAGGTTAAACAAAATTGAGTAGGTTCCTAGCTGTAAAACTTCAAAGAACATTTGATATGTTGATTTATTTAGTGAATCTCCAGGGATGAGAAATAGACAGACAATACAAAGTTATTTGGCACTATGTTATTGTGGAATGAAGCGCGCACACACACATGTGCACATGCACGCACGCACACGCACACACACACACACACACACACACACACACACACACACACACACACACACACAGGCATCCACCACAGAACACAGCTTAAGAACAGCTACAATGTGGTTAATCCAGTGTTCTGGGAAGAGCAAAGTTATGATTTTTTTGCTTTTCTCCTCATAGCACTACTTCCCACAAAATGTACAACACTCATTAACTCAAGGACATACAAATACTAAAGGCATAAACACATTTTTAAGAAGCGGCAGACAAGGTAATGAATGGTGCTTACTTTATGTCATGGATTACTATGGTATCTGGGGAACAGACTGGAAGACACGTAGGCTCAGGACTGACACTCTCATCTTGTGGTCGATAAGAGAGCTTTGTTCTGCACTTAATTAAGAGTTCTGATTGTTCTCCAGCATGAGAAAATGCATGTGGAGACTCACATTAATGGTTTTGCTCTCCCAATTAATCTAGTTACATATAGATCCTTAGCCAATTCACTTTTTCATTATAAAGAGGACAAATCATAACATAGCATGAACTAGAACTAATTTAAAATTGTTCATAGTTTAAAACTTCAGTGGAGTTGAAATTAAGATCATTGAAACCCCACAAGGAAATGTATTTCCTGATCTAAGATACTTGGGCTTCCGAGGGGCTAAATGGACGCTATTTATTCAGCATCTCAGTGAGCCCCACACTTAGGTCTGGCATTGGGTCACCTCTATAGGGATTTCAGCATGGCTTCGCACAATCTGCCCCTGCCCTCACCTCTGATGCTCCAACTCAAATAACAAACTGTGGACATACTGGTCAAATTGGACCTTCAACTATGATTTACTGGGTGTGTGTGTGTGTGTGTGTGTGTGTGTGTGTGTGTGTGTGTCTTGATATGGGTTTCTCTTCAGGGAAAAAGAGAAGAGAGACAGAGATAAAAAGAGGGAGAAAGAGAAAATGTGTGTGTGTGAGAGAGAGAAATAAGGCACTCACTCCCCTCAAAAACTCATACCTGAAAGCTAAATTAAATATGTTTAAATTTAACAAGTGGATTCAAAACTCACTAAACTTATTTAAAAAGTTTTTAGAGCTGGGCACGGTGGTTCACACCTGTAATCCCAGCACTTTAGGAGACTGAGGTGGGCGGATCACCTGAGGTCAGCAGTTCAAGACCAGCTTGGCCAACCTGGTGAAACCCGGTCTCTACTAAAAATACAAAAATTAGCCAGCGTGTTGGTGCACATCTGTAATCCCAGCTACTTGGGAGGCTGAGCCAGAAGAATTACTTGAACCCAGGAGGTGGAGGTTGCAATGAGCCGAGATCTCACCACTGTACTCTGGCCTAGGTGAGGAAGCCAGACTCTGTCTCAAAAGAAATATTAATAAAATAAGATAAATAAAAATAAAAAATAAAAGGCTGTTAGATTTCTTTTCAATTTTAGTTTTCCTAGAGAGTTCTTATAGGTGACACATTTATATCACGTTGTACAACAGATGGAAGCATTTGAAAACATCTATTTAAAAGTGTTTTCTCCATCAGCAGTCATTTTATGAACTGAATGTTAATGCCCACCGTGAAGCGTCCCCCCACCCCTCAGTTCCTGCGTTGAAATTCCAGCTCCCAATTTGATGATCTTAGGTTGTGGAGCCTCTGGGAGATAATTATTTTATGAAGGTGGAGGCTTCATGAATGGGATTAGTGTTCTTAAAAGAAGAGACAGACGAGAGGTGTTTGTTCTCTTGGCTATGTTAGGACACAGTGAGCGATGGTCATTGGAAAACTGGAAGGAGGTCTGTCTCAGCACTGGGCCTGCCAGGGCCTTGATCTTGGACTTTCCAAGTTCCAGAACTATGAGCAATAAATGTCTGCTGTTTAAGACGTCCAACCTATTGTTTTCTGTTATAGCAGCTGAAACAGCATAAGACAAATCATTTTATAATTGTTGTTAAAGCATCAATTGTTATTAAAGGTGTTGTTAAAGCACCTTTATTTTGAAAGAGTAAATTGACTCTTCTTTTCAAAATATCTGAGAAGTAAGTAACACTTGCCCTTTCATTAAGGAAACATACTTGATTTTTTAAAAAATCATTTTGTCAACTCTTTTAAGTATTTTGTCATAAAATAGCCATTGAAACTCTACCAAGGAAGATTTCATCTAGGAAAAACTTTTCCTGGTCATTCCTGACTTATCAAGAAGTATTGCACTGGTTTTACTACATTTTACAGGTTGTGGCAGACAGACTCCAAGGCGGCCCCTAGGGTTCCTACCTCCTGGGAGTCACAGGCCTGCATAATTTCCTCTCTTTGAGTCTGAGTGGGACCCGTGACTTTCCTTTTCTCAATAGAACATGGCACAGGTGAGGAGACGTCCCTCTATGATTATATCACAGAGGATCATAACTTGCATCCTGCCAGGGAACTCTCTTTACTGACTCTCTCCCTTTCTGGCATTAATGAATTATGCTGCCATATGGAAAGGCCCACGTTGCCAGGAACTGAAGGTGTCCTCTAGCCTGATGCCAGCAGGAGAGGAGGCCCTCAGCCTAACAGCCAGTGAAGAACTGAATCCTTCCAACAGCCACAGAAGCTTGGAAACAGATCCTTCCCCAGTTGGGCCTCAGATGAGTCCCCAGCCCTGGCTCTTACCTTGTTTGCCAACTTGAGAGAGACCCTGACACATAAGACCCAGCTGAACCATTCCTGGACTCCTGACCTCCAGAAACTGTGAGATAATAACTGTGTGTTGATTTAAGCCAAAATGTTTGTAGAAATTTACCATACAGCAACCAATGACTAACACATGTGTTTTTTGGTAGTTTCATAAAGCCAGCTGATCATTGCAGCAATAGCTTGCTTTCAAAGGATGCAGTGCTTGGATTTCATGTGTGCAGCTGTATCTGTAACGCCCACCTAGATTTTGTTTGTAAAATTATAGTCAAGCAGGTTCTGCTACACTGCTTTTAGGAGTTCTCCTACATTGCTTTTCCATCAAACATTGTTTTTACTTAAAAAATTACTCCTATAAGGATGTCTTCTCCAATAAATCTTCCACTTGGTGGCTTATAAAAAAATGCGGTTTATTATATATCTCCTTGCTGGAGCAGGACCTAGCAAATATATCAGCTGAGGTTTTAGAAATATCTGTACTCTCATCCAACTACTAATCTAACCTTTTCCATTGCATAATTTATCCCATACTTTTATCTTCAAGATTTTAATGGAATCTCTGCCTGATTTGTTGACAATGAGAAGCATTTTAATTCGTCAACATATATTGGTTCCTGTGTATTCATTTAGCCATTTATTCTTCAGGAGGATGAACAAGTGCTTCCCTAATGAGGGTTTTGCTACTGAGCAAGAGACTTCAACAGAACTTCTAAACAAGTGTCATTCAGCTTAGTGGAATTTTTGAAATACTAAATTAGGTATACAGTACCTTTAAATTTAAGCAGTAAATAAATAAATAGGTAGTTGTTTTTAGGTTCTAGTTTTAAATGTCTTGCTAATTATGATGATATCAATATTTACTAGCTCAAGGCTCAATTACACACCCAGAATGACTTTCACTATTAAAGGACAATCCATATTGCACACTCAATGGCTACATGGTATCCCTGCTTCCACCCTCACTCCTTTTGTTAATTCTCAGCTAGAAAAAGCAGGTCACATCCTGTCACATCCCTGTGCAGACTTTCCAGTGCTTCTTCCTCCCATTCACAGGAAAGGCCTGAGTCCTTACAGGCCCTCCATGACCTTGACCTTCATCAGCCCCCAGTGCTTGGACCATGTTACCTCCCACTTCCCTTCTCACTCGCTCCTTTCCATCCACACTGGCCTTCCCCATTGCTTTTACATAGCACCCTGCCCCCTGGAGCCTTCCTCCTTTCACCCCTCCTTCCCTGCCTTTGCAATTGCACTTTCTTCTGCTTGGAATGTTCTCTCTTTGGTATGCACAAGACTCTTTTCCTTTAGTGTCTGCTCAAGTATTTCCTTACCAGAGAAGCCTCCCTCAGATTCCCAGACACTCCTACCGCTAGCTACCCTGCTTTATTTTCCCCTAGCCCCTCTCACTACCCAACATTTTATATGTGTGCTGATGAACTCCATCAGAGAGTAGGGCTTGGCTCTGTCTGCTGTTTTCTCCCTGGTACCTAGATTATGCCTGGCATGTAGAAGGCACTTAATAAATATGTATTAAATGAAAGACTATTTTTCAGATAGGTTTCTTAATAATACTGAATGTTTTCAATGGTTTCCATCTCAGTTTGGATCAGGCTGACATTGTTTTTATCTTGTCATGTGGTTAGATGTATTAGTTGTCATTTTGCCCTGGTTCATTCTCTTGTGATTGTATTTTTTGGTTATTTTCTTCATTCCACAGGGTTTGTTTTTTGGAAGATTGCCTTTTAAAACAGCTGCTTATTGTGTGAGAGCTGGCTCAGCTTAAATGAAATAATGTAGTTTCTAAATTCACTTCACTGGGTATGCATAAGTCAGTTTGTTGTATTCTATGGAAATCAAATAAGTGACAGGAAGACTTGATGTGGATCCCTCATTGCCAATGTACAGCCAGTCTCCCTTGGGACACCTTGCTCACTGCAGGTGACACATGAGGGTCTGATATTTACTTAGAACACAAGATGCATTAGTCATGGGAGGTTAGGCTATGCTGTGGTTATACGTTACCCCCAAATACCAGTGTCTAAACACAATTGAAGTTTGTTTCTCACTCTAAGATAGCATGGACCAGACAGCTTCTCTGCATGGTCTCTTTGTTTCTAGGGCCAGTGCAGTGTGAGGGGAAGGCTGTGATCAGGCCTAGGAGATCAATCTGGTTGGCCAGATCCTGGTCACATGACTTGATCACAGCTGCAAAGGAGCCTGAGAAATGTAAAGGAGCCCATGGGTGTTTGGTGAGCATGACAATCCTCTGCCACCATCTCAATCCATATGTATTAAATGGTAGTAAAGTGTTGTTCTTTTCCATTTTTAGTATGAAAGTAAAATATTTCCTTTCTCTACCTCAATAGATAATTTCATGTGTGCATATCATACTCTGGAGATCACAGCTAAGACACTGATGACATAAACCCATATTTAATCAATATAAATATATTGGTTAAATACAAATAAAACCCATATTTAACCAATATACAAAATATCATCTTGTTTTGTGATTTTCTCCTTTGTCTTAAAATGGAATAGAAAAAAATTTCCAGTTAATATTGGTGCACTTTAAGAGATTTCCTGGATAATCAAGTAGGCTGGCCAATAGCATTACCAAGCACACCCTTAGTGGGGGATTATCAGGAAAGGAAGAAGACAAAGTCTATCGATTTTCAGATACATGAAATAAGTTTCCCAAGATCATGGAGTAATTAGTAAACTCTTGTGCAGAAACCATGAACCCTGATGTTTTTCTTTAGATAAGGGTGTGAGATAACACAGAAGGAGTCATTTCTTCCTCTCCCCTCCCATACAATACATGTTTACATGTTGATTATGCTCTGTTTTAAGATTGATTCTGCACATCATAGGTGGGAATAAGTGCTCGAAGATTTGGGATGGTTCTGCCTAATAAGGACAAGGAAGAAGTATTAAAAGCATCCTTCTTTTCAGAGAAATGGAAAACAACAAACCAAAAATCCTTGCTGAGTGGAGGCTCTGATCCATGAAAGACAGCCCCAGGCAAAAGAGAGCATTGTTGGAGGTTGGTGGGTGACAGTCAGGCAGTACTGAGAGAAAGAAGCAGGACATGCAAATGAGAACAATACCTTCTTAGCAAGGGTCAGGGAAGATGCCACCCCCATCATAGGCCTCCTCGATCTTTGAAGCAAGGATGGAGGATCCCATTTATTCAATGTCAAGCTCACCCATGGGTATTTCCACTTTCTCTCAGCTTTCAGGGTCACAGCCTTTGCTATCACCTCTGTACATGGCCTCTTAAAATGTGTCTGTGGCCTAAAATGCGCCTTAGCCTTCTGGGTCCTGAGCACTGACACCATGCCTCCTCGTGAGGTCCATATACCCAGGCTTGGAAAGCTTCTCTTTTTCAGATATTCCAACATGAAAGTCCCTGTTAGCACCGTTTCCCTGTGATAAAGTTTTGGCTGCTTCCAAGGCTCAGCACAACTCCCGTCAAGAAGACAGGGAGTCGCCTCCGCACCTGAGTGTTGAAGGTGACTTTCCCAAGTGTCTTCAAAAGGGCACTTTTCTACTTAAGCTTCTGGAAGTGTGCTTCCTAGAGCTGGGTGTGCAATGTCTCTGCATGTTCTCAAGATTAATGATGAGGTCAGTGGAACCATCTATGATCCCATGAGTCAAACATGTTTCTACCTTTAATGCATTAGGGATATGATGGTACTATATTAGTCTGTTCTCATGCTGCAAATAAAGACATATCCAAGACTGGGTAATTTGTAAAGGAAAGAGGTTTAATGGACTCACAGTGCCACATGGCTGGGGAGGACTCACAATCATGGTGAAAGACGAAGGAAGAGCAAAGAAACTTTTTACATGGTGGCATGCAAGAGAGCATGCGCAGGGAAACTCCCATTTATATAACGATCAGATCTTGTGAGACTTATTCACTACCAGAAGAACAGGATGGGGAAACCACCCCCATGATTCAGTTATTTCCACCTGGCCCCACCACTGACATGTGGGGATTATTACAATTCAAGGAGAGATTTGGGTGAGGACACAGCCAAACCCTGTGAGGTACCCATAGTGACAATCACCACAAAATCCACACTTATCCCAATAAGACATGAGGCTCATCCTATGGCATTTCAACGTGCTGACCTAATAATTGCCAACCCTGGGTTATCAATGGCTGCCTTAGCCCCTCATTGTGTTGTGTGTCCTGGCCTGTGGTCTTCATTTATAATCTTACCTACTGACTCCTCTGATTTCTGACAACCCTAATATCTTTCTACTGGTATCTCCCAGTTGTTGTGTCCTCAGCTGAGATAGGATGCTACCTACCACCCTCCCCAACCAGCATCTTTCCTCTTTCTGGTGGCTGGGCTTGCCTTCTCTAGCATGACTTGGTATTAGTGGAATGTGACTGACAAAACCATAGTAAGGGAAGAGAGAGGAAGAAATGACACTTTTTGGGTTATCTCAGACCCTTATCTAAAGAAAAACATCAGGGCTCGTGGTTCCTGCACAAGAGTTTGCTAACTCTATGACCTTGGAAAATTTATTTCATGTATCTGAAAATCAAGATTCTCCATCTATAATTGTGGATAACATCTGTCCTATCCCCATGTGATTGGTCTAAGAGTTAGAGTGAATTCACAATGAAATACAAAGGATTCTGGAAATGGCATTATTCTATTATCAGAAAGGCCCTGGTGCTGGCTTTAGTTGCTTTATTTTAAAATAGGGTTACTGTGTCATTTACACACTGCTTGTGTTTATCATTTAAAAGTGTCCTCTCCTTTTTCTGTGTGTACTAAAAACATAGACATGAATTGACCTTCTAGTGACACTTTGTTGTCATTGTTCTTTTGTTACAGAGGAAAGGTATATCATATATTTGCCTTCTAGCTATGAACCGAGCATGCAGCTGTTTGCCTGGCACTGTTTTCACCATTTCTTAGTATTCTTCTACTCTGCCTTTCTGTGGAATTAAAAGCCCTTCCAGGGAGCACACTGGAATGGTTGAGGCTCTGCAGATTTCAGGAAGAAAATCTAACTTCTTGTGGAAGAGGTTAGAGAGCTGCTGGGATAAGTTTATTCATGAACAAAGCAGGTTTTTGCAGAAACTAACTCTTCATACTGAAAATAAATGCCACTAGGTACAGAACCTGCCATTTTTTGCTCTGTCACCAGACTGGAGTGCAGTGGCACGATCTCAGCTCACTGCAACCTCCACCTCCCAGGTTCAAGCAATACCCCTGCCTCAGCTTCCTGAGTAGCTGGGACTACAGCCGTGCACTACCAAGCCTGGCTAACTTTCCGTATTTTAGTAGAGGCAGGGTTTCACCATGTTGGCCAGGATGGTCTCAATCTCCTGACCTCGAGATCCGCCTACCTCAGCTTCCTAAAGTGCTGGAATTACAGCGTGAGCCACCGCACCCTGCCAAGTTTTTAATTTTTATTAAGTCAAATGTATTTGAAATATATACATAGTATCCGTGTCCATAATATCACTATCCCTCTCAGAGGATCTCCAATGTTATTTATGGCCCTAATGTCCGAGAACAAATTATAGAACAGTAATGACTAAAACAGAGCCAGCCTGTCCTCAACTCTCCCCATGCCATTATGTATATTTCAATCCTATTACAGACAGAGTGAGCAAGTCCAGAACTAAAAGCAAGAATTGGGCCCATCAATCAGAATTAGTTTTACCTAAACTATATTATGAGATGCAAAAATATGGTTTTAGACACTGAAGTTAGACACTGAAGCTGGTGTCCTCTGTGCAGAGAATACTAATGCTGAGATTGTGGTCCCCAGTGGCACCACCAGCTGCTCTACTGCTGACCCGTGCCCTGACGGGTTTCTTGGAAATCAGCTTGTCAAATGTCAGGAGTGCTGCCATGCGTTTGCACAGATCCATTTAGAGCTCCTTCTCATTCGTATTCATCACAGCTGGCATGAATTCACAAGTGACGGTAGCAAAATGTTTCTGCCAGTTTCTAATACCTCTTAGAAATATAGGCGTTTTTAACAAGTGGTTGCCTGACTGCTAAGCAAACGCACTGAGATAATTTCTCTGAAGAGAGAGCTCGTTGTTAAACAAGGACGCTTTTGACAGTGTTCCTGCTAATCCATCCCTGTTCACCGTGTCACTATGCCAGCATCATGTGGACATAAGGACTGATGCCATAGCTGTCCATTGTTTCTGTCACATGGCAATATGTTAGATGGAAAATAGTAGTTATTTCTTCAACACGTGAAGAATAATCATCAATAGCATTATTCCAGCAAGAGATTTAGGTGAGGTAGAAGAGGATTGGACCACTACTCTCTGCCCTTCTCTCCATGGCATAAATAATGGTGTGTTCCAGGGAGATTGTCTGAATGCCACAGGGTACTCCTGGAGACCTAAACTTCTGAAATAATGCTGCGTAACTTTAGAGGTGGGTAAGCAAAGGCCATGCTGAGACTGATTTGCTAAAGGAGTTACATGTGGGTGTTCTGGCTAACAGCCCAGCTGAGCTAGCTGCAGCCATGTGGAAGAGCTACCTCGAGCAACCAGCTCAGTTGAACCTTCAGGCCCTACTACTATCTGACTATTTCCATACAAAAAACTCCAAGCCAGAACTGCCTAGCTGAGTCTTTCCTGGTTCCTGAACTACAAAATCACAGGAAAAGTAAGATGGCCACCATTTTAATCCTCTGGGTTTTGGAGTAACTTTTAAACTTGGCAATGACAATTGAACTGATGCTTTAAAAATTAAAATGTAAATATTGTAGAAATAAAAACATTAGAAAAAAATCAAGGAGACTATAAATAGAACCTAGGAATTGAGGAGATTTTAAGTGAGTTGAAATATCCAGACTGTATATATGTGTACATGTATATGTGTATATGTATTTATTTTATATATATACACATGTATGAATACATATATGTATTTTTAACATATATTTGATATGAAAATTAAAAACTTTATGATGATTTCCATTATAATCAGAATTATAAGGAGATATGGATTTGGAAAAGTATATGTTCAGAAAAGACTTAGATTAATAAGAAAAGATAAATAATGAAATAGAAATTTGGGTAAATATATGAATAAGAAGTTTACAGAAAATCCATTTCAAAGAAGCATCAAATATCAGGAGAAAAATACTCCAATTCACTACCAGTTAAAGTAATGAGACACAACTTTAGATTGATCAACAATAGAAAGAGATTCTGCCTGGTTGAGAATGTGAAACGGGTATTCTTGACATCGCCAATGAAAACATGAGTTGGTCCATCCTTTTTGGATCATGACCTAGTGAGATCTACTAAAATTAAAAACCATGTGCCCTTGAATCACCAAGCCCAGTATTGGGAAACTACCCCAGAGACAAAAGCTCACTGTGTAGGGATAGAGGTACACAGATAGTTAATGTAGCTTTGTTTCAAGACATGAAGATCAAGTGAATGCCCAATATGCAAGAAATGGCAGAATAAGCTATGGGTATAAGCACAATGGGAAATCTTATGCAGTTACTAACTATTAAGAAACCGGAAAGGGCAGCAACTCCATGTGTCAGTGCCGTATGAGAAAAGCAAGGTTTGTGGGGGTGTGTGTGTACAGTAGCATTGCATTTAAAGCCAAACAAAGGACATAAAACAACTGGGTATGTGTTTGTGTGTGATTAAATGAACAAGGAGAAGAAAACTTGGGGAGATATGATGGGGTGGGAAAGGCAAGCAAAAAATGTAAACTGTACACTGAAAATACTAAGCACAAATATATATGATCACCTCCATGTAGAATTATGTATGCATATACCGATGCATAGGGAAGCAAGGAGATAAAACATGGATCTATATTCACTTACTAATTAAGAGGTTTTTGATATATTAATTGAAAACCAGTTTGGGAAAGACAAAAATCCTGAAAATGTGTATAAATACTTAGAAATAATTTATAGGAAAAGGAAAATTGTGGCTGAAGAATGGGCTATTAACATTAGGACCCCAGGATGGTGAAGTTGGAGAGCAGTCTAGGGAAGAAAATTTGATTTAAAAAAATAATCTTTCAGCTGGGCCCAGTGGCTCACACCTGTAATCCTAACACTTTGGGAGGCTGCAGTGGGCGGATCACAAGGTCAGGAGATTGAGACCATCTTAGCCAACGTGGGGAAACTCCATCTCTACTAAAAATACAAAAATTAGCTGGGTATGGTGGCGTGCACCTGTAATCCCAGCTACTCAGGAGGCTGAGGCAGGAGAATCACTTGAACCCAGGAGACGGAGATTCCAGTGAACCGAGATCTCGCCATGCACTCCAGCTTGGCAACAGAGTGAGACTCCGTCTCCAACAATAAAAATAAAAAATCTTTGCATTGCTGTAGTTGCTCCAACAATTATGCATTACTTCTGCTATTTGAAAAAGTAAATCTAATGCCAAGACTTTGAGTACTGCCAACTTTCAGAAGCTATTGGTGACATTGACTGTTTTATAGCCTGCCTTTGGTGACAGTAAATTGAATTTTGGTCAAGTAAAAACCAAATTTAAGCCTGCTCTGTGCACCTCTGTCAATTGCCTGCTTGAAATGCATTAAATCACTTTGCTTGAAATGATCTCTGACTTTTGGGGCCAGTTATACTTCTGGCCATTGGTAAAGGGTGACTTTCCATCCTGCTTTTCCCCAGCTGAAATTGACCATGGCGTCAGTCCCATGTGGTCTCCCTGAGATTGGGAGGGTCCTTCCATGTCCCTCGGTCTTAGCCTGGGCTATTTGTTCTGGCTGATGTTGGCATTCAGTCCAGACACCTTTCAGGCTGACATGTATGCCATATTCATCCACCCATCCTGCATATGAATGGGGAGAATGCGCAACACCCTCATTGAAAATGTCCTTTATCTCTCTTTGCTGATTACGGTCTTATCCTTTCTGATCTTTTCTTCAACCTCCTCCTTTCTTTTGCTCAGCAGGTAATTGGATGGTGACTCGTCACACCTTAATGCCAAAGACCCTAAGGTCCACTAGCTGCTCTCTACTAGCCTCCTTCAAGTCCTACTGTTACTGGTTAGTTTTTATGCCACCTGGGCAGGGTATAGTATCCAGTTACTCACTGGAACACTAGTTTAGGTGTTATGATGACATTTTATAGATGTGGTTATGTATGTATAACATAATATATGTAATCAGTTGACTTTACATAAATGAGATTACCCTTGATAACGTGGGTGGGCCTGACCTAATCAGTGGAAAGGCCTTAAGAGCAAAACTGAGGCTTCCCTGAGGAAGAAATGTCTGCCTTCGGACCATGGAGTCACTTCCTGCTGGAGAGCTTCTGACTTGCCCACCTGCCCTACAGATTTCAGACTTGCCCAGCCTGACTTCACAATCATGTAAGCCAGTTCCTTGAAATACATTTCTATACATGTCCTACTGGGTCTCTTTCACTGCTAACATACTGACAGATACATTTCCCCTTCAACCTTATTGGCCTGGAAATGGGACCTTTAAGTCATCTCTTTAGGGGAAAAAAAAAAGCAAAAAACAAAAAACAGGAGGAATTGGGCGAGGTGGATAAGAGGCCTCTCTCCTTTCTTCTTTCATGGGTGAGTCTGCTCTGTAAGTTAATCCGATTTATTATTTGTGACTTTTATAAAAGACACTATTTAAAACTTTAATGAAACAGGAAGCTCCCCTAACCCTGGAAGAGCGAACAGGAACACGGAAGCCTTCACAGCCGGCTCTCAGGGAGGCCCACGTTCCAGGCCCCTCCCAGACTTAGGTCTGCACCTCCATCCCCTTCTCACCCCCGCTGTGACATCTTCATCAGTGTATAAAGAATTGCTTCTCCCCTAGAAAAACAGGCCCCACCCTTAGATCCATGCCTCTCCATGCAGGAACAGCCTGTAGGACCAGTGCAGACAGCGTTGGGGACCCCAAGTCAGAGCCCCCTTGAGATCTCATTGACAATGAGGGCTATAGATGTGCTTCCTTCTTCCCAGCGTGATCAGCAGAAACTGTCAGGTCACAACCCTGACCCTCAAGTGCGCAATCAGACCCCGTTCTACTCCAACCGAGACAGAAACACATCTTCAGAGGAATGAGGGGATGGTATTCTATTGCCTCTGTATAGGCTCTTTCACCACACCCACCCACCCCCACACACACTGTACACACGTGCATTCAACACGTGAATACACAGGCACAGATGCAGATAATGCACAAATGTCCAGACTCTCACACACAGACACACACACACACGTACACACATACATTCACACACACGAATACAGGCACAGATGCAAACAATGCACAAATGTCCAAACTCTCTCTCTCACACACACACACACAGACGCACACACACAGCTATTGCACATGACATGGTGGGGTGTTAGCCTTTTCACTGCTGCTCCGCCGCTCTCATGTTCACAGTGTTTTCTTGAGGCTGCTGAAAATCAGAGTCACTCCAACAGCTGCTTAAAGGTCCAATCATTTCCTCGAAATTACGCTTGTGAGGGTGAGTTAATGGTCATCTCCTGCAAGTATCTCTCTAGTTATGGAAGGCAGTTCTTCCTCCTGTTCATTTCCATCAGCTTAAATTGTAAAAGACTTGCTTTCCAGAGGGAATGTCATGCCCCAGTACTTGTTATCTCCAGCTCCTGCAGAGGCCGGTTCAGCTCATTCTTTTCCTCTTTGATCCCTGACCTTGTGAGACGGCCTCCCACACTCCAAGAGGGAAGAGTTTCTCCTTGCCTGCTGGATTGTTCTCCGTCACATTTGCCCTCCCCCAGGTCATGGAGCTGGAGTTGCTCAGCTTGGGGACTCACGGAGGACGCTGGGATGCAGGGTGAACTGTAGCCGAGGGCCACCTCTGCCCCTCTCCTAGCCCACACAGAACCTCACTCTTCTTCCAGACAAAGTGGCCACAGAGGGAGAAACAGGCAGGGAGGGCTCATCTTCCCCCCTGCTTCTCTCTCTGCATCCATGCTTGGTTCAAATGAACCAGAGGAATGGTAATAAAGGCCTGATCTGGATGCCAGCAGGGAGAGTGCAAAGTTGAGAATAGATGCTAGAAACTCTAGGATTTTGGAATCTTCTTACATTAAAAATTTAAGTAGCAATGCCAAGGACTTTATATCCTTAATAGTGTAGAAAATTGATGACAGGCATTCCTTGAGAAGAGGGTTATCCTCTAGGTACAAACGGATACCACGGCATTTCTGGGTTTCACTCTCCTCAAACTCTCCCTGCTCCAGTGCACAGTGACTGTGCGTTTCTTACCTCTCTCTCAGCCACCACTCTTCTGCTGAGGCAGAGAGGTTTTCTGATCCTCTGGGTCTCCACTATAATCCCAACTTCCATGCCCCAAAGACATGCACGCCCTTCCTAAAAACCCAGCAGTTCTCTGTGAGTCTGGCAGAGATTCCCTGTCCTCTGGGACCTACTCAGCCTCAGTGAGCAGCTGGTCCCAGCAGGATCCACAAGAAACTTGCATGACCGCAAGGCCTGAGCACAGGGCAAACCTTTCCACTGCCACGCTGCCATCATGTTGTTTTTTCCAGATGGGCTCACATGACCACTCAGCAGGGGACACTCGTGGGATTTTTAAGGGTCTGTAAATAAAACTCATCCTTTCCCACTGGAACTGTAAACCAACTGAGGAGTAGACACAAGAATCAGGCAGATGGAGATCAAAACGTCAGCTTTACTGCTGATCAGAAGGAGATGGCTGGATGTGGTTGATGCCTTCATGCTAATGGGCTTACACTTCTCTGCTTGTCCCTTCTCCCACCTGGTTTTTGGGGGAGCCCACGAGAGTAAAGTTGGTATTTCCAAATCAGACATATTGCCCAAAATGGCTACCTCTCACTGGTCCTGAGTGGAAAGGGTAGAAAAACAATCAAATCTCAGTTGTTTACAGTTTTCCAGCAGATCAGCCTCACCAATCATGGGCCATGAACCAACATAGTCTCCCACAGACTGAGACCTCAGTCTTCCACAGTGAGGGGCTAGTGAGACTGGAACACCAAGAGGGTGGCCCAAGTGGCATTCCCTCCACATGCAAAGACGAGGCACAGGGAAGAAGAGGGCCCTGCCTTTTTGTTCTCTGAATGCTAACTTTTAGAATGAACTGTTAAGCCCCTGCTTGGCCAGGGAGGCACC
Organism: Cebus imitator; assembly: GCF_001604975.1. Classification (NCBI taxonomy): domain Eukaryota; kingdom Metazoa; phylum Chordata; class Mammalia; order Primates; family Cebidae; genus Cebus; species Cebus imitator. The sequence goes on from NW_016107356.1 coordinate 8,025,791, forward strand.
AGCTTGCTCTGGTGGCTGCTCACTTGGCAAGAGCTGCCCCTGCCTTCAGCCGACCACTCCCCAACACCAGCCACTGTGTCTTGAGTGTCTTGCAGGCACTGCTGCCAGGGAGTATGTATTTCGTTCTCAGAAGCTGTCAGTTGGGTCAGAATAGTAAAATATTCAAATTAAGGTTGAGCCGCACTGAAGTCAAAGTTGGAAATTGATTTTTTCTTTGTTTCTTTGCATTCTTTTCCCAACAATATTGCCCAATGCAGCTTATCTGAGATTCTGCAGTGTGGTTAAATGTCAGCATTAATATGATCTGGGAATAAAATGTCAACAACCTAAAGTGGAATATAAACCCCTTCTTTTATTGAATTCTCTTTTACTAGGTTAGGCTAAGTTTGTCGGCTGTATTCTGGACCTCAGGACTCTTAAACAGCAGCAAACAATCCCCAGATCTCATGGCTTAACACTAGGAAGGTTTGCTTCCATGGACTTCACAGACCAGCCTGGGCTCTGCCCTGTGCCTCCCTGGCCTTCACTCTGGTGCCCAGCTGAGAGCACAGCAGACATGCAGAATGCTGCTGACTGTGTGCCAGGGGGGAAATGAGCGTAGCTAGGCACATACTTGTACTTACAGCTTTTCCTGGAAGGGACCATGTCCCTACTGCTCACATTTCATAGGCCAAAGAAAGTTAGATTACACCACCTGAGTTCAAGAGGGCACACAAGTCCAATCCTTCCTTGTGCCTGGAGGATGAGCACTGCTCTAAGGACCAGCACAAATTCTCAGGAAGGAATTAAGGGAGGCAACTACTAAATGTGCTCGGAAGTTAAAGTTCAAATAATTTTGTCTCTTAAGTAAAGTCTAAAATTAAATACACTTGCTTTTGTGAGGTCAAATCCAAAGTCTGTAATTCCCAGTTTTAAATTAACATTCAATGAAATTCAGGCCTTCCTCCATTTCTTTTTTTGTTTATTGGATCTCTGCTCTCTGGGTCTGTTTCTCTGTTCTCTGGATCTCTTCAACAATCAGATGTGAACTGGGTTACCATTCATCATGATGGGCTTTATGCCTTCAGGACTTCAGAGGTTTCATTAGGTTAGATCAATCTCTCATTTCCCACTTGAAAGAGCAGAAAGTGATCTTTGCACCGCCAAGATTCTCACAGCACTGCCCTTCCATCACCAGCAAACCTCAGCGTCTAGAGGAACTACCCAATCCAAACATGATTCTCAGGACACCCACACTTGGTAAAATCTCAGCCCGTGTTACACCATGGGAACTCCGTGGGATCTGAGTGTAGGTTGGTGTACAGAGAAGAAATCCTCCTTGTTTTTATCTCTGCAGGATACCTTTGGTGCCGGACCCCTGTGACTGGGGCAGTTAACTCCATTGCAAGAACTCTCCCTTCACCAGACCAATGATGGCCCTACTTAACATGTACGTATTGTTTCCTTCCTCAGAGGAGGTATTTGTTGAGGCATATTTGCGACATTGCTGTCTTCTTTCAAAGTGTAGAAATATACAGAGGTGGCACACTTTCTTTTGCACTTTGGGTGTCATTTCCCCTCTAGCCCAGTGTGTAGAGTCCCCTCAGGCTGCTCTGAGAGTTGGCCCTCTATAGTGTCACAGCTGCCACTGAATCTTATGGGCATGTGTGCAGTGCTGCGACATGGTGAATTTTTCCCATTGCCTCTTGGTATGAAATTGCAAAGGCCTGAGAAGTCGAGTTCTAGGGGATATTTTCCCACCAGTCCTCATGTTGGTTTTCAGTGAAGAACATCCTTAGAACGTTTCAAAACCCAAGCTGCTGCTGTTGCTTTGAGAGCCTTTGCTTCTGGAGCACGGCTCCTCACCTTTGGCTGCAGCTTGGAATCCCTTGGGGGACTTTAAGAATCCTGAGGTCCATACTGCACCCAAACAATCGAGTCCCAGTCTTGGGGGGGGGTGTGATGGTTAATTATATGTGTCAACTTGGCTAGGCCAGGGTACCCAGATTTTTGGCCGAAAGCCAATCTAGATGTTGCTGTGAAAGAATTTTTAGGTGAAATTAACATTTCATCAGTGAATGTTGAGTAAAGCATATTACCCTCCATAATGTGGGTGGATCTTACACAATCGGTTGAAGGGTTTATGAGAAAAGGCTGAGATTCCCCCAAATAAGAAGGAATTATGCCTCCAGACAAGCCGCAGCTTGAGCCACAGCACTGACTCTGCCCTGAACCTCCAGCCTGTCAGCCCACCCTGCGGATTTCAAACTTGTCAGCCTCCAGTCCTGTGAGCCAATTCCTTAAAGTAAATAAATCTGTCTGTCTCTGTATCACCATCTCAGTCCCTTTATCTCTAGCTCTATCCCCATCTCTGTCTCTCTCTCTCTCTATCTATCTCTGTTTCTGTTTGTCTCCTTCCCATCCCTATCTCTATCTCTGTATCTCTTTCTCTCTCTCTAAACCTATGTTCATCTCTGTCTCTACCACTACCGCCATATCTGTCTTTGTCTACAAAGACAGATATGATAGAGATAGAGATAAAGATAGGTTACCTTTATAACCTGTAAATATTTATATATTTATATTTAAATATATATATTCTCCATATGTTTCTATAAGTATATAGATATTTATAGAATATATAAATATTTAATATTTAATATATTTAAGAATATATATTTAATATAATATATATTTAATAATATATAAATATATATTTATATATTTATAATTTTAAAAATTAATTTAAATATATTTATTTAAATATATTTATATTTACAATTAATTTAAATATTTATATATTCTATAAATATCTATATATTTAGAGAAACATCTCTGTCTCTATTTCTAGCTCTGTCTACCTCTGTCTCTCTCTCTATGCCTATCTACCTCTATCTGTATCTTTATCTCTATCTCTCTTGTCCTATTTCCAGCTCTGTCTCTCTCTATTCCATCTCTCTGTCTCTATCCCTATCTCCCTCTACCTCTATCCCCATCTTTCTTTATCTTTATCCCTATGTTTATCTCTCTCTCTATGTGTATCTGTGTCTCTACCTCTCTATCTCGAGCTCTCTCTCTTTCCCTATCTCTATCCCTGTCTCTCTATTGCTATCTCTCTCTATCCCTATCTGTCTCTATCCCTATGTCTATCTCTGTATCTATCCCTATCTTTCTCTACCTCTAGCTCTATCGCTATCCCTCTCTCTCTCTGTCTCTATCCCTGTGTCCACCTATCTCTGTCTCTGTGTGTCCCTCTCTTCTATCTTTCTATGTGTATCTCTATCTCTGTCTTCATTGCTATCCCTATCTCCACCTCCATCTCTCTCTATCTTCATCTCCTCTGTCTCATCTCTTTCTACTTCCTGTTGGTTCTGTTTCAGGGTGGAGAACCCTGATGAATTCAGGTGGTGCTGATCTGCCAGACTCTGGTAGTTTTAGAGTTTTCCTGGCGACTCCAATGTGCAGGAGGGTGGACAGCCCCTTCCTAGGGGATCTAAAAATGACCTCCCCCCCTTTTTACTCTGCCTCATCTTTTGTTATTTGTTTGTTTGATGATAGTAGGGGCTGTCTCCATGGATCACTATCCTCTCCTGCCCCTGCTACTTCCAGAAAGTGCAGTGGCATTTCTGACAGTTGGACCTGCTTCTGAGATCATTTCCTTTCTGTATTGAATGCCTTGCTCTTCTCTTCCATGCCTTGCTCCACAAACTAGCAGCATCAGCCTTACCTAGAACATGATAGACAACCTTAGATATTGCACCTCCTGGGGGATGACGTCCTGAAGTGCCGCATCCACAGCTCCACTTTTCTCTCTGGGTCCATCTGCAGCTCTTCCTCCCTTTTACCTCTGCCCAATCTCATCTCCCTTCCTGCATACCCTGCCTCCCCTTTGAAAGGTCAGCTTTCCTCTCACTGAAATTACTCTCCTTCCCTCAGTCTAATTAGCCTGGGTGCCTTAAAAAACAAATAGGCCTGCTGCAGACCTACTTGGCTTATGCTCATAAGGTGAGGAAGGAAGATCACTTGAGGCAGGAGTTCAAGACCAGGCTGGGAAGCATAGAGAGACTCTGTCTCTACAAAAAAAAAATAAAAAATTGGCTGGGCATGGTGGTGAATGCCTGTAGTCCCAGCTACTCAGGAGGCTGAGGTGGGAGGATTGCTTGAACTCAGGAGATAGAGGCTGCAGTGAATGACCCATGATCCTACCACTGCACTCCAGGGGCAACAGGGCAAGACTCGGCCTCAAAACAAATTATAAAACTAAACAACTCTTCTACAGCTCCTTCTATTCTAGTAAAGTGAAGTACATTTTCATAGCCTTCTAGCTCCTCCTTGATTCTTTTAGCAAATATAACATCTTAAAGTAATCCAGACCAAGACTTATCAGTGTACTTCTAACCTTTCAGTTTACAAACACTGAGTTAAGCTGTTTTTTGCCACTCCACTAAAAACTGACATTAAAAGTGCTGCCATTTCTTCATTTAATTTTCATTGAAGATTTACTGAAATGATCTGATTTCCTTATCTATACATTGACTATAAAACTAATACATGGTCTTTTTCTTCTTTATTTGTTGATGATTCAAATCTACCATAGTTGTACAATTAAAACTAGTCTGGAACTATAAAATCTAAATTCCGTATTAAAGTTAATGCAGGTAAAAATTACAAAGCCAACTTTAGGTTACATGGTGGTGGTGATGGGGATAATGGTGGAGTGATGTGGGATCACAGCAGTAGTGAGGTGATGGTGGTAGAGATGGTATAATGGGAATATGGTGGTGACAGGAAGATTCTCATGGAGGTGACAGTAACCATTATGGTGGAAATGGAGCAGGAGGTAAAAGCTGTGATGGAGGTAGTGGTGAGGGCTGTGATGGTAAAGGTAATAGTGATGGTGATGATGGTAGTAATGGTGGTGATGGTGTTGATTGGTGGTGGTTGATGGTAGTGATGGTGGTGATAGTGGTGATGATAGTGATGGTGGTGGTGGTGGTGGTGACTGGTGGTGGTGGTGGTGATGGCAGTGGTGGTGATGGTAGTGGTGATGGTGGTGATGATGATAGTGGTGGTTGTATTGATGGTTATGGTGGTGATAATGGTAGTGGTAGTGGAGATTATAGTGATGGGGTGATAGTAATGATGATAGTGGTGGTAATGATGGTAGTGGGGTGATGGTGATGATGATGGTGGTGGTGATGGTGATAGTGGTGGTGAGGGTGTTGGTGATTGTGATGGTGATGATGACGATGGTGGTGATGATATGGTGATAGTGATGATAGTGGTGGTAATGGTGATGGTGTTGATGGTGGCGATGGTAGTGATAGTGGTGATGATAGTGATGGTGGTAATGTTGGTGGTTGTAATGGTGATGGTGGTGGTCATGGTGGTGGTCATGGTGATGGTGGTGATGGTAGTGATAGTGGCGATGATAATGATGGTGATGGTGGTTGTAATTGTGGTAGTGATGGTGATGGTGGTGGTGGCGGTCATAATGGGGATGTGTTGGTGATAGTGGTGATGGTGATGATGGTGGTTGTAGTGGAGATAGTAATGATAGTGGTGGTGGTGGTGGCAATGGTAGTGATAGTGGTGATGATAGTGATGGTGGTGATGTTGGTGGTTGTAGTGCTGATGGTGATGGTGGTAGTGATGGTGATGCTGATGGTGGAGGCAGTGACAGTGGTGATGGTAGTGGTGGTGATGGTAGTGATAGTGGTAGTGGTGGTGGTTGTAGATAGTGGTGGAGATGATAGTGATGGTGGTGATGGTGGTGGTGATGGTGATGGTGGTGATGGTGATGGTGGTGGTGGTGGTGGTCATAACGGTGATGCGTTAGTGATAGTGGTGATGGTGATGATGGTGTTTGTAGTGGTGATAGTAGTGATAGTGGTAGTGGTGGTGGTTGTAGATGGTGGTGGTGATAGTGATGGTGGTGATGGTGGTGGTGATATGGTGATGATGATGATTGTGGTGGTAATAGTGATGGTGGTGGTGGTGGCAATGGTAGTGATAGTGGTGATGATAGTGATTGTGGTGATAGTGGTTGTAATGGTGATAGTGGTGGTGGTGACGGTGATGGTGGTGGTGATGGTGACAGTGTGGTGATATAGTGATAGTGATGATAGTGGTGGTAATGGTGTTGGTGGTGGTGATGGTAGGGATAGTGGTGATGATAGCGATGGTGGTGATGTTGGGGGTTGTAATGGTGATGGTGATGGTGGTGATGGTGGTGGTGGTGTTTGTAGTGATAGTTGTAGTGGTGATGGTGGTGATTATAGTGATGGTTGTGATGATGGTGGTGGTGATTATGGTGATGGTGGTGATGATAATGGTGGTGGTGATGGTGTTGGTGGTATGGGTATTGGTAGTGACGGTGGTGGTGACAGTGATGGTGTTGGCAGTGTTGGTGTTGGTGGTGGTGATGATGGTAGTGATGGTGTTGGTGGTGATGATGATGGTGGTGGTGGTGCTACTGGTGGTGGAGGTGATGGGAGTGACAGCACTGGAGGTGTTGAGGAGGGTGGTGGTGGGAGGGGAATGATTGTGACACTTAAAGCCTCTGCACAAGGCACATAGTAAGGAGAGATTCATCCCTGAAATTCCTCTCAGTGCCTGAATACACCTACTGGGGTTTGGCACAGTGAAGCTGGGAGTGTGGGACAGCTGCTGCTCTCTTGGCCTGATCCTGCCAATTCAAAACAGAATTTGAACTCACCATTGCCTCCTGAACCACACAGAGCTCATGGAATCTTACTTAAGGGCCTTGACTAGAGGCCCCACTGAGGTAATCCAGAAAGGGGCAAATATTTTTTCATCGCAAATGCCAAGATAGCAGCCAGTGCCCAGGCCGGCTGCTCTCCTGGAGTCCAGGGTCGAGCTGCAGGGGCTCCCACAGCAGCAGGCCAATGCTGCAAGCCAGATGGAAGCGGTTCTGCTAAGAGTTTTCCTTATTAAAACCAGCTCTGTTCTGCAAGCACCATCTGCTGGCTGTGAGTTCAGCATGCCACGTTCGTGGTGGTGCCACTGGTGCCACCTGTTTGTAGCAGCTCCCAGCAGCCATTTGACCAGACTCCACCAGCAACCTTTCCAATCTCACCAATTCTTGTTTACATACTGGGGTTCCCAGCTCACGTACTTAAAGGTCTACAGCTAACTCCCTCTAGACACACCAAATGGGGGAGTTTTAGGGAGAGTTTAAGCAACACCCCTCTGATGTCATTTCTGAGGCATTTGAATGGAGAGAGAAGGGATGAAAATGCCAGTTTATGCCTGATAAGTGCTGGCTTGGAGGACACAGCTTAGGTGAGCAGTCAGATGGGCTGAGAGCTTCCTTCTCCTCCCACTCTCCCCTCCCTAACTGTCTACCCCTAGGCACAGCCCACCCCAGGCTTGTGTCTCCCTAACAGATTCACTTACCCCGGTTGCTGGCACGCCTGGCCATTGGAAGAAAGGGAGGAAGTTTCTTCCTTTATTTTTTACACTCATTCACTCAACAGACTTTATTGAGCACTTAGTAACTGCCAAGCCTGGACAGGACAGAAAATAGTTTTGTTTTTCTAGTGCTTATATTTCCATGGAGACACAAGTCCTCTTTGTTTGATTGCCTTTTGCTGAATGTGCCCTAATGAAACTCACTCTTTAACCGTGAGGAGAGCGATCATAAAAACACACTCCTGGAGCTTCTTTCTCATGAGGAAAGAGTCGCATGTACATCCCCTAGTCATTCAGAGAGGTCAAGTGCAATCCTCTTTGGAAAGTGGCTGGATGTGCAGACAGAGTAGGAGGGAGGTCCCGCCACCTGTCAGGCTGTTTCGGAGCATCTCCGTCTGTGGGCCCGTGGGCTTCTCTGCATTCGGCTGCCATGGTTTGTGGCACAGGCAGCAGGATTGGTTTCTGACCTCCCACCAGGCTGGGAGCACCCCACCGCGTAGCTTGATATTGAGAGATTTGTGAAGGTTTTTAATGAATGACTCTAAGGTTCTAAGCCTGGGTGACTTGGGTTATAACAACATTTATAAATGGAAATAGAGATATTCAAAAGATTTTTTTTTTTTGAGGGAGAAACTGCTGAGCACAGGTTTAGACTTCATGAGATGCTTGGAGGACAACATATTATTTTTTGCATGGCTGGATTTAATGGCTGTTTTGCATTCCTTTGCAGGGTTGAGATAGCAGAGGACTCTCAGAAACCCTCACACCCAGCATTAGGAGGCACACACTAGATCAGTTTGCAGATATGAATCTTTGTTGCTCTACGTTTTCTTTAAAATCAATTTCCAGTCTTTTAAATTCCTCATTATTCCTCCATTATGTGTTAGACAAATATGATACCCTCAAATCTACAAATGGCTATAATTATGCTGTCACTGCAGAGACGGTTTGCTCTCTGAACTGTCGTCAGAAAGCTTATAAATAAATAGAGGACACATGAAGCTGGTTTGATACCAACAGCAATAATATAAACTCTGGCTAAGGGAAAATTGGAAAGTGTGACTGATCTAACAGCATGAAGAGGCATTAGGAGCGTGTGTCTGCACGTACCTCACTCCCAGGCTTGGACTCTTTCCTGTAACATTGGAGGTTGTGATTTCACCTACCAAATACCTGTTTACATGCTTAGCCTTTGGATCCTCGTATAATTCACATCTCTGAGAAAACGATGTTTTGTTCCTAAATGTTTCACTGCTAAACCCGATCAGCCGAAGAGTATGATTATTGTCAGCTTCAAACTATGTGTTGGAAATATCTACACACTTGCGCCTTGCTTTGGTGCTATTATTTGGTTTTGTTTTTCTTTTGTTTTATGTTTTTTGATGGGAGAGTGTGGTGGTGTGATCATGGCTCACTGCAGCCTCCACCTCCAGGGCTCAAACCATCCTCCCATTGCAGCACCCCTAGGACTACAAGTGCACGCCACTGCACCCAGCTCCTTTTTTTCTGGGGTAGATACAAGGCCTAGCTATGTTGCCCACTCTGGTCTCAAACTCTTACACCCAAGCAATCCTACCACCTGAGCCTCCCGAGTAGCTGGGACTACAGGCACTTGCCAAGACGCTCGACAAATTTTTATATTTTTTGTGGAGATGGCGTTTTGCCATATTGCTCAGGCTGGTCTCAAACTCTTAAGCTCAAGCGGTCTGACTGCTTCAGCCCCCTCAAAGTGCTGGGATTACAGGAGTAAGCCATCATGACTCTCCAGTACTGTTATCTGAAATACAAACAGTTCTCTACAAGGTGGAAATTTTAACAAATGACGCACCTTGTCAGGGTAAAAGCTTTCAGTGGGGGGGAATGTACTTTAATTTAATTCATCTACATTTCTTCACACTCTCAGCCCAGCGATTATCTTGCCTTCTGTATCATCCTGACACACACCATTAATCTATCAAACAGCAGAAGGCTGAGCACCACCAGGCTCCAATCTATACAGATAGTTGGGTCAGTTCAGGTCAAAATTTTATTGGATTTGGCCTAAACGCTGCTGGAAAAACTTGTAAAATGAAGAGCAGTTACAATGTGATTTTAAAGCAGATTTCAAAGATAAAAACAGGATAATATCAGTTTCTGGCTGCAAAGTGTTCTTCTTTTGAAAACCTGTACGTTAAATAGGCACACAAATAGATTTCCATGCTCAGTAAACTATTGGGTATTAAGTGACCACAATTTTAATTTGTATAAAAAGACTGCAAATATTAAAACCCTTGACTACACTAAGATTCCTTTTGGGCCTTAGATAAGTAATGTTTTCTGGTGTTGTTCCAGAAAGCATAATGAATAAAATGAAATCATCCTTTGATCATACCAAAGAGTTTGTGGCAGGGTGTATTAGACTGTTTTCACACTGCTATAAAGAACTACCTGAGACTGGGTAATTTATAAAGAAATGAGATTTAATTGATTTACAGTCTGCTTGGCCAGGGAGGCCTCAGGAAACTTATATTCATGGCAAAAGGCGAAGGGGAAGCAATGCATTTCTTACATGGTGGCAGGAGGGAGAGCAAGGAGGGAGCTGTTACACACTTTTAAACCATCAGATCTCATGAGAACTCATTCACTATCATGAGAACAGCATGGGGCAACCACCCCCATGATCCAATCGCCCCTCATCAGGTCCCTCCCTGACACATGGGGATCACAATTCAACACGAGATTTTGGTGGGGACATAGAGCCAATCCATATCACAGTGATACCACAATAAGATATCCATAAATATCAGTTTCTTAAGGCTATTTTACAAAGTACCTCAAATCAGGTAGTTAAAATAACTGAGATGTATTGTCCCACAGTTTGGGAGGCTGGAAGTCCTAGATGAAGGGGCTGGCAGGTTGGTTCCTTTTGAGGCTGTGAGGGGGGATCTGCTCCAGGCTCTCCTCCAGCTTCTGGGGGTTTCTTGGCTTATAGTGACATCACTCCAATCTCTGCCTTGTCATCATATGGCCTCCTCCCTGTGTGTTTGTCTGGGCCCAAATGTCCCATGTTCATAAGGACACCAGTCACACTGGATTAAGGGCCATTCTATTCTGGCAGAACCTCATCTTACCTAAGTCACAAACGCAGCGACCCTGTTTTAAAATAAGGTTATTTTCTGGGCATGGGGACTGTAACAAATGAATTTTGGGGGAATCGGATGTAACCTATCATACCCTCACAGTGATGCTTGGACACCTCAGGAAGCATACCCCTCTCTGGCCTGCATCCCAGCCCCTCATCTCACCTTCTCTTCCTGGCTTTGCTGTGCTTTGTTCCATCTCACGGGCTCACCACCACACCGCCACTTGATTGGGCTGTCTGCCTTGTTCCCGAATGCTACCTTCTGATCCTCTCTTGACTTCTCCCCTGCCCAGAGCCCAGGCTGCCTAAATCCCAGGCCAGGGATCTGACTCTGAGCCCTCATTTATCCAGAAAGGGTGTGTATCTGTCCCTTTAATAAACTGTTGTCCTGCTTCTTGACACATGGAGGAACAGCAAGTCCTAAAGAAAGAGCCAGGAACAAGGGACTCAGGAGCCCAGCCAGGTGGGCTGACGGCATGTGGGGAACTGTGTTTGGGAACAAGATTTGGGACCTGTTTTTGAGTACATTGTCCTAAAGGCACTTTTGAGCCCAGGAAAGGGAAGGCCGATAAAATGTAATTCTCTGCTGAGATCTCTTTTAGTATCTTACACCAGCTAGAAAATAATGGTGTCTAAAATATCCAACCTGTCAGACAAGGAGCTTTGCTTGAAGATGCAATCGCACAGCAAATGCCAGCCGACAAAAGAAGCCGTCAGGGTGGAAAATGGGTGGGATGCGTCTGGGGATTTGAAACCCAATCCTTGTAGGTTTAAATGACGTATGATTTTTGACAGGAGGTTCTCAGTGGAGTCTTCCATTTTCTTCAATTTTGATTAGGGCCTCATGGACTGGAATTTATCAGTTCTCTGCCTGGAGCCATAGGGTGCTAGTGGGTGTGTGTGATGTTTTTATAGGTAACGGTTTTATAAGGTTTCCTGGTCAGTTATCTATGCTATGTTCAAATGTCTACCTCTGCTTTAAAAAGAATTTGGGTCACTTTTGACTATGTAAGAGTTTGGTTTGAATTATTTAGGCTACCACTCCTACTGCAATAGTATTTCAGAATTCCTTCTACAACTTCAGTGGCTATGACATTTACTAATCTTGGTATATGATTTCTGAGGCAGGGTTTGGTTAAAATAAATATCTAGCCACCCAAATACAGAATTTAGCTGTGGTAAAATCTCAACTGTTCAGTGTCTCCTGGAAATCAGTGACACCTTCTGGATGATCAAATTGACCAAACACTTGAAGGCTAAACATACTATTCCCTAGAACATTAAAATCGAAGTCACACTTTTATTGTATTTTGTTTTGGCTGTAGGCATGGACTTTCTTTTAAAACAGCTGGCATCCATCAATCAAACCGGCTTCTTCTTTTTTTTTTAGATGGAGTTTCGCTCTTGTTACCCAGGCTGGAGTGCAATGGCGTGATCTCAGCTCACCGCAACCTCTGCCTCCTGGGTTTGGGCAATTCTCCTGCCTCAACCTCCTGAGTAGGTGGGATTACAGGCACATGCCACCATGCCCAGCTAATGTTTTGTATTTTTAGTAGAGACGGGGTTTCACCATGTTGACCAGGATGGTCTTGATCTCTTGACCTTGTGATCCACCCGCCTCGGCCTCCCAAAGTGCTGGGATTACAGGTGTGAGCCACCATGCCCAGCCCTCAAACCAGCTTCTTAATGGTTTATCATGGTCACTGGGAACACCAGTTATTTTAACATGTTTTTGTGTAGCTCCGGTTGTATTAACGGATGCAAACTTGCATGTAGAAGGTGTGAGGCACAGAGTGTGGTGCACACCTGTATAGGGCTTGCTTTCATGGGAATCTCTTGATACTAATTTTAGGTCATTTGTCTTCTCGTCAAGATGAAGTGAAGCACACAAGGGCCACTACATTGAGATCATGCCCCAGCCTCCCTGCAGACTTAGAGAATCAAGCCCTGAGTCCATCTTCCGCTGAGTGTTTTTCTTAACTTCCTCAAAAAACCTGGTCTTCTGATTAGTCCAGTTACCTTTGGTACCTTGGACCCATCCATGGCATGCATCTACATTCCCATCTCTAGTTCTTTCTAAAAGGTCCAGGAGGATTGTTTTTTCTCCCCACTACAGTAATTTGTGCTAGGAGAGGACACAGACTGACTCTAGATCAGTGGTTCTCACTGGGGGTGATTTTGTGCTCCTCCTTCGGGATATTGAGCAACGTCTGGAGACATTTTGATTGTCATGATAAGGGGGTGAGATGCTAACCCTAACTCTAACCCTAACTCACCTAGGCAGTGAGTAGAAGTCCAGGATGCTGCTGAACAACTTACAATGCACAGGGCAGGCCTCCACAACAAAGCATTATCCAGTTCAAAATGTCAAGAGAGTTGCACTTGAGAAACCTTACTCTAAAGAAAACAACACTTCGGCGACATAACCTGAGCTACAGTCTCTTTCAAGCTGTCTTTATCTTTGATAATTTAGAGACTTAACCTCTGTTAGCAGTTGCATCTTAATATTAAAGTTCCTATAAAATGCCTCCCTGATGGATAAACTTTTTCTTATAGTTTCTTCTCTAATACATGCTTTGAAAGGCGTGACAATCCATAGGCTGAATCTAGTGAAGGCAGGAAGGGAAGGTAGGATGTCCTCCATTCCTGTTAACACAATGTTAACTCTGCACCTGGAAGGAGATCTCAGATACTGTCTTGCACTGGTTGAGAGAACTTTGTTCAGGTGTCAGGCTGGTATCTGCATTAGTTGCTCAGGGCAGCTGTAAAAATTTGACACAACCTGAGCTGCTTAAAAACAAGAGAAATATATTCTCTCACATTTCTGGAGGCCAGAAGTCAAAAAATCAAGGGGCCATCAGGTCACATGCCCTCAGAAGGCTTTAGGGAGGGTCCTTTCTTGGCTCTTCAGCTGCTGGTGTTGCCAGCCATCCTGGGCATTCATCGGCTTGCTGCTGCATCCCTCCAGCCTCTGCCTGTGTTACTATTTGGGCTTCTTCCCTGTGCATCTCCAAATATCTCTCTTGTAAGTCATCGGATTTAGGACTCATCCTATTTAGTCTGACCTTATCATATTATGTCTGCAAAGGCTGTATTTCCAAATAAGATCACATTTATAGGTACTCCATGGAGGTTAGAACTTGGACATAGATTTCTAGGTGATACAACTCTACCCACAGCAGTCAGTCGCCAGGATGTAAGAGGCACTTTGCTTCCCCACACCACAGAAGTCATTTTGTCCCTCGCAATCACTCGCCATCTGTCTCTGTTGGTGGCAGTGTTATTGCTGAGTCAGATTGCTGGTGGCACGGTTGCCATCCACTTGTCTTCATCATGTAGTTCACCCTCCTGTATCTTTTTCTGTCTTTTCCTCCTCTTTCTTCTTTATTTTCCCATCAATTCTCCTTGTCTGCCTGATTTTACCACCAGAAGCTAATCATGTTGCACTTTCCTTTGTGATAAAGATGCTCACCCCATTCACTGAGCATGAGATCTGAGTCTTTGGATCTTCTTAGTTGTATTCATTTGCTAGCCCATTGCTTGGGAGCATGCTGATAATTGCAGAAGATATTTTCCTCTAAGTGCTTAAATGCTGGCGGTCCTTAGGGGAATCTGTGGCTTCCAAAACACTAGACTTCAGATGACAAAGCCATGCTACATTAATAGCTATCGAGAGTTGCGGTTGAGATGGCTTATCTTTCAGATGCCATCATTTTTGCTTTTAATTTATTTGTGAACAGTATCTTTTAGAGAGCTGCATCCTCCAATCTCTGCCTACATTATCACATGGGCTTTTTCCCTGTGTGTTTCCAGATCTCCCTCTTGTAAGTCATTGGATTTAGGGCTCACCCTAATTTAGTCTGATCTCATTTTGATTACATCTGCAAAGAGCGTATCTTTTACCTGAAGGTAACAGATAGTAAGAACTTACAGGTATCACCTAAGAGTGGGGAGTGAAAGAGCCAACTGAGGAAAGAAAAATGCAGAACAGAGGGCCAAAAAATACCTTTTTAAAAATTATTTATTTATTTATTTGAGACAGAGTCTTACTCTGTTACCCAGGCTGGAGTGCAATGGTGCTATCTCGGCTCACTGCAGTCTTTGCCTCCAGGTTCAAGTGATTCTCCAGCCTCAGCCTCCCAAGTAGCTGAGACTACATGTGCATGCCAGAACACTTGGCTAATTTTGGTATTTTTAATAGAGATGCATACCACCATGCCTAGCTAACTTTTTATTTTTTTGAGACGGAGTCTTGCTCTGTTGCCAGGCTGGAGTGCAGTGGCGCAATCTCGGCTCAGTGCAACTTCCACCTCCTGAGTTCAAGCGATTCTTCTGCTTCAGCCTCCTGAGTAGCTGGGACCACAGGTGTGTGCCACCATGCCAGGCTAATTTTTGTATTTTTAGTAGAGATGGGGTTTTACCATGTTGGCCAGGATGGTCTCGATCTCTTGACCTTATGATCCGCCCACCTCCGCCTCCCAAAGCGTTGGGATTCCAGGTGTGAGCCACTGCACCCGGCCTAATTTTTGTATTTTTAGTAGAGACAGGGTTCCACCATGTTGACCATGCTGGTCTTGAACTCCTGACCTCATGATCTGCCCACCTCAGCCTACCAAAGTATTGGGATTACAGGCATAAACCGCCACTCCCAGCCCAGGAAACCTTTTAATTAGACAATGTAGTTGAGGTCTGTGAGAAGAGGCACAAGGGATAGGATTGCTCCCACCCTGTGTCAGTGTTCAAGGACCTGAAACCCCATCTTGTTCTAGCCCTAATGTTGCTGTGATGCTGCTCAAGCAGAAATACAAAATGTCAATACCAGAGCAAAGACGGACACTTGAGGTGGGTTCTGTTTGTGGAACCAAGGGCTTTAGTTGCAGCTATGAAAGCTGCATGAGTATACAGAGCAGTCTAGACACTAAGCCTGGGTAAGCCAGGCAATGACCTGCAGAAAGTCAATTATTGATCCCAGCTGTGTGTGGAAATGCATGTTTTGAGGGGAAAGATGTGGTCTGATTGTCTTCAGGCTTTCCACCAGGTTAGTGTTTCCCGTGAAACCTAGGGGTGCATGGATGTGGTCTTTTGGGGGATGGTTCCCTGAGTCTTTTTTTGTCCTTGTGAAATATTGACAGGTAAGTTTTCAACAGGAATGCTGCTGTTGTCTATCCTGTTTAAGATTGCCACCTTACTCTGAAATCTCCATACCACTTCCGTGCTTTATTTTCTTCCTAAACATAATCACTTTAGAATGTACTATATATTTACTCATGAATCTTGTTGATTACATCTTTCTCCTTAGGACATGAGCTCCACGAGGGCAAGGGGTCTTGTTTGTTTATTCACTGCTGTGTCTCCCGTACATGAGACGCATGGCCCCTGAGCCATCCCGACTTCCTCATCCATCAACCCCTCAATCTGCACATACTTGTTATTTTATTTATTTATGATACAAAATCTTGCTCTGTTGCTCAGGCTGGAGTGCAATGGTGTGATCTCTGCTCACTGCAATCTCTGCCTGCTGGGTTCAAGCAATTCTCCTGTCTCAGCTTCCCGAGTAGCTGGGATTACAGGCATGTGCCACCACGCCTGGCTAATATTTTGTATTTTTAGTAGAGACGGGGTTTTACCACGTTAGCCAGAATGGTCTCAATCTCCTGACCTCGTGATCTGCCCACCTCGGCCTCCCAGGATTACAGGTGTGAGCCACTTCGCCCAGGCACATGCTTATTATTATGTGGGGTGTGATTTTACTAGAGGGAATCATTCAATGTTGCTGATATAAGGCATTTGTAAAATGTGAATAGCAATAGTATTGAGCTGATGTGGTTGTCGTAAATGAGTACCTTAAAAATAAATAAACAAAAAACAGAAGCAGGCTTGACCTAGAATGAGTGCTTGGCAGTGTCAGCCAACTCACGAAGCCCCTCTGATGGTGCTTGCTCAAGCCCTGGTGCTCTGCTGCTGAAAGGAATCCATATGTTTGGGTTTACGCCAGGTTGAAATCTTAAATAGCACAATATGTAAAATGTTGTCAGTGTTTGGTTTTTGCCACCCCCTTACCCCTGCTCCCTGTTTATATTTCCTTAACTTTTGGTACTTGGTCATTGCTTCTCTATTAGGGAAATGACTAACAGGAGGGAAAAGATGCTGAAAATCTTCCAGGGAAGGGGAAATGATCATGCTTTGTTCAACAACTTGCATTTTTCAAGATTTATGCCTAAATCTGATATTCTTTTCTTTAAAATTATCCTCAGCTTTATAAATGCCTCTACTTAATCTAATTAAATATATCAATGTTTCGTGGTCTTCCATAATTGCATCATGACCTCAGACACTCAGTCCGTCCATTCACTAATTTAATTGTTTATGTCTGGCCATCTAGGCAGACCCATGCCCTTGGTACGTGAGCATGCTTATGCATAAGGTTAGCATTAATAGGCGTGAGATGCTTCCAGCTTTACTGTATGTTGTAAAATTAATAATGATTTGCAAAAATGAGTAGGAAACTGCAACTTGCTTTATGGTCAAAAATTTGAAAAAACTTGTATTGGCTTTCACTGACA
Organism: Cebus imitator; assembly: GCF_001604975.1. Lineage (NCBI taxonomy): Eukaryota > Metazoa > Chordata > Mammalia > Primates > Cebidae > Cebus > Cebus imitator. The sequence continues at coordinate 8,042,888 of NW_016107356.1, forward strand.
CTACGTAATTGGAAAAAAAGGTGATTTAAGAAGAAAATTGATTTACACAGATGTTTTATCATGGCCTTCAATTTCCATGGAGAAGGGATACTAATATATTACTTATTTTCTAACTGTCACAGGTCCTTAGTGAACATTAAATGCTCACATGACAAAAAAGGATTGTGGCAAATTAGATTTGAAGACAGAGTTGCTGCTCTTTTAGACCAAAAGATTGACTGAGCCATGACTTGCCAAGGTGTTTGGAGCAATGGAGATGTTTATTCAATTACTTAACTCAACAAATAATTATGTGCTAGTTCTGTTCCTGGCATATTGTGTACATACGACCGTTTGCCATTCAAGAGGGTATTTAGTACATTTGGGAGTTATAATCATCTAGGTAGAGTTAGAAGTGTCAAGTGAATGAAGTTGTCTTGGGAGATAATATAGAATGAAGAGAAGACATCACTGTTTGTGGATGGGCAGGAAGAGACCAACTCACAAAGAAGATGGAGGAAACAATGGAAAAGGACACCAGGAGAAAGTGTGGTCATGTAGACCAAGGGAAGAGGGAGTTCACAAAGGAAGAAACAGTCAGAAGCATCACATGCCCCAGTGAGGGTCAATGAGAGTCAATTGCTGGATTGCTATATTTGCTGCTTTGGAATAAGAAGGGCTGAGTAAGCTGTAATGGGTTATTTGGGCTGAAGATGCCAAACTTGAGATCGGTTGTTGGAAAATGGAATAAAACTCTGCTTCCCATCTGAGTGGCCAAACGTGCCTTTGCCACAGCAGCATGTACTGCTCCCTCAACTCTCTGTTATGGAGCCAGAATATAATTAAGTGTATGATTGAGATATGCTCTTTCTTCCTTCTGAGCACAGGGTTTCTCAACCATGGCAGAGTTGACATTTGAGACCTGATACTTCTTTGTGGTAGGGGATGCCCTGTACATTGTAGAGGTTTAGCTGCATCCCTAGTCTTTGGGGGCCAGGACTACGACAACTTCCCCAAAGCTGTGACATGTAAAAATTTCTCCCAACAGCGCCAAATGTCCCCTGGGGGGCAAAATTGCTCCAGGTGAGAGTCACTGTGCTAGACATGTAGCCAGGGAGTTCAAGCTGTTGCTTTTGAAATGCTTATCAGGATAGAGGTGCAGAATAAGAGATTTTAGATGGAAAATGTCTCAGCCGTAGAGCTGGCTCAGAAAAGGTATGCACAGTGATGAAAACCAAATAACCAAGTAACTCAGATTTTAATTGTTTAGCAAAGTTTATTTCCCCTGAAAGCAATGAAGGCATTGTCTCTAGGTCAACACAGAACTGTAAAAATCAGTAATAAAAAAGATGGCTCCTAGTCACATACATACACCCTCATAAACTAAACATGAGGCAGCAAGAACTCGTGGCAATGGTGGTTTATTCTGGGCATGTGGTGAGCAGGACTCTCACCTCCCTGATAATAGTGTCCTTAGGTCTTCAGTAGTTGATGACAGTAACAGCTCAGAGTCATATAATTTGTTCTCTTCCTCATCTCTGCCTTCTGCAGAGCAAACATTCAGATGGTCCTAGCTTTAAACGTAGAGTACTATTTTTCCCACTTTCCCCAATTTGTTCCCCATTTGGTTTGTTTTTCTACTTTCTAGAATCTGGAGGACACTCCTGGCCCTTAGCGGATGTATTTTCCCTTTTCCTCTTGCTTACTCTAATAAGGTGATGGCGTGCTTAAACCATCCAGTGAGAATTTTGCCCTTCTACAGAGGGTGCAGCTGTGACTCAGGTGTCAGTGTGTGGTTCACTTAGCCAGTCAACAAACAATGAATGCACATCTGCTACTTGCCAGCACTGCTCTCTCACGGGAGGGACAGGTCCATGCTCTAGACAAAACAGCTGACCTTCATTTTTCATTTAAACACGTTTTGTTCAACTTGGGGGCGGAGACAATAAACAAGTCAAATGTAAATTTCAAAGACAAAATAAATGCAAATTATGATCATTGCTCTGGCAGAAAAAAAGTGAAGCCCTGTGATAGGAATTGGGATGCAGTGAGACTGGAGATGTGATTTAGCTAAGATGATCAGGAGGAAGAGCTGAGGAGACAACACTGGGTCTTCAGGGTGAGGTCCAGCCAATGATTTAAAGAGGTGGAGGAAGGTTGAGAATCTTCCAAGAGCAGAAAGGACAGTAATCTGAGGATCAAGGGGCTGAGTGGTGGGGAAGGACACTAGGGAGAGAGACAGGTGCTGGATTACAAAGGCCTTGTTGCATTTGAGATTTAGTCCCAGCAATAAAGAAGAGATGCTGACAGGTTTACGGTGGAGATAGAAATTTCTAGATGGTCACTTTTCCTGTTGTGTGGAAGGGGAAGGGTGGGGACAGAAAGACCACCCTTTGGTGGTCCATCCAACTGTGAGGAGGCCATTGGATTAACCCAGTGAGTGGATGGGAGCATGGCGGAGGACAGGGGAGTGGAGAGAGAAACTGAGTCAAGATATGTGTTGGGTGCAGAACAGATGGGATGTGCTAGGAAGAAGGATGGTCCTGAAGATGCCCAAGCCTAATCCCCAGAACCCGTGAATATGTTATTTTACATGACAAGAGGGACTTTATAGATGTGATTAAAGGAACACACCTTGATATTTGAGATTATCCTAGATTATTTTAGTGGGTCCAGTCTAAACACACGGCCCCTTAAGGGTAGAGAATCATCTTTCCCAGCTGAATCAGAGAGATGAGACAGAAGAAAAGATTCAAGGCATGAGAAGAACTTGCTCCACCCTCGTTGGCTTTGAGATGGAGGAACAGCACCATGAGCCACAGAATGTGGGCAGTCCCTGGACACTGGGAAACAGCCTCAGTCCTACAGCTGCCAGAAGATGTTTCTGAATGAGCAAGGAAATGGACTTTGCTTTACAGCCTCCAGAAGGGAGCATGGCTCTGCGGATGCCTGGCTTTAGCCCAGTGAGACTCATGCCACACTTATAACACATTTCTGTTGTTTAAGCTGCAAGTTTGTGGCAATTTGTTACAGTAGCAACAGGAAACTGATACATGGGGCTTGACGGTTGAGTGGATCTGGAGGAGGGGAGGACCACAGTGTGGACTCCTAGGTCAGTCAGAGGGCAATAAGGCCACATACCAAAGTGAGAAAACTCAGGGAGAAATGGACTACGGAGGATGGAAACCAGACTGATGGTTTGATCATATTGAATTTTAAATGCCTGTAAGATATTTAAGTGGAAGTACCAGCAGGCAATTGACTATGTAAGTCTAGGGTTCAGAAGAGAAATCAGAGCTAGTGATGACTTTCTGGGCTAGAAGAAGACAGATCCAAGGCAGGAGGGTCATTGAGCCCAGGAATTCGAGACCAGCCTGGGCAACATGGTGAGACCCCATTTCTACCAATAATAATAATAATAAGTCCCATGTGTAGTGGTGTGCACTTGTAGTCCCAGTTCCTCAGAGGTAGGAGGATTGCTTAAGTTCAGGAGTTTGAGGCTGCAGTGAGCTGTGATCGCACCACTGCCCTCCAGCCTGGGTGACAGAGAGATCGTCTCTAAAAAAGAAAGAAAAAAGACGGGTGACAACATGCAACATGGAACTAAGTTAGTGGATGTAGGAAGTGAGTGTGGCTGAAGAAGCAAGGCTAAGTCCAAATCCAGGACACCACAGTATGTGAGGTTGGGTGGAAAAGGAGGAGGGCATGGGAAAGGTGTTGGGTAAGGAGCCCCAGTAGGAGAAGGAGAAAACCAGGAGAGCACAGCGTCAGATGGGCCAGGACCCAGGCATAGGTTGCAGAGGAGGAACTGGGCAGCTGAGAGGACTAGTGGAAAAATGATGGAGAGATGCCACTGGATTTGTCAGTGTTGAGTGGATCTGGTCCTTGGTAAGTCTACACTAGTGGGGTGGCAAGGATGGAAGCCAGATGGGACTAGGATGAGGAAGCAGGGGTGAGGTGAATAAATTCAGACAACTCGTTCACTAGAAACAGAAGTGGAGAATGGATCTGGAATGGGTGAGGAGTGAAGAGATGGCCCTTAAAGATAGATCAAAGAATAAAGTTGGGGTGTCGCATTATCTTTCAAGTTTATTACAAAGCTGTAGTAACCAAAACAGTATTGTGCTGGTGTGAAAACAGACACATGGACCAGTGGAGTAGAATAGAGAGCCCAGATATAAATCTACCCATTGCAACCAACTCATCTTCAACAATGGCTCCAAGAGGAAAAGACAGTCTCTTCCATAGGTGGTGCTGGGAAAGCTGGATGCAAAAGAATGAAACTAGCCCCTGTCTCTCATCAGAAACAGAAATCAAATCAAAGTAGATTACAGACTTGAATCTTAGACCTGAAACTAGGAAACTACCAGGAGAAAACATTGGGGAACCACCCTGCGACACTGGTCTGAGCAAATATTCCTTGTGTAAGTTCTCAAAAGCACAGGCAACCAAAGCAAAAATAGACAGTTGGAATTACATCAAGCTAAAAAGTGCTTGCACCACACAGAAAACAGCAAAATGAACAGACAAACCACAGGCAGAGAGAAAATCTTTGCAAACTATCTGATAAGGGGATAATAACTCAAATTTATAAGGAACTCAAATAGCAAAAAACCAAATAATTTTATTTTTAAAAATGGACAAAAAATTCAAACAGACATTTCTCAAAAGAAGGCGCACAAATGGCCTACAGTTATATTTTTAAAATGCTCAACCTTGCTAGTCATCAGATAAATGAAGCTCATAATGCGGTATCATCTCACTCAAGTTGAAATGGTTTGTATCAAAAAGACAGGAAACAGCATTAGGGAAAAAGCGTTAATGCATGCTGGGCTTAATACCTCGGTGACAGGTTGATAGGTGCAGCATACCACCGTGGCACATGTTTACCTACTTAACAAACCTGCACACCCTGTACATGTACACCAGAAATAAAAATAAAAACTAAAAAAAAAAAAAAAAAAA